>NC_140586.1:783390658-783776835 GCF_964204655.1 Triturus cristatus | reverse complement strand
CATCCTTAAGGGTTTCTATCAAATATTTCAGGTAGACATGTTTGGGAGGATTCTGGATCATGTATGCCTGGGATGGCTGTAAGAAATTGGAGTTTCATTTAGGTAGGTGACTGCCCACCTCAAGGAACAGTCCGGGTGAAACCTCAAAGTCACCAAATAAACCTGAGCCCAAACCCCAGTAGCTATGGTACAGAGTAGACAGGCTTTACTTAGAGGCAGTGTGTAAAGTATTTATGCAGCTGAAAAACAGTACTAAAGTCGAAATGCAAAACAATACAAATCCAAAAATGACAGATAAAACAGAGTGTCAAAATGAATAAACAAAATGATACCAAAAGACAAAAATCCAATAAGGAGAACCAGAGATACAGAAGTAGCTCCAAGAAGAAACACGTGTTGATAATAGTCAATGGTTGCAGTAGGCTGGGCCCTAGACGCAATTTAACGGTGAGCATGGATTGGATACATCAAACAGGTTCATCCTCTTCAAAGATTTTACCTTCTAACTTTAGTTTTTAAGTCACAGCCCATGACAGGAGTACTAAAGACCCTGGAACCTCGGGGGAGGCTATTAGAGAGTCAAAATGCATCAGGCAGAGGCTCAACATCAGGGTCCAGTCCAGGTCCAATTGCCACTGTTCAGCTGGGCAGTTGCGGGAAAGAGCTTGTATCCATATAGCTTGAACAGGAGTCCACATCTTTGCCCTAGTACAAAAGAGAGCTCGGCCATTCCTTTCAGAGCTCTCCTCAGGCCGCAGACAGTAAGTCCAGTTTTTCTATTCTTCCTTGGGTCCAGGAGTGTTCTGAAGTTGGTGCCTGGAGGTGCAAAATGTATGCCTGCAATGAGCTAGTGGTTGGGAATGACTCATGAGCACATCATAATCATTGGGATACAAATTTCCAGGGCCCACACTACTCACTTTAGGCATTTTCAAGATGGTGGAAGTGTTCAGCCACACTCAATTTTGGCTCTGAGGGCTGGAGATAGCACTATTGTTATCCTAGTGTCCTCCCACATCTAATGCTATAATCCAGTTTGAGGAATGCACTATAGTCCCAATAAACTCAGACAGATGTCTAGAAGAACAAAGCAGGTTTTTCCAACAACCATACTATGAATACACAAAATTTGTTTTGGACTCCTGTTTCTGCCCTTTGAAGTGTACCCTAAGTGTCATATGTAAATCCACAGCAGACCTGTCAAACAGAATTTGATTCTTGAGTTGAATTTGGCACTGTAATGTCAAAAAGGATGCTCCTAGGCCCACCCTGTATACTGTGCCAGGTTCAGAGGGATCATCTCTGCCCATTCAGGTCAGCCTATTGTTTGTTCGTGGGAGGCATTTTACACCCATTACACTTATTCAAATACTAATTACTGTCCCACAGAAATGAGAGACCAATGTAAATGGGCACCCAGAGGCTTCAGGCAGGAAAAAGGTAAATTTCTAAAAGTAGATTTTCCTTAATAATTCTTAAAGAATCTGACTTTACCATTGATTTGTTTTATTTTTATTCACAATTGAAATAGTTGTTGAATTATTTTGATAGCTGTTCCGTAACTGAAATTAGAATTATTAAATGTAATAATGTAACCCAGTGTTTTCCTATGGAACAGCCAGCCTTGCTACAGTGAAAAAAACTTTTCGAGTCAGGACATATTTAACATTAAATTCCTACATGTCCTACAATTAAGTACCATGCACGCTGCCTTATGGGCCTACATAGGGGTGACTTCTAAATGTTTAAAAGGAAGGTTTAGACCTGTCAAAAGGGGCTATTTTGACAGGCTGAATTTGCAATTTTAAAACTGAAAACACAGAGGCTACTAATGGTAGGTCTACTGAAATGGTTGCACTCTCACTGAGTTTGGTGGCACAATGGGTGCTGCAGTCCAATAACGACATTTAACTTACAGGCCCTGGGTGTACTGTGTACCAAATACTAGGGGCCTATAAGTTAAATGTGTCAATTTGAGATATGTCAATTTCACTATATTTAAAGGGGGAGCACCGGCACTCTATCCCTGCTTAGCAGGGGTAAGGTGCACTGAGCTCTACAGCCAGCAAAAATATAGGATCTAGCAAAAGGCATGACATTTGTGGTGACCCTGCAGAAAGGGCCAATTTGCCTAAAGTGGTGATTTCAATTAGGGTTTTCATTTTGTTTGCTGTGAAATATTGAAGGTGACACAAAGTCACAGCTGCAGAATCCCAAACCTGTAGCAATGTGATGATTACATGATTAATTAAATGTTTCTATTCAAGAGAAAATATGCAAACATACTTAAGAAGCTATGTAGGGGGATTAGCTAATGAATACTATTTAGTGAAAAAGACATGACTAAACTTGCAAGAGTCGTTCTAACAAAACTTTATATTATTATTTTTTTAAACTGGATGAAGGGTTTGTAAATGTTGTGAGCAGTTTTTAACCCCACAATGCTTTTTCCTCAACCACTGCATTTACTATATAAGTTGGTTTCATCATCTCTCATGTAACTGTAGCAAACCCTTTTAGGAATGTTCAGTTCTACTTTTTGTTGGCTTAGAAGACCTGACTCATGTTAGTTATTTACATCCCCTGTGGTATCTGAATGTCCTCTTCTTGACTATCATTATCACAAGTTCTTGTCACTAAGAACCCATTTTGAACATGCAACATTTACTCCTGTTTTAACAGTTGTTGGACTTCTAAGTCACTTGCATGTTTTTCCTTTCCACAGATGGATATTTGCTACTTTAATTCCATCTCAAATCTTCCAAATTTAACAATTAATGGCCCATATGCCTCATATTTGCTCTATAATATATATTGAGACTTGGAATAGTTGGCACTTTTAGTCATCAGGTGCTCAATATATTATCAATAAAACTTTAGCAGCGAGTTTCCAAATGTCTTATGGCCTAAGACGGAAATATGTATAAATGTGCCGGGAATGTCAAGATATCTAGCTTTAGTTATTTTTCTAAGAAACAATTATTGACTGAAACAAAGCAGCAGACCAGTAAGTATTTTGTCCTTAAGGCACTCATTTCTAAGCTCCTACAACATGTGTATGAAAAAGTACCAAACAAATCTGCTATTCATGGATCTGTTTTCCCCACAATTCACTTATGCTGATCATTTCAAATCCCAAAGTGCAAAGATCTATCATAAAAAAAATAACAAAACTATAAATTACATAAATAACAGACATAGGTGTCGATTCCGATCCTGGAAAAACCGGGTACGAACCGTCGGTCGGAGCGTTTTCTCCGTCCGACTCGTACCCGGTCAAAAAACATTACAATAATGCAAGTACGATTCGTATGGAAACACTATTTCCGTACGAATCGTATAAAACACCGACCAACAAAAATATACATACAAATGTGATCCGGGAAAGCGCCGACGTGACGTCGGGACGCATCCAGGCTGCGTTTCACGAACCAGGAAGTACGATCCGTACCGACGTCACCCCGCACGGATTACATTTTCCGACTGCCAAAAACTGCCGGGAAATCAGGACGACGCGCACAAGGAGCACCTATACACGACGGACAGCCATGGACCCGAACGTATGTGTCATCCCAGCCCTCATAGCAGTCCACCTGCTCTACAGGAACCGACGCAGACGCGGCAGAAGGTCAGAACAACACCCAGGGGCAAAGGGGGGGGCAGGGGCATGACACATAACCCCCACCCAAGTCACAAATCATACATGCCCTGGACATACCTGACCTTCAGGGCCTGGTCACTTCGAGGGGGTGGGGGCGTGTCCAGCAACGCATGCATCCGCCGCAACGGAAGTGGATGTGAACGCGAACCGGCAACACAACAATTCCGGTACGTACCGTACCCACGCCTTAAGAGCGTGGGTATGGGTCGTACCACGCCCACCCCTACGTCACCCCAACAATGGCGGTACAGCCCGTACCCACGTTCTAAAGGCCCGGGTATGGGTCGTACCAGCATTGTCGGGGTGACGTAGGGGTACGGGTGGTACGACCCGTACCCATGCTCTGAAGGCCTGGGTACGGTGCGGACCCCTACGGCACCCCAACAATGGGGGTACGCACCGTAACCACGTTCCAAAGGCATGGGTACGGGCCTGCAGAGCGTGTGTACGGGTATGTACGGAGCGTACCCCCACCCGTGTATGTATGGAGCGTACCCACACCCCACCAGTGTATGTTCGGAGCGTACCCCCACCCGTGTATGTATGGAGCGTACCCACACCGGTGTATGTACATAGCGTACCCCCACCCGTGTATGTTTGGAGCGTACCCACACCCCACCAGTGCATGTATGGAGCGTACCCCCACCGGTGTATGTACGTAGCGTACCCCCACCCGTGTATGTATGGAGCGTACCCACACCCCACCAGTGTATGTTCAGAGCGTACCCCCACCCGTGTATGTATGGAGCGTACCCACACCCCACCAGTGCATGTACGGAGCGTACCCCCACCTGTGTATGTATGGAGCGTACCCACACCCCACCAGTGTATGTACGGAGCGTACCCCCACCGGTGTATGTACGGAGCGTACCCCCACCCGTGTATGTATGGAGCGTACCCACACCCCACCAGTGTATGTTCGGAGCGTACCCCCACACATGTATGTATGGAGCGTACCCACACCCCACCAGTGTATGTTCGGAGCGTACCCCCACCAGTGTATGTCCCGAGCGTACATGGCCAGACATAGGAGGGGTGGGTGCAGAGTCCTCCCAGCAGTGCCCAGACACAGGAGGGGTGGGTGCAGAGTCCTCCCAGCAGTGCCCAGACATAGGAGGGGTGGGTGCCTATCACTCCCAGCAGTGCCCAGACACAGGAGGGGTGGGTGCAGAGTCCTCCCAGCAGTGCCCAGACATAGGAGGGGTGGGTGCCTATCACTCCCAGCAGTGCCCAGACACAGGAGGGGTGGGTGCAGAGTCCTCCCAGCAGTGCCCAGACATAGGAGGGGTGGGTGCCTATCTCTCCCAGCAGTGCCCAGACATAGGAGGGGTGGGTGCAGAGTCCTCCCAGCAGTGCCCAGTCACAGGAGGGGTGGGTGCAGAGTCCTCCCAGCAGTGCCCAGACACAGGAGGGGTGGGTGCAGAGTCCTCCCAGCAGTGCCCAGACATAGGAGGGGTGGGTGCACAGTCCACCCAGCAGTGCCCAGACACAGGAGGGGTGGGTGCAGAGTCCTCCCAGCAGTGCCCAGACATAGGAGGGGTGGGTGCCTATCACTCCCAGCAGTGCCCAGACACAGGAGGGGTGGGTGCAGAGTCCTCCCAGCAGTGCCCAGACACAGGAGGGGTGGGTGCAGAGTCCTCCCAGCAGTGCCCAGACATAGGAGGGGTGGGCGCCTATCACTCCCAGCAGTGCCCAGACATAGGAGGGGTGGGTGCAGAGTCCTTCCAGCAGTGCCCAGACACAGGAGGGGTGGGTGCAGAGTCCTCCCAGCAGTGCTCAGACACAGGAGGGGTGGGTGCAGAGTCCTCCCAGCAGTGCCCATGGAAAGAAAAGAGTGCAGTACCCACAGATACAATGCCCACAATTGTCAGTCAGGTGCTCAAAGACCCTGCAGAACACGTAACACATGTGTGTGAGGCTGGGAGTACACACATCCATAGTGTGTAAAAGGGAACATGTCCACATGAAGTCACGTCAATATACTCGATACTCAAGTACAGTGACCACCAAGGATGCCACTAATGATGCAGGTGGAGACATTGCCCAGCATGCATGGGCAAAGTTGAACGGATCCATCACACACCAAGGATATGTAGACACAGCTCAGCACAACATTTAGGAAACACCCTGCAGGGAAGATGTCAGGGTCCACAGAGGAAGGAACACACCTTGGGACAATGTCACCATGCAGTAAGAGCTTACATGAACAAAGTTATTTTGCAAATACCTTGTGATGGCACACAGATACCAGGGTCCACCCCATGAGCAGCACACTACTACATTTCCCAGACACCTAACACATTATCCCCACCCCAAATCATGGAGCAGCACCACCAACAGCAATACCAGAAAAGCAGTAGTGTTCAAATGAACAAAAATGCTTTATTCAGCATGAAAATCAGAGGTTGTTATGTGTACACTATTAACAAGCCCCATAGGGCAGTCCATATTTCCATCTCTGGTGGGGGACACATTGGGACACGTGTCCCCTGGCTTGCCTGCACAGTTTATAGTTCCTTGTCTTCCACAGGGGGGGCATCATGTGGGGGGAAGGACCAGGCACCGCAGGGACAGGAGGGGCAAGGGTAGGTGGTTGTGGGTGCAGGGACGGAGGACTCCACCACAGGGGGTGGGGCAGCGCCAAAGGTGGAGGTGAGAATGGCGCTGCACACGGTTGCAAGGTCCTCCAGCGTCTCCCCTGCACCCGAAGGAACCACAGGCCCCAAGGAGGGGGGGGGGGTCGGAGGGATGGGTCGCAGCGCTACTGGGGGAGGGTGTGGACAGGGGGGTGACTCAACTACCCTGACCGGGGACTACTTTAACCGCTTGCGGGGTGGTGTCACACTGGGGCTCAGGGACAGAGCGGCCAGGAAGGATTCTTTGGTGGAATCTTGGCCAGGAGAGGTGAGGGGAGTGGATTTGGAAGCAGGGGGTTGTGATGAATGTGGACTCCCACTGTGGCTGTGTGTCTTCCGTTTCCCCCTGACCCAGTGGGTGTGCCTACTTCACCCTGTGTGTGCGTGACAGGAGGTGTGCGCTTGGGCTTCCCTGGTGGTGTGGTGCCTGTGTCTGGTGGGGTGCGTGCATGGGTACGTCTGGGTGTGCTTCGGACAGGCATGGGAGTGGGAAGTGTGGATGGTGCAGGGGTAGTGGGGGGGACGTAGCGCTGCAGGAGACCCACTGCTGCAGTCAGTGTCGAGTCTATGGACCTCAGCAACTGGCGTTGGTCAGACTGCGCAGCTGAGATGCCCTCCATGTATGCCTCCATCTGGGTGAGCACTCGTGTGTGGCCATGAAGGACATTCAGCATCGCAGTCTGACCAACCTGCAAGTGGCGCAGGATGTCCACAGACTCGGCATTGGCGGCAGCAGTGGAGACAGGGGCAGGGGGCGCGGTGCCTGGCAAGAAGGAGACACGTGGTGACCTAGCATGGCGGGAAGGGACCAGAGCAAGTGGGAGGCCGGTGATGGGAACGGAGGGGGCGTGTAGAGATCGAGTGCTGCTTTCAGCTGTGGGAGCAGCCTCCGCCCCCTCTGGGAGCTCAGCCTCAGGCCCGTCAGCGTCATAGTCGGTGGTGAGACTGGACAGGTCCTCCGCCTCACTCCCCTCGGCCTCCGTGCAACTCGATGCGCCAGACAAGACAGCACTGCTGCCACTGGTGCTTGCTCCCTCCTCACGGTCCGTGCCAGTGTCTCCCTCTAAGTCCCCCGACGATGCTGTGGGCAAGGTGAAGAGACAGGAAATAATCAGACACCTATATACATATGTCACATGAGTCAAATCTACATAGGTCACAGTGCATAGCCTGAAAAGCAACATGAGTAACATCTACAATACAAGGTACATATGTAGGCCCTGCAACACACAGCTGGTTGACCCACCATGCCACTGAGAAACAATGGAGAGCATGACCCAACAGCAAATTACTTGATATCAAATTGGACAGAGGAGCCAGGCTCTGGGGACAATCGTGCACAGCATCTCTACCACACAGCGTTGCCAAAAAAGGGATGAGTAGGAACCATGTCTATTAACTTTTTGCACATGCTGCAAAGCTAACGCATTAAAACATGCCCAACATGACTGGGTCACTGCACCTTGAGTGTATGTCCAGACAAACATCACACACAGGCCAGACCTAGCAAGGAGACTTCAGATTTTGACATGTCGGCCTTGCCCGCACAAACCACCCCCTACCTGAGACAATGTGATTGAGACAGAGGAAGTACTTACACCTCTTACTCTGGGATGAAAACACATGGCCTGCACTAAATCCTGATTGTACACAAACCACCCCTGTTGTGCCTGTCCACATACATCATTGACAACCAACCATCATCAGATTGTCGTACCAAGACACACAGGCACTGCCCACTGTGAGTATGCACAAGCAAAATTGGGTCACACTGTACAGTGGACACATGTAGCACAGTTTACGTAAATACAGATGAGGCCAGGGTACAATGCCACAGAGCCCAACCTATGCCGAAGACACAGAGAATGTCCACATTGTTGGATGACACACATGATACCTAGGAAAAGGTGCCCCAGGGCACGGTAGTGGCCACACTCCTCCATGGTCCTGGATGGATATGACTGCAACTGAAGCAACCGTCCCTGCACTATGCATTACTCCCACTCATGCACATCATGTCAGAGGGCACAACATTGGACATGCATGCTGTAAGGCAGTACACTTTAAAGACACACTCCTATGTCGGGACTCAGCATCAGTGCCAACTGACATGGACCCCACAATGACAGAACTGGCCAGGGCACAGGCAAGGTCCCAAAACCTGTTACACACCACCCCCACACATGATGCTGCAAGCATCGGGCACTTGGATTAACTGCCAGCCTAGATTACCTTGTGCAAGAGTGACTACACACAGACCAGGGAACACATGGCAAGGAGGGGAAGGGAGGAAGAACAGCACCGGTTTACTTTGGGGAACTGGTTATGCACTGCACATTTAAACCCTGGCAGTGTATCCATGCAACTGCGCACTTCCAAAAGCTGGTGACACACAACAAACACACATGTACCTACCCCCTTCCTGTTGCTGCTTCTCCTGTAAGCGCCTGTCCAAGTCGGGGAAGACCACCGCCAGCACACGCTTATGGATGTGGGTCAGACGCCGGCGCCCACGGTTCTTGTGGCTCTCAGGTGAGTCCCCCAGCAGGACCCGTGCAATCCTCCTCGTCCAGCACCGGATATCCTGCCAGCGTTTCCTCACCTGGGCTAGGCGCTGCTTCCGACCCTCCGTCTTCCTCACGGCACTGACGGCTTGCTTCCATATCTCCCCCTTGGCATGGATGCCTACCTGTGAGGATGCAAAAGTGAGAATACTTTAATACACCTGAGCAATGACACAGAGACACACATATTATTAATTTGTCTTGTTTGAACAGGCCATGGTATGCAGGCAACTCATTGCACTTTTGTCATAGGGACATTATCCTCTGGGGAAGGCAAAATGCACTACGTGGCATTGAAAGTACACAGGTGGCATGAGGGGTGCCACACAATCAATGATCCTGGATCACACTGTGCATCACAAGCTACACCAGGATTATGTACAGCACCTCAAAGCAGTCACATGCCCCAGCCCACTGACGCAACCTCAGCAGAGTACACAGACACACACAGGCACAGGACAATCACCTGCCATTGCCAACTGCGGGTACAAACCTCACTCTGCCCATGTGCCACTAGACTGGGGGGTGTCACAGGTGTGGGGCTGGCTCAGCACGGCAGTCACACAGCACTGCTCCCTGCTCACATCACATGGCCAGGGTATATCCATCCCTCATGCAGCTGGTGTGCAACACTCCCCATATGCACTCACCCACATGACAGGGGACTTACACACACACACCAATGTCCAGGGGACGAACACATCATTTGGACACTCACAGCACAGGTACACTAAACAAACACACATCTATGGGTACTGTCACCTGTCACACTGGGGGGACCACAGAATCACATCCGGACTGTAGCAACAACATTCCCAGGAGGAGTAGCCAGGCAGAATGTGGCATGCACCATGCATTGATTGTCACAGTAAGCACTATGCAAGTGAGGAGTGCACACAGGAACTACAGCATGCTCTGCATGGGAGACATGAGGCCTTCCCCACCCTGGGACCCACTCTAAACAACATTGCATGTCTGTCACACAGGGACACAATGCCAGAAGTCACAGTCACAAAAAAGGGGCACAGTCTAAGCTAGTGGAGTCAGCCCTCACCTGCTCCCCTGGTCGACCATACAGCATGGTATACTGTGGGAGGATCACATCCAGCAACGCCATATTCTCCTCCATGGTGAATGGCTGGGCCCTCTCCACAGACCTGGACATGGTGCCAGAGGAATCACGAGCAGCACCAGTGTTGTGGAATGAAAGCAGGCAAGTGCTCTCTCATGGGACCTGGCTGCCTTATATCTGCCTTGCTGGCCTGTTTCATTTACAGGAGTACAGAGAGATTGGTCAGTCACATTAGCATCCTATGTTTCCTCCAATCCCTTTAAACCTACCCCAGTGAGTGGCTTTGCATGGTTTAAAAATTGAGCATGATGTCAAGTCAACAACCATTTTGCAACAAAGTATATTGTTTCCAACCGACTTCTGCTGGCCACCTGATGCAAAAATTCAAACTGTAAACTCGGTCTCCATGACATCCAGCATGCATTTAGGCCCTTATACTTGTCCCTCATGTGTCCCCTATGTTATTTCAAAATGTACACACACATACGGTGCGTTCCACGGCCCTAGGGCACCCCAAATGCAGTGATACGGACCGTACACGCGTGTGTAGGGTCCCTATCACTATGGGAGTGCTGGCGTATGCGTACGCCATAGTGATATGGACCATACACGTGTGTGTAGGGTCCCTATCACTATGGGAGTGCTGGCGTATGCGTACGCCATAGTGATACAGACCGTACACGTGTGTGTACGGGTCCCTATCACTATGGGAGTGCTGGCGTATGCGTACGCCATAGTGATACGGACCATACACGTGTGTGTACGGGTCGTATTACTATGGCGTACGCATACGCCAGCACTCCCATAGTGATAGGGACCCTACACACGCGTGTACGGTCCGTATCACTATGGCGTACGCATACGCCAGCACTCCCATAGTGATAGGGACCCTACACACGCGTGTACGGTCCGTATCACTATGGCGTACGCATACGCCAGCACTCCCATAGTGATAGGGACCCTACACACGCGTGTACGGTCCATATCACTATGGCGTACGCATACACCAGCACTCCCATAGTGATAGGGACCCTACACATGCCCTCAGAGCGTATGTACGGTGCGTTTCACACCTGACAGTGGTGACAGGCGGCACACAGACAGGAATAGAGCTGTCATACTTGGCCAAGGCTGGACATCAAGGCATTGTCTGTGCAGTACTATATGTGTCGGGCACAGGTGTGTCAGGCTGTGATGTGGCACATTACTCCTGAGGTGTGAAGCTAATAAAAGTATGATGAGCTGTGTACACATGTCATGTGTGATGGTGCACTATGTGCCACACATCCACTTCTCTCCTTTGACATGTGTGCATGTAGTACAGACTTGTTGAGCCATGCGTCACTGGCATGGCACAGTCACCGACACCCGCAACTGTCCCCTGATGCCAGGTACATGGAATATTACCCCTGAGATGTGAATGCCCGCGTTGCACGCTGTAACTATGTCATGTGTGTGTCATGTGTTCCCATAGGTTTGCTGTAGGTGTTTGGTCAAATGCATCTGCAGTTGCTGCAACCAACATGTGTCTGTGTGTAGATGGGCATGGCACACTGTTACGCACACCAGCCCACATGTGTAATCCGACGTAAGGTGTGTATGTATGCATCGACACAGAGTCTCAAAACAAGGACATATCTGCATACTCTCAATGTATGTGTGATCAGTCTTGACATGTACTCCCTCATGGCAAGGTGTGTGGTCTGTCCTTTTTCTATGACATGTGACCTGTGCATCTAGTGTTCCGCAACCTGTCTGTACAATAAACATCCTTCTTCGGCACATATGTGGATGTCTGTAACTCCTGTAATGCGTCTGCCTGTTCACTTACACTGGCCCACAGCTAGTTTCATGGCATGGCATATTGAGGTTGAGAATCGACGTTTGTAGCTGGCTCTTGGTAGGAGTGTCACCTGCCTGGCATAAGTGTCCAGGGCATATTGCACAGACCTGACTGTGTATGTAGCATATGTGTATTGCCTGTTGAACATGTGCTCAGTACATTGACATTGGTGGTGTACTGTACTCACTCTTCGTTGTCCCTTCAAATTCACTGCAGGGCTCCGCCTCTCCCTCGACCAAGTCCGGACTTGTCTGACCTGAGGGAACATGACTGTATACGCCGCTACCGCTTCCCCCAACAGTTGATTGAGGACTTGACGACACGGCTGGCACCACACCTCCAACCGCTACACAGGTATCCTACTGCACTGACACCCAAGACGAAGGTGATGGCAGCCCTACATTTCTTTGCCACGGGTACCTTTCAACATACCATTGCTCACGTTGGTGGCATGTCCCAAACCATGTTCAGCCGTGTTCTGCATGATTTTTTAGAGGCCATGTTGGATCACCTGGATGAGTTCATTAAATTTCCAACTCCTGAGCAGTTGACAGGTGTCAAGCGTGAGTTCTATGCCCTGGGAGGGATGCCCCATGTAATTGGGTCCATAGATGGAACACATGTAGCTTTGGTACCACTACAGGCACAGGAGGTAGCGTATAGGAACCGCAAGCATTACCACTCCATTAATGCCCTCGTGGTGTGTCTTGCCAACATGGTGATTTCACATGTCTGTGCTCGTTTTCCAGGATCAGCACACGATGCCTACATCATGAGGCGTAGCAGGGTGCCTGAAATGATGCTGCAGCTGCGCAACGAATGGGCATGTATTGTTGGTGGGTATACTCTGTCAGTCCTGTATTTAGCGTCATCTTCCTGTCTTACTGCTTCTCCTGACCCACTTTTGTCCATGATGTTTCCATGTAGGGGACGCTGGCTATCCCAACATGCCATGGCTGATCACGCCTCTCCGCAACCCCAGCACGGCTGCCGAGCACCGCTACAACAATGCCCATGGGCGGACCAGGCGAGTGATAGAGAGGACGTTTGGCCTCCGTTGCCTCCACAAGATCGGTGGTGCACTCCCATATGCACCGGTGAAGGTCTGCAAGATCTTCCTCGTGTGCTGCATGCTGCACAACATGGCAGTGGAGAAAGCTGTGCCACTCATCCTGGATCCAGATGAGCAGGACCATCCACCCATGGAGGATGAAGGGCTTGGTCACGAGGCAAGTGATGTGGAGGAGGAGGAGGCGGTAGAGGACATCCGGAGTCGGCTCATACGCACCTTCTTTGCTTAGTGGTGAGTTCCAGTGTCTGAGTGTGCACGCATTGGGCCGTGTGTGGCATGTGTTGCAATGTGTGTGTCCATCTGCATGTCTGCCAGGTGAGTCAGAGGTGTGTTTGGATGTGTCACTCGAGTGATGGTGCAATAGACGAATGTTTTTCCAGAGTCATCATTGTCACCTAGCATGTTGACAACCTTATACGTGTCGAGTACATGCACATGCATGCGGAGGTGCTTCTTTTGGCTGACTTCTGGTGTGTCTCTCATCCACAGGTACTTGCGCATGATGTCTGCTGGTGGCATTGTTGTGCTCCTGCTATTCCTCATGAACACAGCAACATGTGCTGAATCAGCGTTACATGCACGGACAAGATTGAAAATCTCCTTAGGGTAAGGGATGCAGCACGGCTTTTTGGGTGTGGTATTTGTTTTGATTGTGTGTGCACTGCTCCTGTTCATGTTTGGATACTTAGTATACATGTAGAATCACCATGGGGCACATGACATGGAGCTGAATTCACCAGAATTGATGGTCAGACTTGGTGACAGTCATCTGTAATGGGATTGTGGATTGTGATGAAGCCATCAATGTGTGTAACACTGCCCTCGGAAACATACGGGTTGCACCGGGTTGACATGGTGTGTGAATTCCCCATTGGAGGCTCAATGGTGTATGGCAGCCTCTCCGTGAGCAGCAGGGGGTGTTTAGCTGTAACCTGTCACTTGTGTGCCAGTTCTATGGATTTCCAGCATCTGTGGTGCAAAGGGGGGTGCCAGTGTCGGTCCCACATGTTCATCCACATGACCTGTGTATGTGTTGACAGAGTTGCATTAGCATTCCGACACACATGACTAATAAAGTTGTCCCTCTGCCTCCAAGGTGCCTCATCTCTGTCAATGGTGGTCTGTTGCCACTGTGCATGCGACATGTCTGGCATAGTTATCAGAGATGGTGCATATGAGTCTATGTGTAGAGTAGCAAGATGCAAGCTGTTTGTCAGGGATTAGAATATGTATTGTGCATGATGTCCATGGCTGTATAGGTATTGTGGCATGTCAGTCTCCACGATGGCCACTGTGCTGCATGTGCATCCATTGTGTGTGTGTGTGTGGCATGTTGAACTAGACATTCCTTCCTTGACATACACCTTTTGCATAGTTCCTTCCTGAGATCCTTGTCTTTGTGTGCAACTTGGGGCATTGTTTTCTTGACATGGTGCATGCTGCTGCAGGCCCTGCAGCAAGGGCGCCCAGTGTCAACAGAAACGAGCTGGTGTTCATCAGGGATTGCTTGCTGACATGTGCTATGCTGATCAGCAGCATCTGTGCCTCATGCTGCAGCACACTCTGCATTATGCACAAGATTCCCAGTTCCATCCACCTCAAGGCAAGAGAGACCATCCCCCAGGTCAACTACGAAATCCGTGTCTAATCCTACCCTGCACTCTACGGACATGTGCGTTACAACTCCCATGATACTTGTCCACATCCAGGGTGCATCTGCACAGCTCTGCTTCTACATCCGGCGACCAGGCCACATCAACGTCCAACAGAGATGGGGGGAATGGATCACTGCCAGCTGCAGGATGACCTTTTCAATCCACGCACACACTCAGGATGCAGCCCACAACCACAACACAACCTTGTGGCACTGTGATCCAAGATCCCATTGTGCCATCTCCATGCATCCAACCTTGGCCGGCCCACCATTCTCCACATCCACCTGACTCAAGCATGCAGGCCATGGTTCTGCCACCTGTCTACACATACCTGGGAGTAGCACCCCAGGACACTCCACATGATCCCTGACCTCTGCGCATGACTGTTGCTCTTCTAAATAGGTCTGTGGGCACAGTTGTGCGGGCACCCCCTCAGCTGGTTGGGCATATCACGGGTGAGTATGGTGCTCCATGTCTGTATTGGATGATACATTGTGACCCATGTGTGTCCTGTGCCAGACTCAGACCCCAGGGTATGGATGGTTGGAGTTACTTCAGAATTCAGACATGGTTTGACTTTACAACACACACATGTAGTGGAATAATGCAAAATGACGGCATCATCTCGTGATTGTGAAGATTTTTATTAGTGGTGGGGTACGTGTCTGGGGGGATGACAAGAGGTGCTTGGCGGGAGTGTAGAATCCAAAGTTCACTGGGGGAGTTGGTATCCTTGCCATTGGAAGTCATCAGAGTCTTTGCCACAGTCTTTGTCAACATTGGTCAGACAGTGACCAGCAAGTCCATGTGGCAGAGAATGTCATTTGCTGATGTGCTGCTGTTGGGCCAGAGGGCCAGGTGCCAAGCCAGGTGACCTGGGAGATGGTGATGTTCCGCTGACTCTCACGGTCTTTTGCGTGGACGACCCACCTTCCTGCGGGGACCCTCAGAAGCAGGCCGTGACGATGCTTGGGATGCTCCGTCGGATGAATCCTCCTCCTCCTGATCCCTCCCTTTGGGTGGTGATGTTCTTCGCCTGGTGGCACAGGGAGGGTTGCCCATGTTGTCGGCAATCCGATGGAGTACATGGGTCATTTCCGTTTGCACCGCCACGAGCTCAGCTTGTCTTGCCTCCATCCGTCCTTGGTGTCGCTGTTGATTGGCATATTGCTCGGCCTGCATGTTCTTGATCTCATTGAGGGTCTCCACTACCTGGCTGAGGCCCCTGGTGTCACGCCGGTATGTGTCCAGGATGTTGCTGGCGTGTGAAATTACCGGTTCCTGAGCCAACTGGTCAGGTTCACGCCTCCGCCGTCCTCCACTCCCACAACCCCTGCCCACTTGCACCTGGCCTGCCGTTGTGGGCACATTGGGTCTCCGGGACCCCTGAGGGATGGCATTTGCGGTGTCGCCTGCCTCCTCCTGGGTGCCCGGAGAACCTTGTCCCTCCTGGACAGACTGGCTGTGTTGTTATGTGCGGGCAGGGCTTCTGGGTGTCTCCTGGGATGTGGCAGGAATGGAGGTGGTGGTTGGCACAGTTGTACCTGAAGCAGGTGCTGCAGGTGGTTGGACACCAGAGGGGCCAGGTTGGTCTGGGTCATCCACGGAGTGGTGAGAGTCGTCGCTGCCGGTGGGGTCCTCTTCACGCAGAGCCTGGTCCTGTGAGTCTTCCCCCCCCCAGTGTTGGGGGGAGATCGACGACGTTGACCTGTGTGTGAGAGAGACAATGTTAATTGTGTTATATGCGACATCCATGTTTCATTCATTTTTGAGTTGGCACAGTTCCTCTGGGTGGTTGGATATGGCTTGCATTCCTCTCGCAGTGCACTTGTGCATGGGTATGTCCCTTGGCCACAGCTTTCGACACTTTACCTATGTCTGACACAATCTTAGTTGATGCATCTTTTTGGAACGCAGTCAGCAGTGTAGTGAGCGGGCGTAGCAAGCCATGCAGACCCACCTTACGTGTTGCAGTGTACGTGGCCAAATGGTGTTTTTTCCATGCTATTTGAGAATGTAGGTAGGTAACTTAAGCATTTGTGACAGGGTTCTAACAAACACAGTGGGTGGGTATACTGGGTGTAAGGTTAGGTTTGTGCCTGCAGCACGGATGTACTCGTGCACAGATTGACACATGGCCCAGTGTTTATCAAAGGAAAAAGGGGGGGTTCACGCACTGCCAAACCTTGTCTACATGCACACAGTCCACCTGTTGACGAGCGGACATGGCCACACCACCCAAGGGTGATTTGGTCTCCCTCTGTCTCCCTTTCTCCCTCCCTCTGTCACCCTCCTCCCTCTGTCTGTCTCCCTCTGTCTCCCTTTCTCCCTCCCTCTGTCACCCTCCTCCCTCTGTCCGTCTCCCTCTGTCACCCTCCTCCCTCTGTCTGTCTCCCTCTGTCAACCTCCTCCCTCTGTCCGTCTCCCTCTGTCACCCTCCTCCCTCTGTCCGTCTCCCTCTGTCAACCTCCTCCCTCTGTCCGTCTCCCTCTGTCTCCCTTTCTCCCTCCCTCTGTCAGCCTCCTCCCTCTGTCCGTCTCTCTCTGTCTCCCTTTCTCCCTCCCTCTATCAGCCTCCTCCCTCTGTCCGTCTCCCTCTGTCTCCCTTTCTCCCTCCCTCTGTCAGCCTCCTCCCTCCCTCTGTGTGTCACCCTCTGTCACCTCAGCCCAGCTTCCTGGGCACACACAGTTTGCAGGTCTTTCAAAGGCCATTGGCTTGTTCATGTGGGTTTGTTTCTAATCTCCGGGCACCCATTGGGCGGAGTGTCTGAGTCTGCGCTGCTGCTGTGGCGGTGTGTGCTGACACTCTTCCAGAGTGATGCGTCTTCATTAGCTGCTGTTATGTGCAAATTGTACCTTCATACCCATGTCATCCTGCAACGCGGCCACCATTTGCAGGCAACACAGTACTTTGTGGGGACACACTGTTTGTATGGCTGTGCCCTAGGCCATATGGGCTGAGGGCATTGTTGTGTGCTTCTGAGTTGCTATGTGTTAGTTTTGGGGCCCACCCTCCCGGCATCGGGGACATCCTGTCTTGTGTTGGTGTTTTGTGTGGCCTGTGACTTGGCATGGCCTTGCTTGGTGCATGGGGCATGGAGGCGCTAGTGGCATGTGTGTGTTTTTGGAGTGTGGTTGTGTCCGGTGCTGGCTTTGGGGGGGTTGCGTGCATGATTGGGATTTTGGTTGTGTATGGCGTTCCCCCCATGTGATGTGAGTTGTTTGTGTACTCACCAGGGTCTGTGACTCCTTGTACTCCGTCTACTCCCACCGGCGGCAGCGTGGCCATCACCTTCTCCTCCCAGGGATGGCACTGTACCAGTCTGCGGGGCGGCCCTCCTCCAGTGATGTTCCCCTGGTTGTGATCGTCCGTCATTTTGCGGCGGACCGTCCTGCGCAGATCGTACCACCTGGCTTGGCACTCATGCCTGGTCCTTCTGGTGGCCCCAACAGCATTCACAGCATTGACAATCCTCTGCCACATGGCTGATTTTTCGGATATGCTGGTCCGTCTGACCAATGTTCCAAAGAGCTGTGGCTCGACTCTGGCGATTTCGTCGACAAGGACCTCCAGCTCATCCTTTGTGAACTTTGGATTCTTGTTAGTGGGCATGGTGTGGGGTGTGGGTGTGGATGGTTGTGGGGGTGTGGGTGTGGATGGTTGTGGGTGTGTGAGTGTGGTTGTGAAGGTGTGTGTGTGTGAATG
Source organism: Triturus cristatus (assembly GCF_964204655.1). NCBI lineage: Eukaryota > Metazoa > Chordata > Amphibia > Caudata > Salamandridae > Triturus > Triturus cristatus. Next base: position 783,758,627 of record NC_140586.1, on the reverse strand, counting down.
TGATGAGGGGGTGTTTGTGATGGTGGTTGTGTGAAGGAGTGCAAGTGTAAGGTGTATTGATGGCTGTAGTATGGTGCAGTGCGTTGTCTCTGTGATCTGGCAGTAGTGGATCTGTTGCAAAGGATCATGGTTTGTGTGTGTTGGGCCTTTTTATTGGTCCATTTGTGGGTGTGGCTGTGTTTGAACTTTGGGTGGGTGTGTTATAAGGAGTGGTTGTGTTTTGGGCCTCTGTTTATCTGTTTGGCAGTTGCAGGTCAGTGTATGGGGTGTATTTGGGCTTGTTGGACATGTTTTGTGTTGTTGTGTGAATCGAATTGACTCTCCTTGTGTTGTTTTGGTTTGTCCTGGTTCAGTACGTGTGTTTTTGGCGTCTGTACGGTGTGTACATGGGCCATTTTGTTGTACAGTGCTGTCCTTTGCTATGGCTTAGTACGACTCGTACATGCGCGATGTTGGGTGAGGGTGCTGGTGTAGGGGCCTGGGGTAGGGTGCGTACAGACACGGGCAGGGTGTTGGTCCATCGGTGGTGGTGTTTCGCCGCGTACATACAGGGGGGGCTGGGTGTATGCTCCGTACATACATGGGTGGGGGTACGCTTACATACACTGGTGGGGTGTTGGTACGCTCCATTCATACACGGGTGGGGGTATGCTCCGTACATGCACTGGTGGGGTGTTGGTACGCGCCGTACATACACGGGTGGGGTGTTGGTACGCTCCATTCATACACGGGTGGGGGTACGCTCCGTACATACACGGGTGGGGGTTCGGTGCATACATGCACTGGTGGTGGTGGTACGCGCTGTACATACACTGGTGGGGTGTTGGTACGCTCCATTCATACACGGGTGGGGGTACGCTCTGTACATGCACTGGTGGGGTGTTGGTACGCGCCGTACATACACGGGTGGGGTGTTGGTACGCTCCATTCATACATGTGTGGGGGTACGCTCCATGCATACACGGGTGGGGGTATGCTCCGTACATGCACGGATGGGGTTTCGGCACGTACATGCACTGGTGGGGTGTTGGTACGCGCCGTACATACACTGGTGGGGTGTTGGTACGCTCCATTCATATACGGGTGGGGGTACGCTCTGTACATACACGGGTGGGGGTTCGGCGCGTACATGCACTGGTGGGGTGTTGGTACGCGCCGTACATACACGGGTGGGGTGTTGGTACGCTCCATTCATACATGGGTGGGGGGTACGCTCCATGCATACATGGGTGGGGGTACGCTCCGTACATACACGGGTGGGGGTTCGGCATGTACATGCGCTGGTGGGGTGTTGGTACGCGCCGTACATACACGGGTGGGGTGTTGGTACGCTCCATTCATACACGGGTGGGGGTACGCTACATGCATGCACGGGTGGGGGTACGCTACGTACATACACGGGTGGGGGTTCGGCACGTACATGCACTGGTGGGGTGTTGGTACGCGCCGTACATACACGGGTGGGGTGTTGGTACGCTCCATTCATACACGGGTGGGGTACGCTCCATGCATACACGGGTTGGGGTTCGGCGCATACATCCCGGCGGGGGGGGCGTTTGGCGCTTACATACGGGGGCTGGGGGGGTGTTCGGCGCATATGCGGGCACATGTCTCCATGGTTGCTATAGGAGTTCGGTCCGTACGGTGTTTTTTCCATACGGTTGTAAAATCGGAAGGACAGGACGGATCGTACTTGCGCGGTCGGACTTCATTTTTCCGATTCGTACGGTAAATCGTCCGGGGATGTGTCGAACACATTTTCCGACCCGAGGACGTGTGGGGAAATTTTCCCAATGCGATTCGTATGGACTTTTTTCCATACGAATCGTACTTGGCAGTTTGTACGCTACTTGTACGATTCGTACGGTAAAAATACCGGATACGATTCGTACGGGGAAAATTTTTCCAGGATTGGAATCGGCCCCATAATGTGCTGTAACCTTCACACAAAGATTATTACCAATCCAATCCAAGAAAGCTTTATTCGACAATTGTCATAAAAGCGATAGAAAATAAGTACAAAATCTATAGCAGAAATACAACATATATACAATTCATAATTGCATAAGGAATCTTAAAAAATTAGTTACTTAAAAATAGAATTAAAAACCAGACTTTAAAATTTGTGGAAGAATTAAAAAAAGAAACATATTTCAAACATACTCGAGGTTAAATACAGATACGCATCCAGGAACAGCTAGGACATCACTCTCGAATGCTGCGATTTCCTATAATCCACACCCATCCTAGAAATTTTGCCACAGCCACAACAATAACCGGTGCTGTACTAGTACATAGGATCCTTCTTGCCTCACCACTTTGCCTAGTGCCCAATAGTTTACAAATTGGTCTCAACCACACCCGCCTTGGAGATAAATAGGCAGGACATACAAAAAGCATGTGAATTATTGTTTCTTCGTGAGACTTACAGAATGGGCATAAGTTATTAACATTACTAGACCACCGGGCAGTGAATGAGTTCAGGGGCAATGATCCCACCCGTAACTGAAAGTACAACTTCCTATCTAATACTTTAGTGACGAGGTCCCAAAAGGGCTCCAACCTTGGGACAGATTTTATATTCAAAAAACCATCAGTTAAAGAAGGGGTGTTACAATCAGTCATTATCTTTGTATTAATCAACTCCCAAACAGGTTTTTTGGTGGGAAAGAAACACCCAAGGGCGTCACCACTAGATCTCTCATACCCAAAGCCTCAAAAAATTTTCGGAGATCCTTAAACCACCCAATTTTATGGGATCCAGCCATGGAAAAAACATCCAGGAAACCCGCTGCATACTGAGCTAATGCCAGGGTTGACCACAGTCTATGCCAATATAAAATTGGACGCAGTCTAGCTACATCTGCAATAGAACTCTTCCCCAGATCATACCTAAGGGGAACTAGGGGCGTGCTCTGAGGGAGTGATGTGATGCCTCTGAAGAACTTGTTCTCTGAGATGGTTAAAGAGGACAAGTTCTCGAAGCCCCACAATTCAGCTCCATACAGTGCTGCACTAACAGCTTTAGCACTTTAAACCTGGAGCACAGGTTTGATTGGTTTCGTTAAAGATTTCTTAAATTCACCAATTATTACTCCAGTGAGCTGTCTATGTTTTAAAGCTGCCAATTCTTTCTGATGCGTCCACTTAAGATTATTTTTTATATTAACCCTTAAATAAGTAAAAGCCTGTACTTGTTCTAAGGATTGGTTAAACAATAAAAACTTATTTTTAAAATGTCTATAAGGGTTAAAAGCCATAAACTTGGTTTTCTTTACATTTACTTCAAGTCCACGTTCCACACAAAAGTTCTCAAAAATACCTAATGCCCGCTGTAGACCGCTCGGAGTCTTAGCAATTAAAAGCGTGTCATCCGCGAACATTAGGATCGGGATTTTCACACCTGCAAGGGGAGTGGCAGCAGTGCTTGCTTCTAGAAGACGATCAGCTATACCATTAATGTATAGGGAAAATAAAGTAGGGGCCATTGCACAACCTTGACGAACCCCCCGTTCAACCGGGAAGGCCTCTGTTGTCTCGCCCTGCCCTCCCCACCTAATTCTGGCGGTATTATCGTCATGAAGCCTCTGTATTAAGGACAACAGCCCTGGATGAAGTCCCAGATCTTTCAGCACCTTCCATAATTTAAGACGAGGGACTAGATCGAAGGCTGCCCTTGGATCCACAAAGACCGCATAAAGGCTCCCCTTACCCAGTGTCACGAATTTCCAGTATAGGAGGACAAAACGGAATACTAATATGCTGACGAAAGCCTGCCTGAAATGGAGACAAAATAGTATTTGAGGCTGCCCACAGGTAAACACGATTTAAAATCAACCTGCGTATAATTTTCTGGGTAGCATCAATCAGACTAATGGGCCTATAATTTTCCGGGAGCGACCGGTCCCCCTTTTTGAAGACCGGAATTATCTCCACCAATTTCCACGCGCTAGGAATAGGTGCACTACGCGCCAGGGCATTAGCAACCAATTGAATGTACCTCCCCCATTTGACCTTGTCATTCAAAAGGAGGTCCGCTTGGACCCCATCAGGGCCAGGAGCCTTCCCAGGAGCTACACCGGTAAGGACCAGCGTTACTTCCGCACTATTAAAATCAGGTTCCAAGATAATCACAGCAGCAGTATCTACACTAGCTGTAATATCCAGGTGAGAAGCATACTGGGGTTTAAAATACTCCACCCACCTCTCTGGGGGAACATTGTTTTGCGGCCGCTCTGACTGGCCACCATAGCCCCACTTCACGATGCCCCAGAACAATTTACTGTTGTTCTTGGTACTCGCTTCTAAAAGATCCAGCCACTTGAGTTCATCCCAATGACGTTTTGCCCTAGCAATGCTACTTTTGTAGTTATTTCTGGTAGCACGCACAGCACCTACATCACCTTCCTTTAAAGCTTTCCCCAGCAGTAGCCTCGACTGTCTACAATCCTCATTGAACCAACTGACTCGGCTCGAGACCAATTTTGGACCAGATCTCCTTTTCTTTAAAAAAAGAGATCTCAAGAAAGCAAAGAGGCTAGTATGAATTGATGTTATATCCCCTATATCGCCATTGGAAGAAAAGATCTGTTCCATTTCTTGGATAGAACTATTAACCTCACTTGTAATACTCTGTAGAGTAAAGGGATTCTCTTGAATACAAGACCACCTCAGACGACGCATATCGTTAGATAACACGACATTCGAGGTGGGCAATTCTCCAGCCGCCAGAAGAGCACAAACCCTTTTCCACCAGTTATGAGATAGAAAAAGGGGATTATGGTCACTTTCAGGCAGGTCAGAAACCTTCATATCAACAAGAGAGTGCCATAGACTCACGGCTGCGAGGATATAATCAATACGGCTCCTACTTTGTCCATTATCAAATGTATAGGCACCATTACGGTCACTAGGCATCCTACCATTCAGAGCCCTTAGACTCTTCTCCATACAGAGGGAGTTAATCTGTATTATTATTTCCGTCTACCTATTTATAGGAGGCAATTCTAGTGGGGGGATACCCCAAAGTGCCTCTTCATTCACATATTCATCCCCCTCAAGAAGTACCAGGGGATCGAAGGTAGCATTGAAATCGCCTACTACTACCACAAGGGTACCAGTTGAGTGGAGATCAAGCAGCCTCATTAACTCATCAAAAACTGGTGATCTTACCCCACCCGAACCCCTAGCATAAACATTATAAATATCGATTGTGCCCACAGAACCTAATTCTAACCTAAGCAATTGTATATCTCTAAGATTATTAATTATGATCAATTCTACATTGCAATTGCATGACTTATTGTTAAAGTTTTTGGGGCATTTATATTGTAAATTTTTTATTTTTTTACACAATAACCACATACTTTAATAATATCAACAAAGCATTCTACTATTCTACTATGTATCTCCATGTTCAAATGTAAACACTGAGGGGCCGATTCCGATCCGGGTCGGAAGGGCACCAAACGCGATCCAGCCGGAAAAACTACGAGCCGTACGTGTGTTTTCCGCCCGACTCGTACAGCTGTACGAGCGAGCAAGTACAATGCGAGCTACGTGAAATTCGTTTCCGGGTCTGAACCGCTCCGTACATCTCTGCTGTAAGCTAACCATGGCGTGCAATAGATGCGATTTACGACCGAGCCAGTAAGATGCATATGTCGGACAGCCGGTGCAAGCCGGAGTATCCGTCTCGCAAAACGTCCGGGAAGTTGCCTTTGGGGGTCCGCGCTGGACCCCCTGTCACCCGCAGCCCTATGACTGGGACACAGGGGGAGACCCAAGGGTCCCCCCAACACAGGCATGTACGGTGCGGATGGCACTGACGCGTACCCACTGCAGGGGGCGCCTTTGTGCGAGACGTACCCATTCAGTCAATGGGAGCCCATGTACGAGTCGTACGACCGGCTCCCATTGACTCCTATGGGAGTCCGACCGAACCGAGTCCGACAGTATACGGCCACATCGTACTCGCTCGATTGGACTGCAGGACTCCGGCTGGGTCGGAGAGCTTTCCGACCTGGATCGGAATCAGCCCCTGAATGGAGAATTTCCATGTAACATGCACATCTCATGCTCACTGTCACGACATTTGTGAAGCATGCAATCTCAATATCAAGTTTTGGGTCCCGCTATCCAGCAGATTTTAGCTGTCTGAAGGCAAAAGCCTCCAATGGGCCATACCAAAAATATAAAGCGGGCTTATAGCACGCCAACAGATAAACATTGGTTGGCTTTGCTGTCATGTTTATCTATTTGCTTCTTAGTTGATAGCTATCCTTCCTCCTCTTAGGTCCCTCCCCTGGAGCATCGCTGACTTGTGTCCTTCCACTACTCACATTTATGGAATACATTTGTCCTTTTTAGGTCTCCCCTAGCGTTGCAGCGCATGCGCTGCTTCCTTTGCGAGGCATATTGTATTAGGGTACGTTTTAGAAGTGGAGTGGAAGCCCCGCCCATATTTTTCATTGGCTGGCGTCATTGTCCATGGTAAACACTGGCTTCTGATTGATAATGAGGCTTCCTAGTCCCTCCTTGTTACCGCCCTGTCTGATTTTGTGGCCGCCCATCAGGGCTGGATCTTTTACTTGCGGCTTTACATGGTCTCCTTCATTTAGTCTGTAAGTACTTTTTTTCCATTCGGGCAATGGTGACAGCTTGTTTGTTAGGGAGATTAAGTGATTAGCTCAGAATCACAGGATGTTCAGCGTCATTGCCCAGACTCAAACCCAGTTCCCCAGATTCGAGGTTGACTGCCCTACTCGTTAGGTCAACTCCTCTCCCCATTGCTGTACAGTTTCTTATAAATGTACTGCTTCTGCGTGCAGGTACATCCCACACACTGATTAACGGCCCTCATAGTACGACACACTTAATGTAGTTTATTACAGCCCCATTACACTCCTGACGCTCACTCATACACTGCCGTGGTATTAACAAATACCCATTACTGTGCAGTTTCCTACACTCTGGGATCGCGTGCAGTTTTCCTGCACTCACACTACCCCGCACATTCCATGGCACACTGACTGGGGTGCACTTCCTCACACGTGGACTCCCACTGCCAGGACCTTTTACATTGCCTATGTCGCAGAATCTTTGAGGATTCTAGGCGCAGCAGCACTCACCTGCCTGTGCCCTGAAGTCCCTCCTCTCAGCTGTGGGGTACATGGGGGCTCTCAGGAGGAGGCACAGCAGCAGGGCTGGAGGGCTCCCCTGAGACGTCTGCGCTCGCCTCCTTCGTGGGAGCCTCTGTGCAGTGTGGGGCTCGCTGGCTGCAACTGCCAGGGAGCAGCCCCCTCTAGCACAGATGTCGACAGAGACCAGACACCGCGCAGCCTGAGTGTGAGCACACATGTCTGTAGCCCCGACTGTGAGCGTATGTATGAACAGAAGTGTGGCAGGCAGCAGATGCCTGTCCATGCCAGGGCGTGTCTGTAAATGTATGTTTCTGTGTACCCTCTGAGAACTGTGTGGTGTGTCAGTGCTTTGAGTTGTGTGAGTGTCTGTGTCTAAACAGATGTGTGTGTGTCTGTGTGCAGATAAGTGTGTGTGTCTTTTGGACACTGTGATTCTCATAGAATCCTGAACAGAAAAGGGCCTCGGTATCAGCACACACTTGTCAAACCTTATCTATCCAGCAGAAGGCTTAGGTCTGCATGGGGCTTTTTTTGTCACCATCCCTGCTGTGAAAAGAGCTTGCATAGCATTCTGCTCTTTTAGTAGATTGGCCTTCAAACAGTGGACCGCCCTTGCCTCTGGAACTTGGACAGAAAAGCTCAGATCTGACCTTCCAAAAGAAACTTGGCTATTCAGACTGACTCAAAGTCCATCTTTGGAATATGCCTCATAGGTGCTGCCTGAGTATGCATTTGTAGCATGGGACACTTTGGTTGAAGTAACCAGGTGCTTTATAAATAATTGTATTATTATTTATTATAGGAATGCCTGCGGGTTAGCCCTCGGCACCAGTTGAACCATCTGAGCTCATCTTGCCTCCGACTCTAGTTCTGACCCCGCTTCCGGCTCCATGACCTTTAGGTGTTCCAGGTACTTCAACGCCAATGCCAACTCCATTGATGCCGGAGTAGGAGCGGTGGAGGAGGACCCAATAGTTCTCTCTAGTGACAAGTTGGAGCCGGGATAACCTCGACTGAAGTCACACACAATTCTGCCCGAGGCACCACTTCCCCCACTTGATTTTTCACATCCACAAGGGAGGCAACATACTCTGCATTCCCTTTTTGGAACAAACTCTGACAATGGCTATGACTCGGGTGATGAATTTGCACAACTCTACCAGGATGATAACTGGTACGAGGGCTTACAGAAGGTTAGTGGTCTTGGTGCCTTGGTCTACTCTCGCCCCCTGGACCAGCCAGAGCGGAATCTGCTTTCTACACCATGGTAATGTGTAGGACGGCAGAGAAGCTTGACCTTCAGGTCCCCACCTTTCCGGTTAAAACAAATGTATTGTTATCCATAATTACTGGGCTTCGGCATCTGCCCTTCATTCAGGCTGCATCTCCGGAAAGGCCTGCTCTCTCAGCAACGGGTAAGGGTTCTGCACCCGGTCCTTCGCAATCTCCACCTTCATGCTTAGAGATTGAGCAGCGACAGCTGACCAACTTTAACCTTTCTACAGAAGTGGTTGATGTAATTTTGGCAGCTAGGCGTTCCTCGATGAAAACTGTATACGCCTGTAGTTGGGAGAAATTTGTGGTTTGGTGCAGCACACACCAGATTGACCCTCTACGGGCCAAGTTATCTGGTGTCTATTGTTTGTTTTGTCTTTTGCCTGTTAGGCATTGCTTTGGGCATGGATTAAGGTTATCTTTCGGCCTTCTTGCAGTTGCCACATCAGCCATCCTTGTTTAAATCACCAGTTGAGATGCAATTTTTTAAAGGGATCCAACATATGATTCCCCCTTCTCCTTTTGTAACGTCCCAATGGCATCTCAATCTGGTCTTTACTAATTTTATGTGCGCTCTGTTCGAGCCGCTTCACAGCGGCCCTTTATGACTTCTTACTATCAAGACAGTGTTCCTCATCGCCTACACTTCAGCACAGCGTGTCAATGAGCTTCGGGCTCTTTGTGTTAATGCACCATACACTGTCCTCTTCCCAGACAAACTGGTTCTGCAGACTCAGTCAGCCTTTCTGCCTAAAGTTTTGATGCTGCTTAAAATTGGCCAAACTATCACCCTGACAGAGTTCTATGCTCCACCTCATCCCTCTACGGGTGAGTAAAGACTCCATCACTTCGACCTCAGGAGAGAACTGATTTTCTATGTCAATCGTACAAAAGAACACAGGGTGGACAATCAGCTCTTTGTGCACTTCGGTGGAGCAAAAAAAGGCATGGGAATGCAGAAAAAAATAATCTCCCACTGGATTTTGCTCTGCATTAAGGTCAGCAATGCACTGGCTAAAAATCAGCCTCTATAAGGTCTGTGTGCTCACTCTATCAGGGCCAAAGCTGCTATGCCTGCATTAGCATGCAGAGCCCCTATCCTAAACATATGCCAGGCAGCTATGTGGGCATCCCTCTATACGTTCACAAAGCACTATTGTCTGGACAGCCAGGTTCACCAAGAGGGGCATTTTGCCCACTCGGTTCTGCAGGACTTACTGGTTTGAGTCCATTCACAGACCTGTAACTCCACAAATTCCTCATCCTAAGTCTGCTCTATGATTGCACTCTACTCTTTAATAAGAGCCCACGTCTAGGAATCTGCATGCTGCCCATGACCAATTCGCTCTTGGAACTCTGCATCTTGGGGTGCAGACAGCCTCAAAAACAGCTAGAATCAGCACAGCAGAACGACTTCAGTGGGTGCCGCATGCCGCCACCTGACGGCACACCGAGGTACTGCTGAAAAGTTTCCGGACCCAGCCTGACGCCTGAGGAATATTAAAAAATTGAGGAGCCGGAGGCTAGAAAGTGTCTCTAACAGAAAGAGCAATACTGAAGCTAAGTAAATTGGTCATCTACTGCAACATAGCAACATAAACGTAACAGCCTGTGGGTATGGCCAGATTTGGTCAAAGGCCATGGGGAAGGATCTTTTTTTAAATGTTGCTACTTCCCTCTATCTAATGTTGAAGCGCGAGTGGAATTCTCTGCTGTAGCCACAGCAGCATTTTGTACCAAGGAGAGGTGACGCCTGAAATAAGAAGATAGTTTGCAGCGTTTTGACGTAAAGTAGCTCCATGCCATGTTTTATTTTGCTATTTAGTGCATTGATATTCTGGGATAACTTTCAGTATCTAAGGTTCCCATCTGTGCCTGCCATGTGTACATATTGTGTTTGGGGCCGATTCACAGAACTAACTTAAGACAAAATCCTAAACTTACTACTTTTGGTATTCACAGAAGTTAGGATTTTGTCTTAAGTTTGTCTTAAGACAAACTTAAGACAGACTTAAGACAGACTTAAGACAAACTTAAGACAAACTTAAGACAGACTTAAGACAGACTTAAGACAAACTTAAGACAGACTTAAGACAGACTTAAGACAAACTTAAGACAAACTTAAGACAAAATCCTAACTTCTGTGAATACCAAAAGTAGTAAGTTTAGGATTTTGTCTTAAGTTAATTCTGTGAATCGGGCCCTTTGTGTTTGGCAATGAGTCCTCACCTGAATATTTAACATTAAACGAATATACCTTCAGTAACCTGAACTTTTTACTCTTCATCAATTCCCATCTTCCTTATACTTCAATCGCAGAAGAATCTGTCGCCTATGTAAAACTTATTGAACATGTGTTGTTATCAAATGCTTGCTACTAAAGTTGGGCGGTCTAACCACTCTAAAGCATCATGCCATTGAGTTAGTAACCTGACCACTCACTATGTAATTATTCAAATATTGGAGCCATCTCTCCTTGGCTATTGGAGACTTCTGTCCATATCGGGCTCTGGTTCTACTCCAAGATTTGCATACAACTTTCTACCTCCTGTGACTCATACCTGTACTCAACTGAGGTGTTATCTTCTTGGTCTGGTTTTTATAGCTATGCTTTTCCTTTATCTCTGAATCCACTATTGTCTCCAGGAGTAGCACCCCTACAAACACCACCCCTCCCCGTATGAGCCCTCAGTATTGCCTATGTCTGTGTGGGTCTTTCTCTGTTGCCCAGTCCCCTGATTTTTCAGTGATGTCAAAGAAAATGGTTTGGGAGATGTATGGCACCTTTAGGGGCAGATTTACAAGCCCCTTGCGCCACTTTTGCGTCACTTTTCCCATGTTAAAAATAACGCAAAAGTGTCGCAAGGGCCTTGTAAGTCTGCCCCTTAGTTTGTCAGGAAAGAGCAGGCCAAATTTAATGTCCGCGGCTCTGAGATTCCTTCACTCCTTCAAAGGATCTATATTGTTTCTCTATGGGTCATGTGTAATCCACAGTATGGCACAGATCCTGTCCCAGATTTTGGTTTCTATGGCTTCCCAAGAAGCCTGAATGGCCTGCAAGATGAGTGTTGTCATGTGGCTAGTCACCTCTGCATTTTTGGTTGCTGTAGCTGCAAAGTTCTTTAGGTAGGAATAGGGTGGCACGCCAAGCTTATAAATGGTCCACTGTCTTTGGGTGGCTTGGTTTTTGTCTTTGACCATACTGCTGTGGTCGGGGGAGAGACAGCTCTGTTATCTTTGTGGCTATTTGTTGTTATCTCAGGCTATTATCATGTCCAGGCTTTCCTCTGTTAGGGCTTCTTTTTCCCCAGCACCTCCCATGCGCCTTTTTGGTTGGTATGTGCCCCCTCTGCCTGACCAGTTGGGATCATTTTCAAGCCAGGTGAGATGAGAAACTCTTAGGCCCCTGCTCATTTCTTTCTTATGCTGGGAGAGTTTCTGGGACTCTTGTGATTTAAGAATGAGGTCCCCCACTTTCAGCTGGCAATCTGCAAATGTGGGGGTATCTGTTGATCTCCATGCTGGTGCTTTAAGAGACCTAGCCAATTATGATATAACATACAATGCCATGTCCATTTTGTCTTTTATACATGGATCTTGTTGCCAGGCCAGTATTGCTAAGCAGGGAACTGGGGCTAAAACATATCCTGCTTTTCCCCAGCCATTTAAGCACAGACTCCCAAAAATGTTTGATCTTTTTACACTCCCAAAACATGTCTCCAATTCCCATTTTCTTTAAAACATCCTATACAGGTACATTGGATTATTTATGTAAATATATTAATAGGTGCTGAAGTTAACTGCAACTAATATAATGAAAATTACTGCAAGTGATGGAGGTTAGAATTTAAAAGCAAATACATTTCTGTTTTCATCCTCCCCTTTCTCCCTCTGGAAACTGAAAGCCTAACTCTGATTCCCAAGCACTTCTAATTTTTCAGTGATTTCAAACTTCTAAGGCTCTGAATTTCTTATAAACGTTTGTTATTTCACCTTTGCTGGGTTTATGCGAAATGTTCCGGTGAGACCCCGCTGACGAGGCCATGGGGCAGGTGGGGGTTACTGGGCTACAACAGTTGGGGTTGAGGCCTTTTACCACTGCTATCCTGGCCCCTGCCCTACTATGGCTCTGCAATCTATGACACATACAACCCTTTATACTCTTGACCCTCAGTAGTAGTGAGGATGAGCAGTTAAAGGCTTCTTAGGGAGGTTACTGTGAGGCTTACTCAGGTTCAAGACTCAATTCCAACCCCTGAGCAGCATAAAAGTATCAATATCCAGCCAAGGTCTTCTCTTGGTAAAAAGAGAAGCACTTTATTACACAGAAAACATAGAATTCCACTGCATAGTCAAAAATGCACGAATACCTGGTTCACGGGTGTGAGTCTCTGTGCTCTAGGGTATTCTGTCTAATACTCCTCCACCTTCCCCTCACAGGTCCCCCATCTCTTGGCTGCCCCCTCAGGTTCAGCATTCGAGGTAGATCAGGGGGAGTAGCTCACATTACCTGTCCCATTTTTATCTAGTCTTAGCACTCAGTCTCTCGGGCCTAGTTATATTCCTTCTCTCACCAGTGCAAGGCCACATTGAGACCTCTCATGAAAGTTGGCCCTCACCAGCAACAGAAACCTCCAGGTGGCAGTCTTCTCAGGAGCTGCAGGGCAGAGCGTCACTTGGAGGGTTGCAGCAAGAGCAGACACTGCTGATGGGGACCCTCTTCCAGGTGGTGGGCTGCAGATCACAGCTCAGTCTGAGCCTCCGGTAGGTACTTGATTCGAGAAGCAGATCACTCCAACACTCCAATGAGTTATGGGCACTTCTTCTTGAGCGCAATGGCCACACTCCCACAGAGGACAATTCTTCAATGTGTCAGACGCTAGGCACAATCTTTAGCACACAGTGCCTATAAGCAGAAATCTCAATTCTTCACAAGGCACCCTGAGGGCACCTCGGGTCACTTAATCTTATGGATTGGCTCAGAACCACCAACACACTTGGCAGGTCCACTATCGCACAATCTACTTGTGGGGAACAAAGCCCACTAGCAGATGCTTATTTTAGCTTCAGTCCACATGGGCACACCGCACCAGGTGATTGGCGGCTATGACGGGGATAAATGACAAAGGTCACACTGCCTTAAACGGCAGTACAGTGATTCCTTCAGGGCACTTGCTTAGTGAGTTTCTGCTGGACAAACCCAACACCAGGGTCACTTACGGCACTCTCTTCCACATGTTCTGCAATGTTGTGCTTTGTTTCCTCACTCACAGGTAGGATGTCTTGTCACCTAGGACAGTTCAGTAATTCCTCCTTCAGATCGGACTCAGGCGGTGTTCCCTCACGTCTGGGAAGTTGGCTGTCAATGCAACAGCAACTCTTGACTGCACAGTAATCCCTGAGTACTCTGTGGAGTAGCCCCTCCTTGGTAGAAGAGAAGACAACAAACAAGAACGGATACTGTGCTCCCATCTCCATATCAATTTTGCAGAGGAAGGATGTGCATTCTAGATCTACTTCCTTGGAACCAGTCTGGGTCGGTTTCTCTTTCACTTGTCCTGGCTAGGTGACCTTCCAGGTCTGGACTCTGTCTCCAAGGATGCTCCATGCAACTGGACACTCTCCCGGTGGAGTGCCCACTACAGACTCACAAAGAGGTGCATACAGCTATATACTACCGTTTCCCACAGAGATCAACAAGAGAGATAAGAATCTATGCTCCTTCAAAGGGCTCATTTTCTGACAACAGATACTGCATGCCTCACCATGTACCCACTGTCATCTACCTAATGGCAGCTGCAGTCAGGGTCATTTACAGCCCACTGTATCATGAAAGACGCTGGCACGTCTCCGGAAAGCCTGTGTCCTTTTTCCTCACCATAGCATCTGGTGCTCCCTCCTATCATCCCAGATATGCCAGCGATACACATATGCTGTCTGGAGGAAGCAACTTCTCCTTCATCTTGTACTCTGATCAAGACTGTGGGTTTCCAAAATGGAACCCTCAGACTTGTATCACTCCTACCTGGCATGCTATAACATTCAGCACACACTTCCATGTACAATGCATGTGATGTCTCTTTAAGGATTTCAGTTTCATCCTGAGCAGCAGAACCTTATATGAATAGGCCTGTAAGCAAACATTTGTCACACAGGTAAAAGCCTGTCACTAAAATTCACCAACCATGATACGTTGCAACCATCACTCTCCACATGTGAAACATTTGACAGGGACTATAGTCCCCTGTCATTATGATAGTGCGCTTGGTGCACCCCACTCAGTTCAGAACTAGGGCCACAGGCAATTAGTGAATGGCATGACCAAAAATCAAACAGACAACCACTGGCATAGCCAATGCGTCTTGCCTTTGTGACCTACTGGCTTTGCCAATGGCATTTAGCCACTCTGCATAGCATCTGTGACGCTCTGCAATGAGGCTGAAGTAAAATAAAAGGCTTTGATGCATGTCATTTTGTAGGCACATGCACCACACATACGCTCACCTACAGAATGATGCATGATACATAAAATATCAAGAACCGACCATTATACCCAGATTGGAATCCAGGCCAATAATCTAGAACAAACACAATGGTCCCAAGAGTCAAATTCATCCATGGATCTACTAACCCAATTCAATCAATCACACAGGCATATATTAGTATATCATTCAATGGATCACAAGGCCCAGCTCCATTGCAAATATAGTGTGTTATTCCAACAACGTACTACAGCACACTTTACGGTCTAGTGCAGACGAAGCAAGGTGCAAAAAGTGCTCAGTGTGTGATACAGAATTACATATATACTTGCACAACCAACTTAAGGTATCAGCATATTGCCCATCACAGAGTCAAATTGTGTACATCATAGTTTTAACTAAAGTGTAAATGAACAAACCTGCGAATATGTCAACGTTTCGACCCTTGTGCAATAAAGTGGAGGGTTTCTTCAGGACAGCGCCATCTGTCTAGTGTCCAGCAAAAAGAAGAACGGGGCCCTTAGTATGATGAGTGTGCTATAGAGACACTCATGGTGATAATATCCATTTATTCATATACCTCGGTTGAAGATAATTGGTTCTAAACAAACACTGTTTGTCTCAACTTTCCCTATTCCTGATGTTGATCTAAAACAAAATTGCCTAAACTATGTCTAGTAAGAAGAGAGGAGGTGGTCATCTACAACCCCTCTGACAACAACAGAGCAATATTTTCCAGTTCCCACTTTTGTTCAAAAATAGTATGGAATGGAGATTGTATGATGAACATGTGGATGATCAATCAATCAGGTTTTATAAAGCTCGGCAAATCACCATGAGGGTCTCAAGACACTGGACTTGCTTGCTGCTTTGTGGAGAAAGCAGTGAAAACTTAGGCAAAAGGAGGAGAAGGCACTTAGAAAAAGCAGGAGAAGGGACTGAGAAAGCAGAAAAAAGCAGGCAAAAGCAGGGGAAAGCACTCAGAAAAATGTGGGAGAGGAAAGAGAAAGCAGTAAAAAACAAGAGAAAAGCAGGAGAAAGCACTCAGAAATACAGGGGAATGGAAGGAGAAAGCAGTGAAAAACTGGTCAAAAGCAAGAGAAAGCACTCATAGAAACAGGGGAGAGGAAGGAGAAAGGAGTAAAAATGAGGGAAAAGTAGGAGAACACACTCAGAAAAATGGGGGGAAAGGAAGGAGAAAGCAGTAAAAAATTAGGCAAAAGCAGGAGAAAGCACTCAGAAAAATGGGGCAAAGGAAGGAGAAAGCAGTGAAAAACAAGGAAAAAGAAGGGGAAAGCACTCAGAAGAAGTATTTGTAATGCAATAGGTCTCGCATTCACATGCGTTTGAGCTATTGGCATTGTAAATGACAATGCCTTTTATTTATGTTTTGGGTTTTAAAACATTATTAAAAGGCCTTGTCATTTACAAAACTAATAGCTTAAACTCTCGCAAATGCGAGACCTATAGCATTGCAATAAAGGGCCTTCTCGACCGCTTGTTAGATTGTAAATATCAGAGGAAGAGATCAGCCTGTGACGTTTTCAAAGTAGTGATAAATAGTGCAGTGAAGAAGATGTGTAAGTGTTGTAAATTACACAGAAACAAAGTGTGAAGTGAGAGTTACATATGATCCGAGCTATAAACACTAACAAAGCACCCCGACACCTTTTGCTTGGTGATTACACTGTGGTAGCTCAGTAGGAGGAGCGGGAGGGGGGGCTATTTCCTGCCCTCTCCATGATTTGAGTGTGCAGTGTGGCATTGCGAAATGTCATTGCTATCTTTGGCCTATTCACTATTCAAAAACACTCCAGCTGTAGTAGGGCCCTGGCTTCACCTCCTGGTGCAGGGCAGGCTGTGCTTTATGGCAGGCATGAAGGGAGGGAAGCATGGTCTCAGCTGCAACTCTGGCCTCGTACAGTGCTCCTGCTATTACTAGTGAGCGAGAGGTGCTCAGGTGGTGGTATTGGTGGTGTTGGTATTGGTGGCGGTATTAGTGGTGGTATTGGTGATGGTATTGGTGGTGGTATTGATGGTGATATTGGTATTGGTGGTGGGGTATTGGTATTGGTGGTGGGGGTATTGGTATTGGTGATAGTGGTGGTATTGGTGGTAGTGGTAGTATTGGTGGTGGTGGTGGTGATATTGGTGGTGGTATCAGTGGGGGTATTGGTGGTGGTGGTGTTGGTATTGGTGGCGGTTTTAGTGGTGGTATTGGTGGTGGTATTGGTGGTGGTATTGATGGTGGTATTGGTATTGGTGGTGGTGTTATTGGTATTGGTGGTGGTATTGATGGTGGTATTGGTATTGGTGGTGGTGGTGGTATTGGTATTGGTGGTGGAGGTATTGGTATTGGTGATAGTGGTGGTATTGGTGGTGGTGGTAGTATTGGTGGTGGTATTGGTGGTGGTGATATTGGTGGTGTTGTTATTGGTGGTGGGGTATTGGTATTGGTGGTGTTGGTGGTGGTGGTTTTTGTGGTGGTGGAGGTGGTGGTATTGGTGGTGCTATTGATGGTATTGTTGGTGGTATTGGTAGTGGTGGTAGTGGTATTGGTGGTGGTATTGGTGGTGGTGGTGGTATTGGTGGTGTTGTTGGTGGTATTGGAGTTATTGGTGGTGGTGTTGTTAATAAAACAGGTTTTTGCAAACCCATCAGGTGACTTTAGTGCAGATGACATGTAACACAGATGTGCTGTTGTCAGTGTCTGAAATTTCACATGATTTAATTTTCTAATCATTTCTAAATTCGTTTTACATGGGGGCGTTGAAACCGACGCGAGATAATGCTGGGTTAAAGTGATTGAAAGCAGGCACCCGTGTTACGGGGCGGCCGTGCTGTTTAAAAACACACAAGCCGTTTCAGCTGAAGCAGCCCGTGTCCGTCCTGCAGTAAGAGACACTCAATAAAGTAAATAGTGCTTTCCAACTAAATAACAGGTCCCTTGTAATAACCGAAGTAGAGGGGACAGTAGCCATGGGAGGTTACAAACAAAGACAAGGCCGTACTAAGAAGGGACAAATAAGACTAATAATGAATCCGAAGGCAGCATTTACGAAAGACAATGACATAAGCCAATGAAAAATATGGGAGGGGAGTGGGCGTGGCTTCTCTCCCATACTCTACCACCGCAGTCTCCCGGAGCAAGCAGTGCATGCGCGCTGCCGCTAGGGTTGACCTAAAAATGGGGGGTAAGGAAGAAGAAAGCAGTGAAAAACGAGGCAAAAGCAGGAGAAAGCACTCACAAAAACAGAGAGGAAGCAAAGTGGTGAAGCAGCACAGAAGAGCTGGGCTTGAGGCCAGCTCAATGGAGTCGCACTGCAGCCTCCATTAAGTAGGTTCTGGGAGGAGGAAGGGGTACTGGAAGGTGGTGGGCGAGGCTAGGTAGGAGGCGGGAAAACAGGTGGCAGGCGGGAGCAGCAAATGAGGAAAAAACAAGAAGAAGGAGTGAAAAACAAGGAAAAAGAAGGAAAAGCACTCAGAAAAATGAGGGAGAGAAAGGCGAAAGCAGTAAAAACGGGGGAAAAGCAGAGGAAAGCACTAAGAAAAAAGCAAAAGCAGGAGAAAGCACTCAGAACAAGCATTTACAATGCAATAGGTCTCGCATTTACACAAGTTTAAGCTATTGACATTGTAAATGACAATGCGTTTTATTTATGTTTCAAAAACCAAAACCTAAATAAAAGGCATTGCCATTTACAATGCCAATAGCTCAAACTCGTGTAAATGTGAGACCTGTTGCATTGCAAATGCTTGTTTACTCAACTGGTGGCTTCCACCGCGGAACAGGAAAAAACTTCAGAAGTTTGCTGAAAACTGTAAACACCATCCAACACTAGCTTGAACGTAACACATATGCGCAGACTACGTATAATGAGGATTACCACAAGAACCACACATTTTCTGTCTCTATCTGGCACATGCATCAAGCTAGGATTTTGTGAGTCCTTAATTGCGAATATTAAGGATTCGCAATTAATCGCAATCGCAATCCTATGCATGTAGGAATCACTATAATAATAGCGATTCCTACACATTCCTTATTTGCGAGTCGCAAATAAGGAATAGCGTCCCATTCATTCCTACGGGCCTACAGGCCCACAGGAATGAATGGGAAATTGCAAGCGCAATTTGCGAGTACCAATAGGTACTCGCAAATTGCGCATGCAATTTCAGGGTGCAAGAGTGTCAAAAGGACACCCTGTTGCACCCCTGGAATTGACCTGTGCACATATGTTGTGCACACACATGCCCTAATGGCATGTGTGTGCGCAACATGAAACTTTGAAAAATGCACAAAAGAGCTTTTTTCATAGGTTTTGCAAATTACCATGAAGTTCAACTTTATGTAATTTGCGCACCCTATTAGCGAAATCACAAATTTTTTTACTTTAATGCATTGCATTTAAGGAATCTCAATTTGGTATTCCTTAAATGCAATCGCAATTTAAGTAATCTCAATTTAGAGATTACTTCAATTGCGATTTTTACATTTGGGATGATGCAACCCAAATGCAAAAATACCGGTCGCAAAGGGGAAGATTCTGAGAATCTGCCCGTTTGCGACCGTTTTTTCTTTTGATGCATGTGCCTGAAACTCTTTTAAATAACTCACCAATCTGACCATTTCATAAAGCCAGAATGCAAAACCTCACTGCATGCAATCCAGTCACAGAAACTCAACTATACCCACCGAAACCTGCAAAAGAGATCTGTGCTCCACCAATCCTATATGTCTTTTTGTAACAGATTAACACTGCCTACAAAATGCCACAGAGGCTTCTCAGCAACAGACTGAAGGCTTTCAACTCCTTGATCCTTATTGATTGCTTCCACTTGAAACGCCAAGCTCTTCACAAACAATAAGCTTTTGGGATGTGGGATGTGTAGGCAGCTTTCCTCCGAATCACAGCAAAGCCAAACTGTTTAGACTGGATTTTGATTTGAACTTGGTACAGATCAGATGCATCAGTCTGTGAATATCAGACCCAGCCTGACTGAACTCACATTACCCTGGTCACTGTCATCACATTTTCCATGTACTAAACCCATTAGGACTCTGAGATAATTGTAAGCTAATACTTGGTGCTTTATAAAACATCAAATAAGCACACCATTCTGCTTTAAATCCCATGTACTGTATTTCTTCTCTTTAGTTTATCCATGTACTCTTTACTTCAGTTCTAAAATAGGTGCTACTTCCTTTATTTTGTATTTAATACATTTATCTTACAGTGCAAATATGTTTGAATTTCGGTGCATTGCATCGCAATGCTCCTGAGAACAACATGCATCACAGTAAGATGGCCACACAGCATCTTACATCTCATCTCTAGTAACAGTAGGATGACACTGGGTGGGCACTTTGCTAAGCTGGCGGAGACCAGGGTGCAAAGAAGGGTGGAGAAGACAAGGCTGAGCTGCTGTAGTCGATCTATTGACCAAGAAGAAGTGGATAGCCTATGTGAAATGGAGTAGGGGAGGGTTGGAGACGTTGACACAAGAGCAGAAGGAAGGGTTTGAAAGAGAAGCTTGGAAGAGGAACCTTTGGCGAGTGTAGAGGAGGAGGCAAGGAATCGGTGGTATGAGGGGAGAAGAAAGCGGCCATTGGCCATGGAGTCTGTGGTGAGGCAGTGAAGGAGAGGGGTGCGTCATGGAAGCAGACGTGGGCAGGGAACAGATAGGGCAAAGCTTTGCACCTATAGAATGACAATCGAGAAGGGGGCACGGAGACGCTGACGGAGTAAAGGAGAGGGGGACAAAGCCTATATGGTGATACTCGAAGGAAAGGATACTAGAGCTTATGGTGGAAGTGGTATGTCAGAGGAAAGGAAGCAGGCTTGGAGCTCATGGCAAGAGACCAGTGCATGAGGTCATGAGTTTGCATGGCTCTCACTGCTGCAGTACGGGGGTGAAAAAGGTGAGGAAGGCTGCAGTAGACAAATAATGTGTGTATGTCCTATCATATAATTTATTTAGACTGTAGAAGGACAAGGGCATTTCTGTAGCATGTTTTCATTGGACAACTAAACGTTTCCAGGAATTCCACAATCCTGTCCCAAGTAGTGTATTTCACACTTCACAAGAAAGGCCCCTTGCTCGTAAACATTCCCACAGAAGCGGCTGCCTCTCGCTGACCACATCTGATTCCGATATGTAAGAAGCACAGGGTGAAAATGGGCCACCTAGACACCACTTGAAATACAGATAAATACAGTGCAGTAACACCACTGTTCAAGGTGCTATAAAGGAGCTTGGAACATAGATCACGTTCAGAGTTATGCACTCGAGAACTGGGACAGAGGTGTCCCACCTAGGACAATAGTTTTGAGGTATGCTGCCTATTTGGCAAGAACGTATTCTCCTTTTCAACTAAAAAGGGCAACCTGCATATGACTTTTTAACAGTAAGATCCATAATGTGTTGATGTCATGGTCCTGGTGTTGGTGGTTTGGTAGCCGCTATGGCAACATAATTCTGGTTTTTAAAGTTTAATTCTTAGAATAAAAAAAGTACAGCTTGTAGAGACGGGACATAGGCGGGGTCACTTCTGGTCCTACAAACCTCTCCCTCCAATAAAACTCTGCAGGCTTCCACTTCTAAATTCTTGCACAAACTAGAAACGTTGTAGCATAAAAGTTAAACACAACACGTCCATTTCTAAACAGATGAAACACAATAACTTATTGTTATGAAAGCGAATGCATTTGCCCTACAAATGCTTATCAAATCTTCTAGGAAGTCCTTTTATTATGAACAGTCTTTCTGGCAAGCTCTCCGTTTACCATAATCTCTGTTTTTACTTGCTGTTCACAAGTATTTACTTCATCCTACGCCATCATCTGTCCATGCAAAGACTACAATTTTGGATCACACTTAGTAAGAGCTGGGATTAATGAAATATTGGAATGCTTTAATCTTGGAAGCAAAGTACCACGATTAATGAGTGCCAGGAGCGGCCAAGCATCTCTTTCAGTAAACTCGTCCGATTTCCACTTCCAAATTCGGCCATGGATCGGAAGAAAATCGTTGCCCAACATTGTAAGCCTAACGGGGAGGATGTGGTCCGTCGGCTAGACTGCCGACTTTGGTGCTGGAAACCAGAGTTCGAGCCTCAGGGTCACGTTTATATTTTGTGATTCTGAGCAAATCACTTAATCTCCCCGTGCCTGAATGTGTACCGTAAACTCATGTAAAGCGCTCCAATACCTTCGGGTCGAGTTCGCGCTATATAAAATCTGCAAATAAACACCCCAAAACTATATGCCTCATCAGCCTCATCTGCGTGTCCAGATAACTGACCCTTCTCGTACTGCCTACATTCAACACCCCCCGATTCATGCGCGAGATTCCAAAAGTACCCCTTACCTTCAGTCCATGGACATGGTAAATGTACGATGGAAGCCGGACCTGCTTTCTCCTAAAATCATTTTCAATACAGGAATGAAAACAAAAAGCTGAATTCACACTAATTGACAGGCAGAGGGGCAGCCCCCTGAGAGAGCCTAGGGTGGTGCTTCCCAATAAACCTGTACATCGTTACAAACATGACCCGCCCCTAAAAAGAGACCCTCCCATTCCCAACAACGAGACACAGACCACAGTATTACACCAGAAGAGAGTGCCGAGCGCACCGGAAAGTGTTCTCCGCTCCAGCCAAGTACGAGTCGGCACCGTATTATTTCGATGGGTTTTACCCATGTTATATTTCTGTTGGTACAAATGTTAGCAAAATCATCAAAAGCTGGTATTTTTCTTCTTATTGGTGCATACCTAAATTAGCAACTATTGGCAGAAAACGCTTTAAAATTTGCTAGAGCAGTTGCAATGATTCATAGTTGAAGTAAAGGAAGTCAGCAGATTTATGTTAAACAAGCGCACGCACACCTCGTGCTAAAAGTGGGAGGGGTGGGGGGACTGCGACAGCACACAAAGCGTTTCCCTTGCGGGAGCGAGCCAGGGGCACCATGTGTTTTTAAGTTAATTACAAAGATATGGTGTCAAGCTCGCTCCCACAAGGCAATCGCCACATGTGCACGCGTTGCCATTGAAGGCAATGGAACGCGTGCACGTTTTTGGCTGAAAAGCCGAAGCAATTGCTAAAGGTCCTTTTGCCTGTGCGCGCTACGTAGGCGAGACCTAAAAACAAGGAGGAAGCAGAGCGGTTCAGCAGCATGGGAGAGCTGGGCCTAGGGAGTTTATGGGGGTGAGTGGTACAGGAATGCTAGAGGTAGCTGAGGATGTCTTGATTTTAGATTATGAGGCTAAAAGTGATCATTTGGAGAAACTTCATTTGGACAAATAACATTGTCCAGTATTTTTACTTGCTTTTTCTTGCTTCTGGATCACGAGGATGAAAGTGACAAAATGTTGCTAGTATGGTGACTGGGGATGTGATGGAAGCACAAATGGCTGGGTTAAGGGGTGGGGTAATTTACAGTGGACGATGGCTTGATGCATTACAGAAGGCAAGGGTGGCCAAGTCATCTAAGCAGGCAATGTTACGAAGACAGTGGTTGTGGAATTGAAGGAAGACTGTCCAAGCAGTTACAACCAGGTACGGGGAGGTGGGGGTCTGTTTGGTATGTTTAGGCGCCCAGCAATAGAAGATGTGAAGTAAAATCGATTGGGTAGGTGATTGGATTATTGAGCCAACGTATGGGGTCAAGGAGCAAAGGGTAAAGGAATTAGAGAATGATAAGCAGAAGGGTGCAGCAGGGGTTAAAAAGGATGTTGGTAAGGCTAAATAGGATCAAAGGGTAAAATCTGTGGTTCATATTGTGACGGAGACGAATAAAACTGAAGAGAAAGGGGTGGATGTTGAAATTATGTTTCTAAAGACAAACAAATGGGGGAGAAAACAATGCCATTGGGAGTGCATTTATCAAACAATACCAAAGAGAAGAACCGGCATGGAGAATTTGTTGATGTGTTTAAACTATTACTTGAGGCGATACAAGAAAAAGTATTCAGCAGAGAAAGAGTGTGAATTGACAAGGCAACCGAGGGTTCCGACATGAACCTTTTTGATTTATGCTAGATCATTACACTGACAGAGTGGTAGATCTTTTCAAACACATGGATATTATCAAATAGGCGCAGATAAATGTCGGCGGCAGTTATGATGAGGATTTCAGAGCTTGGTTGAGTATAAATCCAGTGAAGCTGTGGGGTGGAGCAGCCTCTGAGCTGTGGTTTCAGTGGCATGCACCCGTGCATTCAGTGCTGGCTGCACATACAGCAATCGGTTTCATGATTGAGTGTAGGCCCTTTCTAGGTTGTACCGTCCAGGGTGGAGCAGGGGGAGGGTATATGGAAGGGGTCAGTCTATGGTCTTAGGAGGACCATGTTGAGGGTTTATCAGAGGATTTGTGTTTCCGCCAGCTTCGTTTCTATCCGCATGTGTTTTCAGGATGTGAAGAGAACCACCAACTCACACAATGTTTCAGACAGTTTCCAGTGGGTGAACAATAAAGGCCATATCAGGGTAGAGGGCATCTGGCTCAGACTCCACACAAGGGCCCGTACATCGGTTAAGATGGATCGGAGGATAAGTTGGTTGGTTGGCATATTATCCTGATAGGGCAGAGCCAACAAACTAAAAGGGGGGTTCTAATCCTTGATTCAGACTACGTTACCAATGCGCCAGGCAGAAGCTTTGAGCAGATAATATGAAATCAGAGAAGGAACTTCACTTAGTGGTGAGGTAGAAATTGCTGAATGGAGTGTGTGAGGAGAGGATCACAGGTCTGTTTTTTGACTGTCCAGTTCCTGATTTGAAAGCGTGCTCTTTGATTTGGCCCCTAAGAAAACAGCATAGATTACAGTTTGATCCACCATTAGTCATGGCCTGAGGGGGCATCTGTGAGTGATTATATTGCTGGAAAAGATACAGCATCGTATTGCGATGTTGTTTATTTTTCATTTGTAGGTTGCATGCAGGGCCTACCTTCCTGAATAATTATGAAATGGATTGTGGGGTATTCATTGGTTTGGTTGTGGCAGAGTTTTCTGATGACTGTCCAAATGTCCATCTTTAGGACTATCATGCAACAGACATGAGGGGTTTTGGTGGGGTGAGAACCGGGTAGCTGTTTCTTGGCAGAGGATGTCCAGATCTGTTAATAATTAATCTTGCCTTAAGTGACTTGCTTCAGCTATCTGGTCTTTCATTATTAAATATAATGAAGAGACACAATGATGCCATGTATCTGCTGTATGGTACAAAAGGGGGTGGTGATGGACGGAGCATCCGGACCAATCAAACACTCACACCCAGTCAACAGATCGGGTTTGATCCATCACCGTTCTTTAGCCCACTCTGCCACCCCAGTTCAGACATGGCTATATGCAAATCAGTCTGACCCTGTGCCTCATGGGAATAGTCCAGCCCGAACTGCCAAGCCATGTCTTCCCTAGACCGGATACAAGCTTCCTAGGACCGGTTTCTGGCATTTCAGTCGTCTTCAGCCAGGCTTGCTTGAATCCAGTGGCAAAGTGAGCAAGGGACTCACGTCTGAGCATACCCTGCCAACTTATGGCAAACAAAGCAAAAACCAATGGAAATGATGGAGGGAGTGTTGAACATTGCAAGCACTCACCCCCAGTCAACTGATCTGGGTTTAATCCATCACAGTTCTTTAGCCCACTCTGCCACCGCAGTTCAGACATGGCCATATGCAAATCAATCTGACCCTGTGCCTCATGGGAACAGTCCAGCCCGAACTGCCAAGCCATGTCTTCCCTGGACCGGATACAAGCTTCCTAGGACCGGTTTCTGACATTTCAGCCGTCTTCATCCAGGCTTGCTTGAATCCAGTGGCAAAGTGAGCAAGGGACTCACGTCTGAGCATACCCTGCCAACTTATGGCGAACAAAGCAAAAACCAAAGGAAATGATGGACGGAGTGTTGAACATTGCAAGCACTCACCCCCAGTCAACTGATCTGGGTTTAATCCATCACCGTTCTTTAGCCCACTCTGCCACCCAGCCTGGCTGAAGACGGCTGAAATGCCAGAAACCGGTCCTAGGAAGTTTGTTTCCAGTCCAGGGAAGACATGGCTTGGCAGTTCGGGCTGGACTGTTCCCATGAGGCACAGGGTCAGACTGATTTGCATATGGCCATGTCTGAACTGGGGTGGCAGAGTGGGCTAAAGAACGGTGATGGATTAAACCCAGATCAGTTGACTGGGGGTGAGTGCTTGCAATGTTCAACACTCCGTCCATCATTTCCTTTGGTTGTTGCTTTGTTCGCCATAAGTTGGCAGGGTATGCTCAGACATGAGTCCCTTGCTCACTTTGCCACTGGATTCAAGCAAGCCTGGCTGAAGACGCCTGAAATGCCAGAAACCGGTCCTAGGAAGCTTGTTTCCGGTCCAGGGAAGGCATGGCTTGGCAGTTTGGGCTGGACTGTTCCCATGAGGCACAGGGTCAGACTGATTTGCATATGGCCATGTCTGAACTGGGGTGGCAGAGTGGGTTAAAGAACGGTGATGGATTAAACCCAGATCAGTTGACTGGGGGTGAGTGCTTGCAATGTTCAACACTCCGTCCATCATTTCCTTTGGTTTTTGCTTTGTTCGCCATAAGTTGGCAGGGTATACTCAGACGTGAGTCCCTTACTCACTTTGCCACTGGATTCAAGCAAGCCTGGCTGAAGACGGCTGAAATGCCAGAAACCGGTTCTAGGAAGCTTGTTTTCGGTCCAGGGAAGGCATGGCTTGGCAGTTAGGGCTGGACTGTTCCCATGAGGCACAGGGTCAGACTGATTTGCATATGGCCATGTCTGAACTGGGGTGGCAGAGTGGGCTGAAGAACGGTGATGGATCAAACCCAGATCTGTTGACTGGGTGTGAGTGTTTAATTGGTTCTGATGCTCCGTCCATCACCACCCCCTTTTGTACCGCTTTGTTCGCCATAAGTTGGCAGGGTATACTCAGACGTGAGTCCCTTGCTCACTTTGCCACTGGATTCAAGCAAGCCTGGCTGAAGACGGCTGAAATGCCAGAAACCGGTCCTAGGAAGCTTGTTTCCGGTCCAGGGAAGGCATGGCTTGGCAGTTCGGGCTGGACTGTTCCCATGAGGCACAGGGTCAGACTGATTTGCATATGGCCATGTCTGAACTGGGGTGGCAGAGTGGGCTAAAGAACGGTGATGGATCAAACCCAGATCTGTTGACTGGGTGTGAGTGTTTGATTGGTTCTGATGCTCCGTCCATCACCACCCCCTTTTGTACCGCTATGTATCTGCTGTATGGCAATGTCACTATTTGCTGCTGGTCTTAAGTTCTATTTTTGTTTGTTTTCACCAAAATCAATAAATTGGTTATCAAAAAATATAATGAAGGAGGACTTGGTAAGGCTAAAGAGCATTTAGGCAAAGTGAGATGCACATTAAACAGGGCCATGAGGATGGAGTGCATTTATCTTTGTGTGGAAATGCATATTATTTGATGGAGTTACGGAGTTGCTAGCAAAGTTGTGGTGCAAAAAGTCATGGTGTTGAGTATTTTAGATCGTTTATAAGGTTTTGTTGTTTTAAAAGAGGGGGGTTGGGACAGGAAAAAAACCTTAGTAAGTTTTTCCAGGTTGGCAGTAGTTGGGCGGATAGTGAATCCCGAGCAAATGTATGCACCCATCAGGGAGGGGAGCCCAACATAGGGGTTGGAGTACACGTTCAGGAGAGTTTGACCAGGTCAAGCTGGGGATAGCATTGAGATCTTGATGACTTGCTTGGGTGAGGTTGTTGTGGGAAGACTGGCTGTAAGATGGCAGAGGGAAAATGTAAGTGTGGCATGTGAGTACTTTCTTGGGTATTATTTGGCCATTTTGGGGTAACTTTAAGGGAAGGTGGCTAGTCAGATGTTCACTCTCTATTAATGAGGCTTGGGTATAATTATTGTATCTGAACGTGGAGTTAACCGGTGAGGGATATTTATTGTATCTGAACATGGAATTAACCTCAGAGCAATCTTAATAAATAGGACCGTTCTCACTAGATGGAGGTCTGTGGTGCTTGGGGAATCATGCCTGATTACCCCTGGCTAGCTTTGGTACCCAAGGGGACAACGCTCTTGGGCTCTACCCCTTCCTTGTACAACCCTCTACCATCTATGGGCACCAGGACGTGTCCCTGTGCCCCTGAGGTGGCTGAAAAGTGCACAGATATGTCACTGCAATCATTGCTCTGCAAACATCAGGGTCTCCTAACCAGAGCCCCACTTCAGTTTCCAAACAGTTATGTCATTTGCAAGTTTTGCTTTGTGATTTTACGGAGACGAAGGGTTCTGCATGTCTAAAGTTTGTGTTTTGTTTAATAAGGTTTTACACCTGCAATCAATCACAATGCTGGGTCTGTCTATCCTGCAGCACCCTTTCCACTCAAAAAACTATGACTGGGATGTAACCCAGAAATCAGGGTAGTCTCAGCCTGCCAGCTTAGACTTCTACAAAGCATGAAACCAAAACCAATGAGGCTGCACAGTGGGCTGCAAAGCAAACGCAATGATGCTTGCTTGGAGGTCGAATGGTGGGATGAGGGATTGTTTTATTTAGGAAAGTAGAGCCATCTGTTTACGTAGGTACAGTGCAGGAAATGAGGGGGATCCCACTGTGTCCTGGTTGCGGCAGGTATTTCGGGGCCAAATCTGGGATCTAGTCAACCCAGTGAAATATGCTGAATTTGTCCTGGTGGCATTTTCTGACACCAGGACACAATTCATCCGTGCCTACATATTGTCTGCTTCCTGTTCGGAGCGGCAACCTGCAGACCGCAAGTGGGGGTTCTTGTTTTCACTTCCTGCTGGGACCAAAACAAAGATATGATTTAAAGCGCCATCATCCCTTATTTTGTATAGCTATCACCCTGGGGGAGAGCTATCGGGAGTCTATCACCTAGATGCCAGTGCAATAGAGGGAAACAAAGGTCCACAACTTATCACTTCACAAGCACTCAATTGTGATTTGGAGGCAAATGTTTACCTTTGTCAACCCCTCCACCCCACCCCATATAAGAGATGTGCATGCACTGTAGCCAGATGTATCTGTGTTTATGAGTAATTACATGAATAACAATTTAAATGGTACTTACTAATTTTTTTTATTTAATCCTTTTATATTGCTGGTTACACCAGTGTAGGGTGTCAGAGCACTTTACATCACAAAGACACTAAGGGCCTCATGTAGGTAGCATACCAGTTACCACTTCTAAAATACCGAACGATACCGAATCGGTATTTTAGAAGTGGTAACTCGTATGTAGGTAATGAGTCGGTATTTTTTACCGATTCGTTACTATTCGGTAATTACCGAATCGGTATTTACCGATTCGGTAATGAGGCATACCTTCCCATTGATGGGAAGGTATGCCTCATTACCGAATCGGTAAATACCGATTCGGTAATGGGGGGAACACTTGCAAGGGTGGCAGGGTGTCACATTGACACCCTGTTACACCCCTGATTCGGCCATGTGTGCACATGTGGCACACATACATGCCCTAAGGGCATGTATGTATGCCACATTGCACACTGCTACGCGCGTTAAAATGCATAAATACATACATTAATTATTTACCACCAACTAAAAGTTGGTGGTAAATACCGACTCTAAAACACACCCACACACTCCCCCTACATATCGATTTTGGTTTCGGAATTTACAGAATCGGTAAAATTACCGATTCGGAAAAGTTACCGAGTCGGTAACATTACCGATTCGGTATTATTACCGATTCGGTAATTTTACCGATTCGGTAAATTCCGAAACCAAAAATTGTCCCCCTACATACCATTAGCCAAAATACCGGTCGGTAACGGTAAAATTACCGAAAATCGGCCGTTACCGACCGGTATTTGGCTACCTACATGAGGCCCTAAATCACTTAAGTGCGTAAATCAATCTACAGGAATTGTTATAAAAGACAAGAAGGGTTATTAGGTGCAGGAGTCACATATTGTTCATACTCATGAAGATTATGTTAAGAGTGCACGGTCAAGAGAAACACAAAGTAAGGATTTAAAATGCAACACAGTGATTGCTGGCGTCTGTACTAACAAGACTTTATTGCTACCAAAAGTAACCCATATTTGCAAACTTAGAATAACAACAACAATTGTGATCTAAACTCATGACTTGCAGTTTTAATGTAGCTCCTTGTCACCGCTTCATAGCTCACTGAGCTACAATACATGGACTGCGACGTACGAACTAGAATCAAAAAATGGCTCTCTGTCGCAAGCGAAGTAACTCGCTAACCTATATACACGAAATACTAATCTGTGACTGCGTGTTACAGGATGTGCTTTGCAGCAGGCTCATTAACCCTCTATGCTACTTTATGAGTCAAAAGGACTATGTTCGAGTCTTTGCCTCTCCTCAAAATCCTGGGATTGTGGACAAATCACGTAATCTCCCCATGCCTAT
This sequence comes from Triturus cristatus, assembly GCF_964204655.1. Lineage (NCBI taxonomy): Eukaryota > Metazoa > Chordata > Amphibia > Caudata > Salamandridae > Triturus > Triturus cristatus. The sequence continues at coordinate 783,728,303 of NC_140586.1, read as the reverse complement.
AAGCAATGAATGTCACATAATGTAACTGGGCTTACATTGCGATTCACTCTATTAAAAAAACGCAAAAAAAATGCACAGAGGTAAAAACAAAACCTTAACATAAGGAAAGGTAACTAGATACCCATTTCCTGGCTGATTGGTACAAAGTGAAACCAGAAAACCTGGAAAATTTGCAATTTCACTGCATGAATTGTGTGATCTTAGGCAATTTTTTTCCCCCAAAACCTTTTTCTTCATTATCGTGTATGAAAGCACTTTCAAATATGTGAGTTCAGAATACCAGTTGTACAAAAGCCTTTTGTACTTGGTGTAATAGGCTATAATGTTGCACTATAATAATCTGGGTCACATATAGGGTTTGCATGACAGTTGTCTTGCCTTTTAGTCCACTCATTTTTTATGATTACAAATTATCACACTTTGCCTAATTTTCAGCAAGTCAAGTCAGAGGGGATTAGCTGAACATATATTTCGAAGTGCCTGTAAACACCGCTCTACAAACAACGTTTGGCTAACCTTGTAACATAGATGCTAATGTACTGGCTTATAAAAAATAATAAAATACTTTGAAATAAACCAAAAAAAACAATAATACTTTCAATGAGTACTTTTGAGAGCAGTCCAATAACGTAAGGAATTAATGTGCAAGCTTTGTTAAAGAAATACACTTTTTTTTTTATAGTTTTGAAGCGACTTTGTATGTGATGTTTGTTGTAGCAAACATTTTCAGGACTCGGCTCGTGCACCGGCTGTAAAATCCGAGCCAGACCTTTGGCTCGGCCCTGGCTCTGCTCTCCCTTGAAATGTGTTGACTCGCCCACCTCTGCTTAGATCTGTGTGCCTCGTATAGGTCCGACCCGTTTGAGTGCGCATTAAGCCCCTCCGGACCCATACATAAACATCTGTTGAAGATTATGTTTCCATAAAACATTGCGACGACGTAATAGGCTTTTCGATTATTCCATGGCCTACCTTAGTAAATTAGTAAAGTGTTACAATAAATGTTCTCGCACAACCTCGGTTTGTTATTTTTGAAACAGCGCTTCGAGGCCACACTAATATAAAAATGTGCGTCATGTCAATACGTTTAGCAAAACACAGACGTAAGCGGGGCTCCGCAAAACCGTGGCAGCGTGCGTCGTTTAAGTTAATAATAACCTAAAAAGCACCTCTTTCTCTCCCCAACTCGCAGATTGCGCCTTAGCAAGAACACAAGCGCACACAGCTCAGCCGCCCGCCAGCCGCCTGACGTCCTTACCCTCCTGCTGCCGCCTGCGCCGGGACAGAGTGAGGGGAGCTGGCCGGCAGAGTGAAAGTCTGGAATAGCAATACAGCTGCTCCAGTGGAAAACAGGAAGTGAGGGGGCCTTTCCCCATGTTCAGGGCAAGGGGAGAGATGCCAGGAAAAATCTGGCTTACAGATGTTGGAGCGCAGTACATCCACCCAAAGCCCACATGTCTGTGTGCGGGGCGTGGCCGTGGTGCTACGGGATGTTTAACTCCAGTTGTACATAATTGTGAGAAGACGGGTCGCGGTAATGGGTCTGTGTGTGGGGTCGAGGGGGGGGTCAGGGGGCTAATTACGCTGTCATCACCAGATAACTCTCTCACCTCGTCCCAGAAAGCCCTTTATTTAGATGTAGCGGCATTAAACGCTTCGTTGAAACGAGCAGCTATGATTCATACTGTATGCCTGGAGGGTGAATTGTATCCAGCCAGCAAGCAGGATATACGCGCATTCCAGTTCAGGACCCCCTCCTCAGGTCCCCCTCCCCATCCCTGCACTGCTGCGAACAGATGGCCGGGAAGTGGAACATACCAAAATACTTCGCTCCGGGATGCACATTAATGTGTGCATGGGCACAGACCACCGGCTTTCGCGCTGAGGGCGCCCGGTGCGACAATCAAATCAGGCCAAAGAAATCTTTATTCGAATTTATATCCAAATTCATAAAAGATACACATTACAATAAAACATTTAAAAAAGTGCACTGTAGATTAAACCAAATGTATCATATATAGTAGATTTTTGATGAAAATGTTTGCAATAAAAGTCAATAAACCCAGACATTAAAAGACATGTTAGGAGTAATAAAATCTCAAGAAACCACTAGAGGTAAATTTACAAGAAGGATCAAAGTTTAAATAATATAACCCTACAGTCCTTTCAAATTTCATCATAGCGTAGATCATCTAGCTGGATTAGAGATTTGCGCCTACGAAGGACCATTTTGAAAAATACAAGAATCGTACAGCATATATATGGATATTTGATAGTTTCTTTAAAAAAGTAAGTGCCACCTGTTGATAAATAGCGTCCTGACACATGAAGGGCGGGCGTAAAAAGAGCCTTCTAATGTCACTGTAAAATGTACAGAACGTTAAGTGTGATGTTGATTGTATTGCCTTGCCGTTGCACAGGTAAATTCCAGGGCCACAAATCAGTTTTTGGAAAGACCACTAAGTGGGGGAATAACTCTAGACGTAATCTAGTCAACAAGAACCTATCGTAAAGGTTTTTTTTACCTCAACTAAGTCATCTTGTGTCCCCTGTTCCACAAGCTCAAGCAGTATCAATAATGGTGGGTTTGCCTTTTCCTGATGTTCTCTACAGACATTTCTCTTCCCCACTAAATAGTTGTAATTTCTTTTGTTGCTATATTGCAGGATGCTATGGGGGTTCTAGCGGGTTCAGACCTTCCCCCAAATCATGTAATGAGGATCTCACATTATACAACCATCGGATTTTGTCAAAATAGTCCAGACCCAAGCAGTCCCTGAGAACCTCCCTGGTGAACTTGGTGCCTCCTTTAACCAGATGCCATGCCACTTCTTCAAGGTTCTAAGTGGTATGGCGTCTTCAATATACTCCATTCCAAGCTCTTTATGTACTATAAAGGAAGGAGTTGAGCGAGGCACACCCAGAAGCTTCTGCAGGAAAATATTTTCTTGGACCTGCAGCAAGTTACACTTTGTCCTGTCCCACCCAGGGGAACCGAACAAGGCTACTGCTTCTGTACAGCTTAATAATATCTCTTATAGGCTTGTTTCCTATTTCTTGGAGAATGCTAAATACTGCAGCAATAGCCCTGATACATTTAAATGTAGCTTTTTCCATATGAGATGACCAATTCCCTTTGTGAGAAATGTAATACCCAAATAACTAAAAGCTCTTAGCTCTTCTAATTTTTGTCCTTGTGCATAGACAACCTTTCCAGGTATCTCCTTTTCCCCACAGCCCATGATAAATGTTTTACCCAAGCTCAATTTAAGATCTCTACTCTCCATAAAATGTACAAAGTTGTGAATCAACCTTTGGAGACCATTTGCTGTCCTAGAGATGAGTACCGCGTCAACCGCATAAACCAGGATAATGGTAAAACGTGCACCCACCCTAGGGGCGTCCACATTCACGTTTTGCAAAAAAATGTCCAGTCCGTTGATGTATAAGGAAAACAACAGATGGGCAAGCATGCATCCATGCCTGATCCCAGAGTCACCCAGAACTTCTCTGGGTGTTCTCCATTACTATCATAGCGCACAGATGATGTTAGAGAGGCATATAACTGTGAGAGATAACAGACAATATCATTGGGGCACCCATAATGGTTAACACTTGCCAAAACTTGGCATGGCTCACAAGATCAAAGGCACTTGACAGGTCTGCAAAACAGAAGAAAATGTGCTTCTCCCTTGCCAATGTAGTTTTACTAATAATAAGGTGCAAATGTATCCCCTGTTCCACAGTGCCTATCTCCTTTCTGAACCGAAATAGAATATCTGACAACATATCATTTTCCTGGGCCCAGGTTTCCAGCCTTGCCAGGATCACCCTACCAATTAGTTTAGCTGGAGAGTCTAAAAGTGATATAGGGCTGTAGCACCTGGCATCCCATCTGTCCCCTTTTAGAAAGATGTGGACAATCACACTTTCTGCCCAAGTATTTGGGAAGTGACCATTTGCAGCAGCATTAAAAATGTGGGAAAGAATTTTTACCCATAGGGAGGGGAATGATTTAAAAGCATTTACGGGGACCCTGTCGGGCCCCAGGGCTTTGCCTGATACACTATTCTTTATTACTAAATTAACTTCCTCCATGGTAATTGGTTCTAGAGGCACATGATTGATAGTGCTAATAGCATCCCATGGTGCATCCGTATGAATGCTATCTGGATTGAAAATAGCACCAAAATGAGAAATCCAGGCATCTGGCAAGACAGAAACATCCAGGGTAGGTGTGGAGCATTCTTTGAGAAAAGGTGAATTTGTAATTTGGCAAAAGAGAGTATTATCTCCAATGGCCACTGCCTGCTCTAAGTCCAAGCCTGCTCCTGAAGTTCCTTCTTCCTGGTGTCTCGCTCTATCTTGTAGTTGAAACTTAGTGCCCTAATTTTATTCCCATCCCTAGGGGTTTCTTGAAGGGCCTTTCTTAATGCCTGGTTTGCTTCAGAACAGGATGAATTTACCCACCATAGGCAATTTAGTCTCTTCCCAGTACATATAGCCGGCCTATGAAGTTTAGAGGCAATGGCGACAGTAATCTTACGAAAGGCTTCCACCAATTTGTTATGATCCACCCCTCATTTGGTGCAGGTCACAAAGGCGTCCCACTGCTCTGAAATGCCAGTTTTAAGTAGGGTGGGTTCATTTACCCCAGCCCATTTGATTGTAACTGTGTTGTTTCCAGAACTTGTAATAGATGGTGCTAGATCAGGGGCCTCCCCTCTATCATTTAGAGTTAGGGCTAACAGGGCTTGGTCCCTAAGAACGGTACTTGCTGTTTTATAACTTTTAATTAACTGTAGGTCTGTAACTGAGACCGAAATATGGTCGATAAAGGAGCAGTGGTCTTTTCCATAAAATGTTGGCATGGCAAAGCCACCCGCCCCCAGTTCCTGGTCAATTATCTCTAGGTTAAGTTGATATAGTAGTTCATTTAGTGAGTCCCCATAGGGATCGTGTGAAAAGCTGGATTGATCTAACCCAAAACAATCTACATACCCGCATACTGCACCACTTTTTCCTGGCGCTTTTTTATATTAAAATCTCCTGCTTAGATGTAAATATGATTCTAGCCCATCTTATTTAGAAAAACCTCTAAATCCTATCTTGATTTGCTCCCTACCTTACTGCTATATTTATTATTAACAAAGATTATTGTAATAATGATTTCAAATGACCTCATACCTTTGATCAATTATGAGGTGTGCCAACTGATAAGGAGATTTAGTCATGATTTTCCTAACAGTAGTAAGCAATTTATTTGAGGTAAGAATAGCAAGGCCCCCTTCAGCTCGCCTATATACTGGCGGGATAGCCGGGGTTTGGATGGAAAAATATATAAAAAATGTCCCCCACCCAAGTTTCCTGGAGGCAAATTATTTTGTCAGATTTACTAATACTTTGCCAATCTGGGACATTTAATTTTGACTTTACCGCAGCCACATTCTAACTCATAAACTTTACTGTTTCCTTCTCGTCACCCACCTTTGATCCTTTTCCCCCATTTTCTTTTCTTGTTCTTTAGGGCTTTATATCCCTGAACTCCTGTCTTCACTACTAATCTCCATAGTGGGATCATGTCAATCCTGCTCCTCTAGATGAGATAAAAAAAGTGTGTCTATTTGATGTGGCAATAAGCGGGGTAATATACATTTACGCCCTGCTGGCTACCTTTACATATGTCTCTTAGGGGTTCAAACCTGCCCCAAATACTACTGGATTCCACAGTTAAAAGGTTTAATCTACTAAAACCAGAACGTCTATAAAAGTAGCCAGAGGGGAGGGCTTCAGTTTGACTTGAACGAGGGGGCACTTGCACCAGGCACTGTAGTAGTTTACCCACTATAACTGGCCTGCGGAAATTCATAATAACGCAGTCCTCCAGATTTTCTTTGGGGGGCATTCCCAACCAAGGCACTCTTTTAACTTGTATTACATCTAAACATAACAGGATAGGGGCAATTTCCCTCCTGATTAAGTCCCTAAAACATTCTTTACTGATCTTCAACACCATGTCCATAGACGCATAAGTAGGGGGGCAAGGCTCCAAAATCTCAGTAGTAGACTTGGGTAGCCCCACTGCAATGATCAGGAGTTCTTGCCTTTCTGCTCTTGCTGTAAAAAGGTGCTGCTAAGTGAGTTTTGGGGCTCTTAGTGGTTTAGTCTTGTTTTTAGCTTTAACAGTTCTCTTGGGTTTTTTATTCTTGGGTGGGCTAATATCTCGGTCTGGCTCCCAGAGACTCACATAATACCTCGAAACCTGGATAACGTCTACATCCATATCCTATTCCAGGTCGGGTAACATTGAGTTAGATTCCTCTACACTGGTTACCAAGGGTTCTGTACCGTGCCCTAATGAAAGCCTCCTTTGAGTCTGGTCGATTTCTTTGTTAACCACCCCAATAGCCCACTCTAACATCCTATCAATTGCTTATTCTCAATCATAGGGCTCCGACCACATGTGACACCCGTTATCCTTCTTTTCCCCATAGTAATAGCAGAGTACCAAAGTTTAATGTGCTAGTGCACACAATACTATAGGTTGAGAGAAACACATAGAAAAAAAAGAACCTTTCCCTCTACAATGGTCCAATCAAAATAATCTGCCTCTGTGGCTATCCACCCACCCACCAGGAAAAATGATATAAAAATTAGGTGACTGTGCATGCAACAAATGTACCGAAGCTAATTCCGGGTACAGGTAGAAGCTCAAGAGAATAGGCCAGTTCAAATAAGCCTACAGTGGCCAACACAAGTTGAACGGCCAGATAACTGTACCTCAAAAAGCAACCATCAGGAGGTTGGCCCAGCTCAGCCTCCTCTGGGCTCTGACAGGCACACACGGGCCCATCCTTGGCCCGGCCCTCACAAGTCCCACGCTACAGGACCGGCATGTGTAGAAATAGGGCAGCTGTAATTATTTAGGGTGAGATGCTAGGAATTGTAGTCCCACAGTGACCCTCCAAAGCACTTCTGGAGGAAGGTCACACAACTTCCTGCCATCAGGATGCTGCTTAGGATGACCTAAGACCTACCAAAGCACTGCTTGAGGAAGGTCACAATACTGGGTACCTAAGAACTGACAAAACACTGCTGGAGAAAGGTCACACAGCTGAGTGCCTAAGAACTGACAGAACACTGCTGGACAAATGTCACACACTGAGTACCTAAGAACTGACAAAGCACTGCTGGAGGAAGGTCACACAGCGTACTGCTGCCAGGATGCCGCTTAGGGTGACCTAAAAACTGAAAAAGCACTACTGGAGGAAGGTCACACTGCTGACTACCTAAGAACTGACAAAGCACTGCTGGAGGAAGGTCACACTACTGAGTACCTAAGAACTGACAAGGCACTACCGGAGGAAGGTCACACAGCTTTCTGCCATCAGGATGCTGCTTAGGATGACCTGAGAATTGCCAAATCACTGCTGGAGGAAGGTCACACTGCTGACTACCTAAGAACTGACAAAACACTGCTGGAGGAAGGTCACACTACTGAGTACCTAAAAACTGACAAGGCACTTCTCGAGGAAGGTCACATTGCTGAGAACCTAAGAACTGACAAAGCACTGCTGAAGGCAGGCCACACTACTGAGTACCTAAGAACTGACAAGGCACTGCTGGAGGAAGGTCACACTGCTGAGTACCTAAAAACTGATAAAACTTACTGCTGGAGGAAGGTCACACAGCTTTCTGCCACCAGGATGCTGCTTAGGATGACCTGAGAATTGTCAAATCACTGCTGGAGGAAGGTCACACTGCTGACTACCTAAGAACTGACAAAACACTGATGGAGGAAGGTCACACTACTGAGTACCTAAGAACTGACAAGGCACTGCTGGAGGAAGGTCACATTGCTGAGAACTTAAGAACTGAAAAAAACTTCTGGAGGAAGGTGACACAGCTGAGTACCAAAGAACTGATAAAACACTACTGAATGAAGGCCACACTACGGAGTACCTGAGAACTGACAAGGCACTGCTGGAGGAAGATCACATTGCTGATGACCTAAGAACTGAAAAAGCACTGCTGGAGGAAGGTCACACAGCGTACTGCCGCCAGGATGCCGCTTAGGGTGACCTAAACATTAAAAAAGCACTGCTAGAGGAAGGTCACACTACTGAGTATCTAAGAACTGAGAAGGCACTGCTAGAGGAAGGTCACATTGCTGAGAACCTAAGAACTGAAAAAGCACTGCTGAAGGAAGGTGACACAGCTGAGTACCTAAGAACTGTCAAAGCACTGCTGGAGGAAGGCCACACTACTGAGTACCTAAGAACTGACAAGGCACTGCTGGAGGAAGGTCACACTGCTGAGTACCTAAGAACTGACAAGGCACTGCTGGAGGAAGGACCCACTGCTGAGTACCTAAACATTGACATCAATTACTGCTGGAGGAAGGTCACACAGCTTCCTGCCACCAGGATGCTGCTTAGGATCACCTAAGAATTGCCAAATCACTGCTGGAGGAATGTCACACACCTGAGTACCTAAGAACAGACAAATCTCTGCTGGAGGAAGGTCACACAGCAGAGTAACTAAGAACTGACAAAGCACTCCTGGAGAAAGGTCACACAGCTGAGTACCTTAAGAACTGCCGAAGCACTGCTGGAGGAAGGTCAGGCAGCTGAGTACCTTAAGAAAAGACAAAGCACTGTTTCCAGAATGTCACACTGCTGAGTACCTAAGAGCTGGCAAAGCACTGCTGGAGGAAAGTCCCACTGCTGAGTACCTAAGAACTGACAAAACACTGCTGGAGGAAGAGTCCACTGCTGAGTTCTTAAGAACTGACAAAAATCACAGCTTGAGGAAGGTTATAATACTGAGTACCTAAGAACTGACAAAGCACTGCTGGAGGAAGGTCCCACTGCTGAGTACCTAAGAACTGAAAAAGCACTGCTGGCGGAACGTCACACAGCTGAGTACCTAAGAGCAGACAAATCCCTGCTGGAGGAAGGTCACACAGCAGAGTAACTAAGACCTGACAAAGCACTCCTGGAGGAAGGTCACACAGATGATTACCTGAAGAACTGCTGGAGGAAGATCACGCAACTGAGTGCCTTAAGAAATGACAAAGTCTGCTTCCAGAAGGTCACACTGCTGAGTACCTAAGAACTGAGAAAACACTGCTGGAGGAAGGAACCACTGCTGAGTACCTAAGAACTGACAGAACTCACTGCTGGAGGAAGGTCATAATACTGAGTACCTAAGAACTGACAAAGCACTGCTGGAGGAAGGTCACACAGCTTTCTGACACCAAGGTGCTGCTTAGGATGTCCTAAGAACTGTCAAAGCACTCCTGGAAGAAGGTCATTCAGTTGAGTACCTTACGAACTGATGAATCACTGCTGGAGGAAGGTCACACAGCTGAGTACCTTAAGAAATGATGAAGCACTGCTTGAGGAAGGTCATACAGCTGACTACCTTGCCACGTGATTGTCGTAGGCTGCATGCCAGAAGCTTCCCCACCCTCATAATATCGCTCCTGGAGAGCCAGAAGAGCACGCTCTGCCTTTCCAGTATTGCTAGCTGTTGCTTGGTCCGGCGGGTGGGGGCATCCTTATCCATGCGCTCCAATTGCTTAATCTCTGCCATCAGTTTGGACTCTACTAACCCTGCTTCTCGCCTTCGTGCAATGGCAATGGATGTTATTGCTCCCCTGATTGTGGTTTTGAATCCATCCCAGAGCAGGTGGAGGGAGGTCTCAGGGAGTGCGTTAAGCTGTAAATAGTCAATGATTCATTTACGTATCTCATCTACATTTATGGGATCATGCAGGAGGTGTGGGGGTAAGCACTAGGGCGGTGTGTGCCCTGGGCATTGTGCCGGACCAGCCCAGGCAAGTTCTACATGTGTATGGTCGAAGATAGAAATTCTTGAGAGTTATGCAGCATGCAGGCAACGGAAAAGGGGGAGGGAACAAAGGCATAATCTATGCGGGAATAGGAAGCATGGGCATGTGAGGAGAAGGAATAACCTTGTGTGCCAGAGATCTTATAACACCATGCATCTACCAGCCCACAGTCCTCTATGTCCCTCTTTAAGCGCATGGACCTTGCCCCGGTGTTATGGAACGTAATACCGCTTCTATCTAATGAAGGGTCCCACCAGGTTGAGGTCCCCACAGACTATGATGTCCCCATCCACCCTTCAAGTTGCTTGCGCTGAATATGCCTAATGTACGTGTCTTGGGAAGTACTGGGGGCATAAAGGTTGAGTAGCGTCAGTTTGCGCTGTCCCCGGGGTAGATGTAAGGTTAGGTAGTGTCCCTTCCTGTCATTGACTTCTCTTATAACAGAGGTATAGAAACTCGCTTTGCAGAGAATGCCCACCCCCACCGTCTTCGAACACGTGTATGCCCAGTGTTGCTTAGGGTATTTAGGGTGAGCCATTCGGAGACAATCAGGCCTCATTAAGTGGGTTTCTTTGAGCAGGATATAACACCAAGTTTGTTTCTGTTTATTTTTGGAGTTTAGGCTCTGCACATTCCTAAAGATCAGTTTGAGGTCACCCATTATAGGCTGAGGGGTGTGGGGTGAACATGAGATGCGGCATCGACAGGAGGGTGAATAAATTTGGGTGTTTGATCAGCTGGAGCACAGGGAGGCTTAATCCTATTCGACCCCCTTCTGTCTATAGGGACAGCTTATCCGCTCTCCTGCCAGCAACTCCCAAACGTGATCCCGCCCAATGCCAAAAGTGCAGTGCAAGCCCCGCCCCCACAAGCCACACAAGTCAATGCACGATAGCCTCCAACCCGTGATGTACCTTATACGACCTGTAACAGTAAACATAATAGAACAAAAAATTACAGTAGACCAACAGGGCCCAATCATGACCTCTTTGTCTTGCGGAGATTGGCACCAAGGTGTTACAAACCCGCCGGAGGAGTCACCCTCCAGAAGATAAAGTCATGGGGGAGCGGCCAGCAGGGGTCTCATAGGAGTGTCAAATGTCATTGTTCATGGCTCTCTTCATCCCCGAGGCCCACCCACTTCAACCGCAGATCAAGTCTAAAGAGAGTAGTGTAGCCGTAGGTCTGTTCTGTGGATGTGTGTATTCACCATACAACGTCCAGAGTCACACTGAATCAGCAGCAGAGCGGGCGGGGAGGCGCCACCGCTGAGCATGCGGATATGCTGAATAATGTCTCTCTTTGTTTCTTGAGAGGATGACTCTGCTTGTCATTTGTCAAGTGGGAGGAGGGACCGTAGACCATTTAGGCTGAAGCCCTCGCTTGGAGGGGCTCAAGGAGGAAGAGAACCATCTTTTTGAGAGTCGTCAGGGAGCTCTAGAAAAGCCCTAGCCTCCGCCAGTGACCGCAGTGCGTGGCATTTTCCTTCCCAGGAGAACAAAGGGAATGCCCCACTGATATCAAATCCCTTGGGCACGAAGCTTGTTGGTGACAGGTTTAAATTCGCGTCTCTTCCTGAGGGTTATAGGAGAGAGGTCTTGAAAAAGTTGTATTGCATGACCCCTGGCTGCCTGCATTATCGCCTCCTCCGTAAGGAAGTGGACTCTGGTCAGGATATCTGATGCACCCTCTGCACGTTCAGCAGCGGCCGCGGCCCGATCGACCCTATCTAAGGTGGGCGGGGAGGCCTCCTAATCACCCCCGACCTCTTGGAGTAGTTCTGCCATGAAGGCCATAATGTCGGTGCCCTCCGCTCCTCGTGGTACTCCCCGGATGCGGATGTTATTCCGGCGGCTCCTATTTTTGAGGTCTTCCTGTTTAGTTTGTAGGTTAATATTCTGTTCCTCCAGCGCTACTAGCTGCAACAGTTTTCACATAATTATGAGTTTACCTTCTTACCACATATTCCACTCTTTGTTGCATAATTTTCTTAATTAGTATATATTTCTTGCCCAAATGTATCAAACGGTTCTCAAATAAATATGCAACAACTAATGCAACACAGTGGTAGACACTTTACAAAGGTTAACAGGTCACCTTCTTATTGTAGATTGCTGTAATTTTCCCCCAAATCATATTATTTGACTGAGGATTGTGATGGCTTATGTCTTCAACACAAAAAACGGACATATTGAAATGCATTTCAAAAAGCAATAAAAATGACCTCTTTATGTTAACGGTGTTTTTGTAAGGCACTAATTACCCGTGAGTACTTGGTACTATGTACTATGTACCAAGTGTGTGAGCCCAGCCCTAAAGGGCTTACTCACAAACCCACATCTTCAACTTCTTGGGAAAACCAAGAAGAGAGAAGTAGGCTCTGATGTCTTGCAGGAGGTATTTCCAGGCTTTAGTAGCCAGGTGTGAGATGTCGCGGCCACTGCACTGTTTTTGTGTATGTGTGGAAAATGCTAATGAGAGACCGGCAGAGTGGAGGTGTCTTGAAGCTTAATGGTGTGAATGTGGCTGTTCAGGTAGGTTATGCCTGTGTTATTAAGTGCTTTGTAGGTGTGGTTGAGGAGTTTGAAGCATGTGTGCCTGTGTATCGGGAGCCACTGGAGTTCCCTACAATGTGGTGTAATATGGGCACTTAGTGCGGGAGGTTGAGGACTAGTCTGTCTGCTGTGTTTTGAATGGTCTGCAGTCTTCTTGTGAGCTGGTTGGTTGTCCTTACCTACAAGGGTGTTCTCGTAATCTAGTCTGCTGGTAATGAGGGCTTGGGTGATCATTTTCTTGGTGTTATTTGGCAGTTACTTGAAGAAAATGTTTAGCATCCTTAGGGTGTTTGAAGCAGGATGAGACCACTACGTTGTTGGAGCGGAAATCCCACGGTAATCTCTCTTTGGAAAATCTAGGAAATGTGGCACCATTACCTCTGATTACCGTTACCCTTATTTCCTCAAAAGGTTGATAGATCTTGGCCATCGTTTATGACCAGGGAGCTCCTACATAAGCATGAGCAATTAATAAAATATTTGAATAGTTTTAAAGGGATTTATTTTCCAATCAAAATTTCAGATTTTCTGACTCTTCACTCAATAGTCAGGTATCAATCAGGTTACAGAATTAATAATTGAAAAATTAAGTTAGTACAAACATCATAAATTGTGAACCAAGTGCTCCATAAAGGAAAGAATTTCTATTCTAGGACAATGAGGCACAAATTATGTCAGTCAGAACTCATGAAGAGTTAAGAATAGAAGCAAAAGTGAGCTTAGCATGGAGCTAAATCTATCATTAATAACTGCAGAATCACTCAAGAACAGAAATCACTCATAGAACAAGCAAACCTTGGCAAAGCCAGTAAGTCAGAGCACACAGCTTGGGGATGTTAATAAAGTCAGAATGGAACTAAACCTACATCTAATCTGCCTACGTTCTGCTCTCCTTCAAGGTCTGCTCTCTCCTTCTCTGCATCTGTAAATCACTTCTGCTCTCCTCCCTTCATTTTTGCGTCGGAGTCTGAAACTCCTCTGCAGCCTCACGTCTCTAAATCTGTCTGTCTGTCTCTCTCAAAGGGTTCCGAAAGTTTTGCTTCAAGTGTTCTGAAACTCCTAACTAGGAGCACATTATCAGTGAATAATATTACAAAGCATGTAGCGTGACTTCGTCTTCCTCCAACTGGAATCCTGCATTCTCCAAATGGATGCCTCCACCCTCCGGCAGGCTGCATACGTCATCTTATCAGACAGGCAAAGATCCTTTCCACAACATATTCTGTATCTTATTTAATACAACTTAATCTCCTAACCTTCCTTTAAAAAACTACATTTTATTTATAACTCAACACATAACATGAGCTGCAAAAGAACCTTTTTAATTAAGCAAGAATCATTAAACATGGTAATGCACTTTTAAAATAACTGGTGTTTTCTATTCTCACTAAAGCAAATAATTAAATGAGGCTTTGTTTAAATCTTCCAGCAACTACAGAGATACAGCTCCAAGCTGTAAATTATGCTACTGTTCTCTTCACAGGGAGAGAGATGGTCCTTTGCTTATATTGAAGGCCAACAGAAACTCTGAGAGCAAGAGCTGATTACAGCTGATTCTGTTTTCTACATCATAAAATATCATGCTAATTCTAATACAAGTTATATTCTATTAATGCACATTTTAACAGTTTTTACAAGTTAAAATCACATTTTCCACAGTAAGGACAAAATCTCTCTAAACACATTTAAGTCAAGCTATGAATTAATTGTGCAATGCTTTCTATGAAATGCTAAATGGAAAGCATCTGACTAAAACATATGAATTTCAAAGCTCGTGTTTTCACTTTGTAGCACAAAATGCCTGTGTGTCACTTTTTTAAATGCAGTTTCATTTCTGAAGCCCAGGCAGGTTTTCCTTTAGTGGTGCTACACTTTAAAAAACATGTTTAGGCTCTCTCAGTGTTGACTTGGGTGGTCTTGCCCAGTTTCTTGTCTATGATGATTCTGGAGTTTCTCGCCTGCAAGTAAGTGTGGAGGTGGCCCAAAGTCTGTTAGGTACCTCCATACCTGGAATCATGGAATCCCATGATGAGGCATCTTTCCTGAAGACCCCTACTTCGGTCTTTTCCTAGTTTATTGTGAGGTAATTGGATTTCATCCAAGTGGTGCCTTTGGTAATGCATGTAGTGAACCTGTTCCTGGGCTTGGGTGTTTTGTTCAAAAGGGACAATGTCAGTTGCGTGTTGTTGGTATGAGGATGTTCATTGTATGACCACACACTCATTGCCAAATAGTGTAGCACTACATGAGGAAAAGAGTTTAGCAGACCTTTGCATGTGTTTTATGCCTGGACTGTATTGTACTTTAGTGTACTTTGCTGTACTTCTACTTGGGTGCAAAAGACAGGCAGAGGACAGCCAGCACTTATTTCCCTAATCCTGCAATAAGTTGGCCTCTTCTTTAGTAATTTATCCTGGTTATGGGTGTCTCACAATTTGGCGCTGAAGTAAAATGTGTATTATTTTAGTGCCCATCTCTAAGACACAAAAGTGTGATCGTGTTGGAATGGGTATTGTACATGATTTGTAAACTGAGATGCATCCCTGCCCTGAGTAACCTTACTGCATGTAAAACTTGTATTTTGATTTTTCTTTTTGCCCCACACACATGATTCCTGAATGTGCACTAAGGCCTAGTGCACAAAATTGACCAAGAGACCTACGGCTTGACTCTGAGGTCAGGAAGTGTGCAAAAAGTGTAATCATTAGCAGACATAAGACTACTATCTATGGGGGATATTCTCACGAACATGTGATAATCATCGCAAAATTAGCTTAATGCAACTCTTCACATCGCAGTTTATCATGGGAAAATAACTCCGTGTTAACATGGTATTCCCAAGCCGGCGGCACCATGCGATAGTCACACGATAACGTGCCAAATGACCGCGTTAAAATCAATGCGACGCTGCAAAAATGTGAAACACGAACGCCAAAAAAGTTGCAATGAGGCCAATGGCAATACAAAAATCAGCGATAACCAGCGAAAGGCCTGCAATTCCATGCCTCATAAAAGCTGAACAAGAAAAACACACCTAAAACAAAATAAACTGCGTAGCAACATGGATGCACCCGGACTGAGTGCACAGGTCAACGCGAACCCCACAAGCCCCACAGACCACCAGCAAGAAACCTCAGGCTTGGGTAAGGACAAGGAGAAGAGGAAGATGAAAACGGGGTACAGTCCGCGTGACAACCGGATCGTCGTCACGGAGGTGACAGAAGACGAACAACAACTGTCCGTCACCACCACCGTGTCATTGACAACACAGACGGAAAAATGGCATTCCATCCTGAATGCAGTCGGAGTGTCGAGGAGGTCCAGATGCGCTGGCATGATGTGAAAAGCCTAATCAAGCAGAAACCCACTGCCGACAGGAAGGCAGCAACGGCGCCTGGATGTGGGAGTCCGGACACTGCTCAACATGACCTGACACATCATCAACAGGGTAAGTAATGAACAGGGACTGGGGGGACGGGCACAATGGCACACATGCACAACGACTTGTAGCACACCGCACACCCACAATGACCCTGGGTCATGTCCCTGATCACCGTGGCACACTGCAGCACACATACAAACATCAAGTAGGCCCCCGTCCACCATGTGCCCAAAGGGGTCCCACCACACTCATCACCAATTCCACAACACACACATGCACCCGTGCGAAACACAG
This sequence comes from Triturus cristatus, assembly GCF_964204655.1. NCBI lineage: Eukaryota > Metazoa > Chordata > Amphibia > Caudata > Salamandridae > Triturus > Triturus cristatus. Next base: position 783,712,216 of record NC_140586.1, on the reverse strand, counting down.
CAAAGATGCATATTTATGACAATGCAAGTGACACTACATGACGAACAGCATGGCTGGAGTACAATCACCATGACATTGTGCACGCCACGACACTGAGGTGGCTGAGTGTGGACCACATCCGTAAAGGAGCAGGTCACACTCTGACACATCCACGTGCACAAACAACCACTGACGTCAACAGTACATCTGCAGACAAACAATGCACAAGAGTACAAAAACCGTCCAAGAGCACAAATGACCCAAGTCGTCAACATCACAGCACCTTAAAAGCACAAAAGTCAAAAGCACACCGCCTCTAAGGGATAAGGGGCAGCAAAATCACATCTGCAGGGACGATTCTCCCACAATGCAGCACACACACATAGCAATGACAGCACATCCACATGGACGACAATGTGGTACACAGTGCAACACTTACACTGCAGAACAGAGGACACAGCTGGGTCCGCTTGTGCATAAAAAATGGCCAATCACATCTGACATAGCAGGAAATTGTGAGATGAAAATGTATGTGTACACCCTCACCTACATCATGTAGTCCAAATGTCTACTGTCCCCATCAGAAGTCCGCTCCTCCCAACAGTCACAATGTACATTGTCATGCAGTCTGTATGTAAACTTGAACAATGCGTCAACATACATGCCAACACAATGTCAACAAAAATCTCCCCTTCACATTGCAGAGGGACAAACAACACCTCCAGCACAGCAGACCAGACAACACTACAGTGATGCTGAAGAGGACCTCCACACTTCCGACACCGAAGCCCTACAACAGTTCATGGACATCTTAGGCAACCGACCTCCAGGAGCAGGGCAGCGCAGCTGCATCGAGGATACCCCACCCCCTGCACAGACCACACAGCTGGACACACGCACCACCACAGCTGGCTCCCAGCAGCCCACCGAGGCACACATCGCATTCCAAGGCCAGGTGTCAGACAGCCAGAAGGGGGTGGCCAAACAGATGCGGGTGGGGTTCTTCCTCATGGAAGCCGAACTAGATCACATACGTGGGTGTCTTAAGTTCCATCAGGGACCACCTACACTCCCCAACTGAGACCCACACTGCGACAGAGACACACGCCTTTGCACATTTCGAGGACTGAACCACACCCAGAGCCACGGGACAATCATCCACATCCCCACGCTGGACTGGCGTACGCCGGCCCAGTCCACTCCTCTTACGTATTTAGTGGTGGACGACCAAGCTACATGTGCAAGGTCTAACCCGCCGCCTGCGGTGACATGCCTGCGTCCGCTGTACACGGCACAAGGTAATGTTGTAGGGCCCGGGGCCCTAATGCATACTTCATGACCACATGGACACACTCAGTTAGTTCATTGAACTGGCTACGGGCACGTGCGCTCAACACCTTTATTGCCAGGGTCACATGTACGGTGACGCCTGTGCTGGATGGGTGTAGGGTGAGTGTAAGCCAGCCCTCAATGATTCGTAGGTGCTTGCAACAACTTGAACAGTGATCACAATTAAAGCAGAAACAGAAAACCCCGGCAAAACATAAACAACTGTGAAGCATCATGGTGGTAGCTGGAGAAAGTACAGTGTTCACCCAACATGCAACCAGAATGGTCCGTGAGTTGTGCTGCACTGAGTTAATGGTATCAAGCTGATGATGGCACCGACGACAGGTGTGAGCAACTCTGATCGTCTGGCAGAAAGACACCTCCGAATCTGGCACCTGTTGTTTGGAGTTGGTCCTGGCGGTGGTGGCGTGTGCATTCTGCGGTGATGTGACATCCGGGCAGGTCAGGACTCAATGTGATGTGTGAGCCCAGGTGGACCGCACTTGAGGCCGGAGGCAGCGGACAGCACAGGGCCACAGACACATGGCGTTGATGACCGCCAGTCCATCGAGCCAGAGGCCATCCAATATTCTATCAGACAGGGTCCATGACTTGAGCTGCACAGAGTTAGTGGCCCCGGATGCACTGCGGCCGGCACAGGCACACCGCCACGGGACGGTGACTTACGGTGCAGTGAGATAGGGCCACGCGAGCTGAGCGGGTCCTTGTCAATGTCAAAGGTGAATATCGATTACAAGCTAGAACAGCTTCATTGTACGGGGCCGAATTATGGGGCCATAAAAACATTGCCAAATTAACCCTGGTTGAGCAGGGCTTTATGAGAAGACTTGTGAGCCTTACTGTAAGCACACCGCTCACTCCCCTACGCCTTGACCTGGGGCTAGAACCAATTGAAGACTTGGCAATTCTCCGACCCTTACTCTACTGGAAAAGGCTCTGGGCGGTGCATGAATTGGCACCTTTCAGAGAGGAATTCTTAGAGGTTTGGACATTAATTAAAAGTAAGAACATTCCATGGTTATCCCATATTAAGGCTCTTAGCATAAAGATCGGCAGGACCGATCTCTGGGAACTACCGGAGGTAGCCTGCATATGGATTTCTAAACCTGATCTAAGAGGCCATATAAGGGAGCTGAGATTAGCCACCTTACATGGTTCAAGCTCCTTGGGGAAACTCACTAATGAGTTTCTCCTAGTAAAATTAGAAACAAGAGCAGAGGCCTTCCTTGATGTAATTTATCCGTCTCTTGCTAGGAAGCTTTATTTGCAGTTGAGGTATGGTACCTTACCGCTCAGAGTATTCACCTGCAAATGGGCAAGATCAGAAAATGCAGCCTGTCCGGCATGTAATCATAGCAGTGAAGACATATGCCATGTCCTGTTTTTCTGTCCTGCATACCATTCAATAAGAAAAAAGTGGCTCATTCCCATTTGCAAGAACCTAGGGTTTAGACACTGCATGCTCGCATGCAGGGTCTTAAGATATGATACTCACCCCCCAATTGTTTTTGATATGTCTCGCTTTTTATATGGGTTTTGGCGCAGAAGGAAAAGTTTTCTTTAAACACTTTTGTCTTTTATCAAATGAGTCTTTTTGATAACATCAGTTTAATACATTTTTAACTATTGTATTAACTTGACATTATTTATTGTTTTAATGAAATGTGCAATTTTCTTGTTATTTATTCTGTGCTTTTATGGTCTCAGACCGAAATAAAGTTATCAAAATGAAATGAATGTAGCGGAGGGTTGTGGGGAACAGTGAAAGGTGTCCTCCAGGGCATGATGCAGAGGGTAGAAGCCGTCCGGAAGCGGCAAATGGGGGAGTGGAATGCTACAGCCTCTTTTTTGCCACAAAGTATCACCGACATGATGATGAATACAACCCCCAGTCCATAGACTCAGTCGCCACCAAAGTTTAACCAGAAAGTGTCCATGGATGCCGGGGAACAGACTTAGTGGCACAGGAGCTGAATGGGGATGCAGTCTACGATGAGGCTAGTACACTGATATAAAAACTGCCATAAATAAATCAAGACTGAGTTCCCAATGTGTGACCAACTCAACCGCAGTGTAGGCACGAGGCAGTGGTCAGCAGGGGCCCACAGCCACGTGTCGTTGGCTCACAATGCACAGAGTTAGTGACACCAGAGCAGTTGTTGGCAGTGTTCGATCACCTCCGTAACGATTATTTTTTTTTCCTATGGTCTGAACCACGTCTTCCTTTTACTCCTCTCCTTGTGTGCAATGATATGAACACTGCCATACAGAAATCAAGACTCAGTTCCGAGTGTGTGACCTACTCGGACTCAGTGGAGGCCAAAGCCAGTAGTCAGCTAGGGCCCACAGACAGGTGTCATTCGGATGCTTTGCACAGACTTGGTGGCACCACATCGAAGGGAGTATAGTGAGATGAAATCAGCCATAAAGTGTGTACTCTGCCATTGCATAATCAAGACTCAGTTCCACATGTGTGACCTACTTGACCGTAGTGTAGGCCGGAGGCAGCGGTAGAGTACGTCAACGAGAAAGGAGTAAAGCGGGCCTGTGTCGCGGAGGCCGTAATGGTCTGAGGAGGTTGCCAAGGTTGCGGGCCTCGGGGTTTGAGCTTGTGCCAGCACGTGGTGGGCCCTCTTTGACACACGCCGGTGTCGGCAGGTGAGCAGTGAGGCAGGGCTGCGCAGGGGCTGGCATAATGGGTTCAGGGACCAGCGACCTGGGGTGCAGCAGGCGCACAGGATCGCAGGGAACACCGCTCACAGCGACGGCTCGTGGCGGGGTGTGAGGCGCCGCACTGGCAGACACGTTGAGCATTCCAGAAGAGAACCACCCCCAGAGCTACGTGCTTTTTATTCACACCCCTACGCTGGCCTGGTGTACGCCGGGACAGCCAACTCTGCACACACTTACAGGGGGGGACGTCACAAGCTACATTTCTGCGATCTTCCCCACTGGCTGGGGTGATATGGTTGCATCCACTGTCCACCACACTCCAACACCAGCAGTGCATGTAGACATGGATATGTCTGTGGTCTGCATACTGCAGTCTGTCCAGCACATCTCCGCCTCACTTGGCATTGTGTACATTTTCATTCATGGGTCACTTGCCTCCTTCGCACATGCCTGGTTCTCACCTCTCCCCACATTCTGCTATTGTGTGGCTGAAGTGCCTTGCCATTGATGGCTCATGTACATGGCTAACCTAGGTTACCACAGTAAGTTGTGCTGTCATGTCTGGTGGGTGGGCATGTTGTTTGGCATGTTGTATGTGATTTTGTGACGTGTGCATTGCCAGAGTTGTGAGTTGCATGACTGTGGAGTTGAGGTGTGTGGTGTGTTCATTTGGTACTTGCCAATGACCAGTGCATTCCCATAGGTGCCATGCTGGAGGCGCTGGTTGAGGTTGGACTGCCGTAAGATGAAGGTATCATGCACACTGCCTGGGTAGTTGGCGACAACATTGGTGAAGAGTCCCTGGTGGTCCACTATTGCCTGCACATTGCTGGAATGCTTGTGCTTTCTGTTGCGGTAATTGTGTGCAGTGTCGGCTGGGGGCACAAGTAGGACATGTGTGCAGTAGATTGCCCTCAAATCGTGCGGGAATCCAGCTATGGCGTATAGTCCTTGCTTGGTCTCCAGCTGTTCCCGCGCATTGGGGGGGACGTATAGGTACTGGGGTACATAGCTGATGATGGCATCCTGGACAGGTGTGAGGAACTCGGAAGGGGCTGGCTGTGAGCCTCCTCCGACTCTGGCGGTTGTTATTTGGGAGGTCGCAGAGGCCAACAGGTGCACCACAGCCAGCAGCTTTGTCTGAGGTGGGTTGTTGGTTGTCTGCTGTGTTGGTACCATCAGCCTGTGGCAATGATGTTCAGGATGCAGAGGATGGTTGTCCTTCTGAGCCTGTAGTGAGCATTGACATTGTCTGGTGTTAGGTCAGTGAGGCTGGTGCATTTCCTGAAGGTCTGCTGTCTTTGTCTGAGCTGCAGTTGTGGTGGTAGGTGGGGGTGAGGGGATCCCGGGAGGAGCGGTCCTGGGGGTGGTGGCGGCGGGTGTTGTTGCCCTCTCGGGGCTCAGGATGCATGGTCAGTGGCTCCATGGCATCTGTTGCTCTTCATGTGTGGCTCTGGGCTGGGCTCCGTTTGATGGTGCAGGTTGTCGTCCGACTTTGCACCAGGTCAGAGCACATGTTAGTTTCCTGCTGCTAACGCGCCTTATCGCCTGTTTTGTGGTCTTATCGCTGATCTGGCTGGTCGTTGAGAATGTGGAGGTGTGGTGTTGTCATGGCTTTTTGCTCGGGCGCGCCTACTCTGCATCTCATTAGCGATAGTTGCCAGGGTCATCTGTGGCGATGTTTTTTGCGGATGCTTTCGCAGGTAAACTGGTGGTATCGGCTGTTAACACCAGCTTGTGAATGGGGCAATAATTCTATCACGACTTTGGTTGCGATAAAGTGCTGATAAGTCGGCGATAGATTCTTGAGAATGTGCCCCTATCTCATTTGGGACATGCACTGTGAGAGGTGGTGGTAGCATATCGTTATTGAATCCATAGTATCTGACATGACATTTGTACTGTTCAAAGGGAAGGTGTGATGCATACGGGCCCACTCCTGTAAAAGTGGCATAGCCAATAGGTCCCGCTTTTGGGACCTTATAAGTATTTAGTTATGCAGCACAATATCCTTGGTGCAACAACATCAACTGTTGCGTGGCTAAACACTTATAAGGTCCCAAAGGCAAGACCTATTGGCTATGCCAATGCTTGTTTGTAAAGCAAAGGGGCTGCTGAAAATGTGTTGATGCACCCACCCAAAAAAATATAATGACCTTGAGGGGAGCAAGTGGATGGGGACAAGGGGAGTGTGGGGGTGGGGGGTAACATAAAAATAAAGCTGAGTGGGGTGGGAAATCAGCACACGAGGCAGAGAGAAACATGAGTTATGGGGAGAAGTATATGAACAAGTGAGCTATATGGAGGGCTGGGAGTTTTGGCGGGAGATGCACACTAGAGAGACAGAGCAACAGACGAGGGAGAGAGTAGCATGGGAGAGGGGTATTCGGCAGGGTGGAGAAGCTAAAGAGGGAGAGAGCTTGAAAACACATGCACATTTAATGGAATGCTGTGATGTTCCCTGCTCAGTTTAACGCTGCTCTAATTGACGACTGACCTGGTGGTAGGAGGGAGTGGAGCTGTCAGTTAGTGGCCCTGTCATAATCCGTTTGAGAAGGCCTGGCCGGCTGCCTGCCACAGGATCTGTGGGCGCGGAAGGTGACCCCACTGTCAACAAGAGATGCTTGCTGCAGATAACACTGATGGGTCTCTGCCTGAATAATGAGGCTCACAGACCCCTTCAGCGCTGACGGCTGTCTCCAAACCCTAGAATTACCGAGGCATGACATGTCGGAGGGGAGCTTATAGAAGCCGCATCTCCGGGCATCGACGTCTTGTTTGTTGTCAGCCTTGGAATGTCTTAACCCCAGGGCTTTAAGTGGGCCGGGTCTCCCCGGTGCTGAGCACCGGCAGTTTTTTTCAGGAGGCCTCGAAACAGGTCTCTTCCGGGCTCTGTTTTGTGCCCTGGCACAGGCGGTCCGTTTTTTTCGAGCGTTATAGGGGAAGGGAATTCCTTTAAAGAGAATCATTTTCTCTCTGGATTTCCATTTTCTTTTAGAAACTCAGGAGCAGCAACATTGTCGTGGTTTTATTAGCGCTTTAAGTGGAAGCTTTTTCAATACTAATACAAGTCATAGTTGCCGCTCATTTATCTTATGCAACTAACAACCATTGACAAACCCAATAGTCCTGACTTGATGTAGGTAAGCTGTTACTTGTTGTATCATATATCTGGATGCAATGACAGAAACAGCAAAATACCAGTCGGGCGACACACTATGCTAAGCACACATTTTTAGCTTACATGTTTTTAAGCCATGCCCTTATTTACACTGGCCACGCCCCCTTGAGAGACCCCCCAGTTTTTTCATCCCACTTAAAGCCCTGCTTAACCCTTATTTGCTGGGAGCGTTGGCCTCAGGTTGAACTTTTCACCCTTGTAAAGCGATGCAGGTTAAACGGAGAATGCACGTCCCTCCGCCGCAGACTCTCGTGCGCTTTGACGCAATACCTGTTTCATATTAGTTAATTAGTGACTGAATTAGCTCATGGGCTAGCCAAATGTTTGTCAGAGAGTTTCTTTACTATATCTTGTTCGATTTTATTACAGTCGGCTGTTGGCACGGGTACACAAGACGAGGAGAACCTAATGAGTACATGGAGTCTGTGTGAAATCTGTGTGTGTGTTTGTGTGTGCGTGAGTTTGTGTGTGTGTGTTTGTGTTTTGTTTCTGTGTGTTAGTTTGAGGGGGAGGTGAGCGAGAGTGTTTGGGAGTTGTGTGTCTGCGCGTGTGGGGTAGAGAGAGAGAGTGTGTGGGGGTGTTAGAGCGCGTGTGTGCTGGTGCGTTCATTACTTTGCTTTTGTGTATGCGTGTGTTTTGCGATTAAGTGTGTGTTTGAGAATGTGTGTGTGTTTCTGGGGAGGTGAGAGAGAGTGTGTGTTTGGGAGCGCAGGGGTGTGTGAATTTGTGTGCGTGTTTGAGTGTGTGTGTGTACGTGCGCATGTGTGTGGGAAGGTGAGAGCGTGTGTTTGGGGGTGTGAATGTGTGTGCTGGGGCGTTCATGACTTTGCTTTTGTGTATGCGTGTGTTTTGCGATTACGTGCTGTAAGTATGTGCATATTTGGCTCTTTTTATGATCACTACTGGAGTGTAGTCAAATGGTATGGGGCTTATTTACAAGCCCCTTGCGCCGCTGATGTGTCATTTTTAAAATGGGAAAAAGTGAAGTACCAGCTGCGCAAGGGGCTTTTAAATAAGCCCCTATATTTGTGGTGATTTTCGTGCAAAGTTGGTGTTATCATTCTTACAGTGCTTCACCACACTGCTTTTACGGCTTTTGCATTTGCATACTTAAAATTGTGGTTTTTAGTCAAGCTTTAATGAAGAAACATTTGTTTACTCCCATTTTGTAATGTGTAGAGACCAAGAAGTTATAACAGTAGGGGAAGAAGTAACATGGTTGGAGTGGAGTGGTGGAAAAAAAACACTGCCGAGTTGGAGTGGAAAGGGAAAGACGAAAAACTAAAATTAAGTTAAATGTTAGCAACTGCATGTACATCAGAAATGGTCCGCATCTCATCAACATAGGATCGGTAACATGCTGAGTACACACTTGCAGGAGTAGGGACATGTACTGCGACAGTTTAGGCACATAGACTACAGGGCACGAAAGTGAAAGCGACCGCGATACAGGCAAATGTAAAAAAGCGGTCGTGGCCACGCTAATTAGAAACAGATGGCCCCTGCGCGCAGCTGCTTGCTCCCAAAAGGTGGATGCCGCCACCCGCACGAGTGTTCGAAAAGTGCAGACCGATTCCAAAAGGTCCTCTCCTAGAGCAGCGCATGCACTCTATGCTAGGCTCGCCCTAAAAAGGGATGAGTGGAGTGCATGAATCAATCTCAGCCACTTATAATTACTCAGTCCCACAATTTATTCCACCTTTTCTTTGGCCACTATTCCACTTCAGAGAGGAATCAGGGATGTACAAATCAGCCTCAGTCCTGCTATTGAAGTGGTGCTGACATACTCATTTCTGTGGATGTTTGCGCAGTGTTGGGCACCATCAACAATCTACTTTTCCTCCAACCTCTTGAGGAGGCTGGAAGCCCGGATCTAGCATGCAAATGTGTAGAGTTTCTTAAGTCAGATTACAGAGATTTCTTCTTCTGGGTTGGGCATTGTCAACCAACCGCTTCTCCTCCAACATCTTTGAGGAGGCTGGAATCCTGGATTTAGCAAATCTGTGTTCCTTCTTAAATCAAGATTTCAGAGCTTTGCTTCCCCCACTTTTTAGTATGCTCCTCAAGCAGTGTCCCTCTGAGCTCCTCTAGTTTTTCTTTTGTTTAATTATTACATGAGACCATAATCACCCCTACTGCCCTCATTTGTAGTGCACTTCATTATGGAAGATGACACACTCATCTAGCACTAGGTGTCAAGAATAAGACGGGCCTCAACATGCACACATTCTAAATTCAATTGAGATCAAACGTACTAATAGTTATCAGATTGTTTCATCATTCCCGTGAACATTAATATTTCGTTTCATACTGGCTAGGCTTATGAAATACGAATCAAATGTGTTTGTGGGAGAAACAAGTACACGCATGTTGGATAAAAAAGATTATTTCAGGGACATGTGGTAAATAAAATATTACCTGGACTGAATTTCATACGACATCTTAAACAAAATAGCTCAGAATAATAAGAGGCAGAATCCGTGGTATAAGAGGTTTCTGAATGGGCTTTATTCCAAAATGGCCGACTCGAGTGGCGGCCTTCAGGTTCCGTCACCATGAAGGTTCAGGAAGTGAAGTACGATATTTTATTGACAGGAAATTGCTTTTATAGAACATACATTACAATGAAACAAATGTAGAAGGCGTAACAATTGATAAGAGAAACGATACTGTGAATACGTAACCGAAACTAGGCGTAATAAGGAGTAAAAAGAAACATGATTGGTTATGATGTCATGTATAGGTGGATCTATAAGATAATACTTGGCAGAGATGCGCGCGCAGCAGCATGACGTGTAATTGACGTGCAACTAGGGGGTGAAGGGGACTTGACATTTAGCTCTACATGTGGAGACGAAAAGTCTGGGGAGTCAAGTCAACCTAATCCCAAATCATATCTAACATCCTATGTTTAAAGAACTATGTTATCCACAAGGAAGGACTCTCGGACAGAATCTATTCTATACTGACTGTGTGTGCGTGCACAAGCGTCTAAGTGTCTATATGAGATGCAAGAGGCAGAAAACTTTCCATGGCAACTGGGCTATGAATTACTTGCATGAGGACAGAGAGGCCGGGCCCTTTGCTCGGGAGCTAAAGGAAATGTTTACCTAAATCACTAGACAGGAATGCATCGGCTGAGGAGTAAAGTAGATAATTCGAAGGTGAAATACAGCTTCTTGGCAGGCAGGCGAAACTGGCCGAGGCAGGCACCGTTAGCTGCACAGGAAATAGGACAAAGTTCATGGATACAGATGCGAGCTCAAGCTGAAGCTTGTCAGAGGCAGAGAGCAGGGAAAGGCTTTGAGGACAGAATCGGGCCTACTTCGCCTGAACTGTAAAAATGGAGTAACTTAGCCATATAAAGTCGGTGGCCTTTCATACTTAGGAATCGAATATCCAGCCCATTAATGGCGGATCTGACAGAGGACATGTTGACTGTGGACGCACATTTGTTTGCGTCTTTGAAACTGGAACTGGAGGGAACATACATGTGCTTGTAACATGCATATAGAACCGTTGGGGTCCAAGATAGGGGACATAACTGATCAGGAAAATCCACATTTCCAAATTCCCTCCTTGTCCCCTACTTGCCCGTCAAGAAACATCAATCTTCATTAATCCATCGATTTGCTCATGGAGCATCATTTCTTCTTCTTTCTTCTTCCGGGATTTTGAACGAAAACCTTGATGTGGAATACACGATGTGGCACACAAACCACAAATCGCTGGTCCACATTGCAGGCATAAGCAGCAACTGAATAGTATAAGAAGGCCAATACCTAGGAAGGATAGAACTCTCCATCCCCAGGCTGATATCACACTCCAAAACCACCCGGACCACGTCCAAGTGCCTGGATTCTCGTGTATCTGGCTCACAATCTTATGAAGGCGTGTTATAGCTTTATATACAGATGGCGAATTTTCTGGTATGAATACGCAGCAGCTTGATCCGATGACCCTACAAGCTCCGCCCCTATCGGCCAGGATGACGTCAAGGACAAGACGATTTTGAAGAACAACAATTCTCATCACAGATTGTTCCTCTGTCAGATTGCCTAGGGCGGCTATAGTTTCATTCACTACAGCTTCAAGAGTCTTGGTTAGTCTACGTATCAACTTACTATTTGAAATTGTACCTATATAAGGAAAAATACCTTTATTGAAATCTACATACTTGTCCCATGCCGTCTCAGTATAATCGACAACTGGGAGATCTCTTCGCTCTCTATTGTGTACTAAATGAACATTTCGATAATAATCAGGAGGAGCTAGGAAAACAGGTGGCAAAAGGAATGCTATGTAACAGGTACCATCCCAGTCTGGTGGTAGACCCATATATGCAGTCTGACCACATATGAAGTAGGAGTGGCGTGAAGCTCTAAATGAAGATTTGCCTTCATCACTAAATTCTACCGTAGTAGTGCATTTGCTATGGCCCATATATATGGAACCAACTTTTCTTATACATAATTCACCCTTAACTGGAAATACTGACATGGTGGGCAAAATTAGCTCAACTTCGGATTCGACATTCAGAATCATGAGATTAGGTGTAAAATTACCTAATCTATACACTTCATTTTCTAGATCAGTTCCTGTTCTACTGGGGTGACCCTCCTTATCAGGGTAACAGACTTTGTATAACACTATGTTCAGATTTCCCCATATCCAATGGTGTTGATAAACTGCTGTATCTGATGCTATAGAATTGATTAAACTGAACCATGCTCCACAGGAGCCATTATGTGTGAACGGATGTGGAAAGAAAGGCAGAACTCCTTTATTATTCTGATAGGGGGGGAGTCGGCCACACACCCAACAATTAGTGGCATTACTAGTCTGATGGGAATGATGTAACATACTAATGAAAGTGTTATTACGCAGCGCAAGTCTATAGGACAACTCATGTGGAGGTAGGTCACTAAAAGAATGTTCATCAGTTATATTGAAAACACGTTTAGAAACAGGATAATATATATGCAACAATATACTTGCAGTAATTATTATAAAACTCAAGAAAAACAAAATTAATAAAGTCACAATACAGTGGCTACGCAGTAATTTACAGTAAGCGTGTCGTTTCAACATTGTTCTGGATTGGTCATGATTCAGACCTAAGGGATACATGTCGGGACAAATTCAACCGCTTCACCTTGGAGAGGACTTAAACAATCAAATCGTCCGACGGCTTGGGTCTGGATCTGAGTTTCAGTTTGTAGAGTTCTTTGCTACTGGCCTCAGCCAAAGGTAGCTTTGAGTCAATGGGGGAAGACACACGGGGAGGACTATTTATGTCCGAAGGAAGTCCATGAAATTTCTTGATATGGGTTGAATGGATCCAACCCTTCCTGCCTTCGATCTTCACAGCTGTCCTTGTCGTCAGCAGGACTAGCTTGGGTGTCTTCCACCTGGGCTCCAACTGAGTCTTTCGGTCGAAGTTTCTCACAAGGACATAATCGCCAGGGATTACGTCATGGGGTTTCACCTCAGAGTTGTCAGGAAAAGCTGCAGCTACCTGTGAACGACAAGATTGTAGTGCAGACATCAAGGAAGCCAGGTAATCTGTCAGCATATTACAGTCAACATCAGTTATTTTACGGGGTATAGGCGTCCCCCACATATTCGGTGGTCTGCCAAAGATCACCTCATAAGGGGATAGCCCTGTTCGAGAGTGCGCTACCATTCTTATGTAAAATAGTGCGACTGGTAAGGCTACTATCCAGTCAACACCTTTTTCCTGACATATTTTAGACAATCTGATTTTCAAAATTTGATTATGTCGTTCCACAAGACCTGCTGCCTCGGGATGTCGGACACAATGAAACTTCCACTGATATCCTAGCAGAAGTGAAACATGTTTCATTAATTCGGATGAGAAAGGCTGGCCGTTATCTGAATATACAACACGTGGTAAACCATACCGTGGGAAGAATTCTCGAACTAGCTGCTTGGCAGTAGTCGGGGCAGTGTAATCTGATACTGGGTATGCTTCAGTCCACCGGGAAAGAGCACAGACAACTACGAGAACATATTTGAATCCTCGACATCGTTCCATCTGGATGTAATCCATCTGGAGGACTTCGAAAGGATGGTCAGGAGGCTGAAATCCACCCTGCTCTACGGGAACACTTTTTCCTGGGTTAAACTGACAACATATCATACAGGTACGGACTTTTTGTTTAGCTGCTGCTCGTAAATGTTTGTTGAACCAAATGTGCTGAATGCTGTGAATTGTAGCTATAATGGCTTGGACCATAGAATCAGGAAGAAACCACACAGATTTCTCCTTCGTCATCCATCCTTGATCTGTCTGGATCCCTCCTAGTTCAGTCCACTTCTTTATTTCTTCTGCTGTGGCATGTGTCTGTATGTCAATTACGTCAAGTGCGGGATCCTTAATCGTCATACACTGTGTTGGTGTCGGAACTATTGGCTTTGTCATGTCGGATGTGCGAGTCTGAGCAGTCTGTTTAGCTGTTCGGTCAGCTAAATCATTGCCTTGAGAAATGATATCAGTAACCTTCGTGTGTGCTTTACATTTCATAATTGATATAGCAGTCGGTAAATGAATTGCGTCTAACAAAGCATGAATGAGGGACCCGTGCTGAATATGGGTTCCATGAGAAGTTAAATAACCCCTCTCTCGCCAAAGCACCCCGAAGTCATGTACGACTCTGAATGCATAACGTGAATCAGTGTATATGTTAACTTTCTTATTTGTGGCTTGAATACAGGCTTGTGTTAGAGCAATAAGCTCTGCTGCTTGGGCTGACAAAGTATCTATACAGTTTGTTTCAATAACTTCAGTGTCTGTTGTGACTGCATACGCGGCCACTAAATCTCCTGTACTTGTTCTCATGCACGAACCATCTACATACAACGTCAGGTCTGGGTCTAACAATGGAACGTCTGTTAAGTCTTGTCTGGGTTTCGTCTTTATCTCAATAACTTCAACACAATCATGAGCTAGTGGGTCTGTACCCATTACGGGTAAGAGTGTAGCAGGATTCAATGTATTACAACGTCTGATTTCTATGTGTGGCTGAAACAATGTCAACTCATACCCTGTTAATCTAGCTACGGTCAAGTGTTGTGTTTGCGTTCGGTTCACAAGAACCTCTACTGCGTGTGGTACTTGTACTGTCAATGGATGTCCTAACACTATGGCATCGCTCTGTCTGATTGCTAGAGCTGTTGCTGCCACTGATTTCAGGCACGCAGGCAAAGCCTGAGCTACGGGATCTAATGTACTGGAAAAATAAGCACATGGCTTGCGTGATCCTGCTTGTTCCTGAGTGAGTACTGACAAAGCAGTACCTTCACGTTCTGTAACAAAGAGTGTAAAATGCTTATAGTAACATGGCGTTGCTAAAACAGGCGCTTGACATAGAGCTTTCTTTAAGCTTTCAAAAGCTAGTGTGTGTTCCTGAGTCCAAGGGAGGACAGTCGACGTGGCTGCCTCCTGTGTTGTCAACTGAATGAGTGGTTTTGCTAGAAATGCATATTGAGGGATCCACTGCCTACAGTATGAAGTGAGGCCTATAAAAGCCCGCACCTCCTTTTGTGTCTTGGGTATTGGCATGTTAGCAATTAACTGGATGCGATCAGGTGTAAGCTGCCTTCCCTCCTTGGACAGCGAGTGACCAAGATAAATAACTCGCTGGACACAGAATTGCAGCTTAGAAGGAGACACCTTGTGCCCCTTGTCGGCTAGAAAATGTAAAACTGTCAGAGATGCTTTTTCACATTCAGGTTCGCTTCGGGCGGTGATCAGCAGATCATCGACGTATTGAAGCAATGCAGTGTTAACTGGCATGTGTATACTGTCAAGTTCTCGTTTCAGTGCTTGGCTATAGATGCTGGGACTTTCTGTAAATCCTTGAGGAGCGCGTGTGAATTTAAAGCTTCGTCCATTCAAACTAAATCCGAACAGATATTGGCTTTCCGGATCTATTGGGACGCTGAAAAAGGCATTCTTGAGATCAATTACTGTAAAGAATGTGGCTTGAGAATCAATAGCTGTCAGTAATGATGAGATATCGGGGACCACAGGAAATTGTGGCACAATGCACTTGTTTAATTCGCGCAAATCAATAACTAATCGATATACTGGCGGGGCCATTGGATCAGTTCGTTTAAGAATCGGAATGATCGGTGAATTACATACATTGGAGTCGGTTTCCACAACCACTCCTTGGGCAACAAGCTCGTCAATGATTTTCAGTAAAGCCGCTACAGCATCTTGCGGTAACTTGTATTGTCGCATTCGTGGTAATACCACTCCTGCCTTTAATGTGACTCGATATGGTGTAATGTTCATGCAACCAACATCAGTAGGGCCTTGTGCCCATAGATGTGCGGGTAAAGTCTGTAGTCGGGGATCCATGTCTCTGGATACATAATGACCTTTAAAATCGCGTAAAAACAATCTTACTCCTTCCGGAGAACAACAGATAATAGCCCCTAGGGCTTTCAATGTCTTTATTCCTAACAAGTTTTCTGGACAAGATTTGGTAAGCAATAAATCAGTAGTTCGTGTCAAGGGACCAATCGTAAGTGGAAGTGGCTGTGATACTTCATTAACAATAGGTTTTCCTGAAAAACCAAGGGAAACATTTTGAGAGCCTGAGAGGGGTGCCCCTGGAACTTCACTACGTTTTATGGTTGTTCGACTTGCCCCTGTATCAAGTAAAAAATTTCTGTCCTGACCTAATAATTCACTATGTACATAAGGTCCTTCTTGATCTACTGGGATCTCAATAAGGGGTAAGTCAACTTCCCTCTCTAGGCTGGTTCATGTGTAACGTTGATATTCAGGATATTCATACTGTGCGGTCTGGTACAATTGTCGTGTTGTTGTTTGTGTGGCAGCAGCAGGCAACGGTGGTGCAGCTGGCACAAACTGTATGGGCTGTTGTGAGGCTGGCATAGACTGTTGCTGAGCTGGCATGGACTGTCCATGCTGCGTAGCTCCTTGTTCATTCTGGTCCTGTCTGACTAGTCGGGGTCTTTCTTTTGCAATACCTATGGCTATATTACGCTTCAGGACTTGACAATCGTGTACATAATGGCCTAGTTGTTTACAGTAATTGCATGTTCCCTTTACAGGAACTGCTGAATCTCCGGAATGTGTCACACCCTTTTTGTGACCATCCGCCGGTACTGTCTGGGAAACTAGCATTTTCATTTTAGTATCCTTCATACGTCTTTGTTCGTGTTCTTGTTCATCCCTAATTCTATTGTGATGATACTGTAACATTTGTAGCATTTGTGACGGAGTGTTACTTTGCCAGGTACTCTCGAATTTCAATATTCTATTCTTCACTGGAGGCAATGCATTTTCCACTAATTTTGTCACAAATAAATGTGGATATGAGTCACTACTTGCTTTTATACCACTATTTATACCAAAACATTTTTCAAATCGGGCATAATAATCACTTGTGTCTTCATCATGCTTTTGTTTGCAGGCTGTGATTGCACCCCAATCTTCCTTTTTCGTAGTTAATAAACGTGGCAGTACCTGTACTAGTAAACCTGGTAATGCTTTAACTTTATCCCCGAGTCCTGAACCTGCAGTTCGGGCCTTTTCTTCTGCTTCTAATGCTGTCCAATCTATCTTTTGGTCTCCCACTTCCCACTCTTTTTCTTTCAGCTTTTCATAAATGCCAGCAGGCATTAGCACCTTTAATATCGTCATAATATCAGGATAGGTGTACTCTCCCATCAGTAACATGTCTTTAATTTCTCGGTGGAAACCCGCTGGGTCTTTGTCATGACTGGGTACTACTTTCTTCATTTCTAATAATTTGATTTTTGTTATGGGTGTGTATACAAATACACGGTGAAACTGACTGTCTTCGCCCTTTATTGGGTGCACTTCTCGTAAGGGATTCTGTCTATCCATGTAGTACGGTGTTCCTTCTTTGTTGGGGATCGAGAAAGGATCTGGGCTTACAAAAAGAACGTACTGTTTACGTGACATTAGTATTTCTTTAATTAACTTGTTACTAGAACCTCTCCATCTATTTGCGAGTAGTTCAGTTAATATATCAGGTAAGGGACCAGGATCAGCATGTTGGCTCTTATATAATATAAGAAGTTGCTGAATCATATAGATTCCAGCTAAACGTTGTTCATCTGGGCTGAGGTTTAGAAACGTGTGTGCGACTGTCACATCACCATATTTTCCAGGACTGTCCATCCAATGAACAGCTGACCTAGCTAATTCTTGTTCGTCCATAGAATCGAGGAGGTGGTAGCCCCTTCGTTCTCGGAGTATTTTATCTGCGGCTTGGAACAAACGTTCGGGAGACTTCATATTTATTATAGGCGTCGGATAAGTTCTGCTATTGTTTGGACATACAGAGTGTATCGGATCAGAAAAACATCTAGTATTATTACAGGACCTTCCTCTACCTACATAGGCTATGGTGTCTGGCTGTCTTACGGAATCCCCTGATTCGGACGCTTCATCTTGCTCGAACTCGTCTGTTTCCAATCTTTCTTCATGTATACGTTCTACTTCTTTCCTAATTTTTCGGCACATGGCTACTATACTTCCTTGTTTATCATGTTTTCCGTCTGATATATTCTGACTCCATTTAGTAAGAGTTTGCATTATTTCTGGGTCTACCCCCGGTCGGTCTTGATTTCTGATCACACAATTTACAAGAAAACGTAACAATTCTCCCTGTATCTCTACCTTCTGATATTCCATAGCTCTGTTAATGCATTCGGGATCTTTTCCTGTTTGAACAAAATGATATATGCTATCTAAATGCATAGCCATTCCTGGTAACTTTCCTAAAAACGATGCAGCTCGTCTAACACGTAATGATGCTAGAACCATTTCGTCCTCTTTACCGGGCACCGGATCATATCTACAATCTATCATAAGATCCTTAAGCATACGGGTATTTATAAGTTTGGGCGTACGTGTATGTACTGATTCTTGGAAAGAAAATGTATTCACTCTGGGTGGCGTGGAATGAATGCTAGTAGCACCTCCAGTAGCCCCCTCTAAGGTGGCAGACGTGAAAGGATTCGTTGAACGTGCTACAGCCACTACAGGTGTGGACCCAGCTGTAGAATCGGTTGCGGGGACAGATGCGGAAGCAGATGTGCTTGCCGAAGCTTGTGTCGTGACTTGTGTCGGAGCTTGCTGTGGCACAGAGACAGATACCTGATCTTGACGTTGAACCCCCCCAGCAGACGGTCTATGTGGTGCGGGGTTAGCATATTCGGGAACTGCGTCATCTAGATATAAGGAAAGAAAAATATCTTCTGCGGTTCTGGGATGTCCTTTAGGATGTACTTTTATCGGAAACAATGGAGGTGGCAAGTCTTTTGGTATGGCCGTAGTAGCTTTAGGCAATCCTTCGGCCAGGAGGGGATACATTCCTTTTATAAGGGCATTTCTTTGTCTCTCTGTTTGTTCTGCTTGTACTCGTGTACCTTCTTCAATCAACAGATTTTCTCGAACCTTATTTGCACTTTCTTTACTTCTTTCTTCCTGTCTTAGCGCTTTTTCGGTGCGCCTATGCGATTCTTTACGCCATAATTCAACAGCGTCTTTCTGTGACTGTCTAGCTTTCCTCTTCCACAACTCTTCTTCTACTTTCATGATACATTCTGCATCCCAGGTCCCAGCTACGGGCCATCTCTGACTTTCTGGTAACTCTTTGGTGTAGTCCACCCATAGATCAAGGAATAATATGGCGTCTAAGCCATGCTTGTGATACATAAAGTGCCCTGGAGTGTCCCTAGGAGGAATAGGAACTGCCTCTTCAAGCACCCCTTTTCTAGTAGTGATCTGTCTTAACTTCGAAAAGAGCGGCATATTGACAACTAATCTGATACTTAATCTTGAACACACTTAATACGAAAAAACACAATAATGAACAATGAACAATGAACAATGAACAATCATTCATACCACAATATGCAGGACATTTTTTAACACATTTAAACATTAAACATTAAACGTTTTAACCTTTAAAAAAACCAACAATGATGATAGTCTGCATAACTAATCACCAAGCAGAATTCTTGACAATAACTAGATACTTCGGAATACTTGATATACTGCTAAACAGTACATATACACTGCTAAACAGTGCAGACCGGATTTGTGTACCCAAATCCGTCTTGACCGGCACAACCTATGTGCGCGTCAGCACGCCTCCCCCGTGATGGTACTCACCGGGTAGCTCAAAACGAAAGGCCTCGGAGAATGGACTGACTGTGGACATCGGACCCTCTGGACATCGGGACTTCGAAAACCTGGCGGGCCTCTGTATACCTCGGATCTTGCCCTCTCAGCTAGGCTCTGGTCGGGATACTTCGCGCTTCTCACCGCCTCGTCTGGGTTGATCGCAGCCTCAGTCGCCCCCGCTTGACCGGAGGGAGCTACAGGAAATCCTGCTGGAACGCGTTATGGTCCGTCCAGCTGTGGCAGGAGACCGGGCCTGCAACGCACCGCCGGCACGTGAGATGAGAAAGTGTCCCTGTTCGGGCGCCAATTATGTGGTAAATAAAATATTACCTGGACTGAATTTCATACGACATCTTAAACAAAATAGCTCAGAATAATAAGAGGCAGAATCCGTGGTATAAGAGGTTTCTGAATGGGCTTTATTCCAAAATGGCCGACTCGAGTGGCGGCCTTCAGGTTCCGTCACCATGAAGGTTCAGGAAGTGAAGTACGATATTTTATTGACAGGAAATTGCTTTTATAGAACATACATTACAATGAAACAAATGTAGAAGGCGTAACAATTGATAAGAGAAACGATACTGTGAATACGTAACCGAAACTAGGCGTAATAAGGAGTAAAAAGAAACATGATTGGTTATGATGTCATGTATAGGTGGATCTATAAGATAATACTTGGCAGAGATGCGCGCGCAGCAGCATGACGTGTAATTGACGTGCAACTAGGGGGTGAAGGGGACTTGACATTTAGCTCTACATGTGGAGACGAAAAGTCTGGGGAGTCAAGTCAACCTAATCCCAAATCATATCTAACATCCTATGTTTAAAGAACTATGTTATCCACAAGGAAGGACTCTCGGACAGAATCTATTCTATACTGACTGTGTGTGCGTGCACAAGCGTCTAAGTGTCTATATGAGATGCAAGAGGCAGAAAACTTTCCATGGCAACTGGGCTATGAATTACTTGCATGAGGACAGAGAGGCCGGGCCCTTTGCTCGGGAGCTAAAGGAAATGTTTACCTAAATCACTAGACAGGAATGCATCGGCTGAGGAGTAAAGTAGATAATTCGAAGGTGAAATACAGCTTCTTGGTAGGCAGGCGAAACTGGCCGAGGCAGGCACCGTTAGCTGCACAGGAAATAGGACAAAGTTCATGGATACAGATGCGAGCTCAAGCTGAAGCTTGTCAGAGGCAGAGAGCAGGGAAAGGCTTTGAGGACAGAATCGGGCCTACTTCGCCTGAACTGTAAAAATGGAGTAACTTAGCCATATAAAGTCGGTGGCCTTTCATACTTAGGAATCGAATATCCAGCCCATTAATGGCGGATCTGACAGAGGACATGTTGACTGTGGACGCACATTTGTTTGCGTCTTTGAAACTGGAACTGGAGGGAACATACATGTGCTTGTAACATGCATATAGAACCGTTGGGGTCCAAGATAGGGGACATAACTGATCAGGAAAATCCACATTTCCACATTCATCATAGCAGTCCTGCAAAAAGTAATCTGATTTTCAAAAGACAGTTGGTGTAATGATGATAAGTACAAAGCGTAGTATCTAAGAAATGCTTTATTGGTACTACCAACACAGATACAGGTCACGTCACGGAACGCCGGGGAAACACGTCCACTCGCTTCAGTCCCCAGCTGTCTCAGCATTCTAGAACGGACAGGGCACTGCCATACTGTAGTGCACCAGATAGACTTGCACTATTTAGGTTTCACAGTGTCACTAAGGTAAAAAGTTCTTTCCGTTTGGTATTGGTTAAATGGCTCTTGTGGAACCGTTCTTACCATATGGATGGTGCATCTCATTTAACATCCAGGTGAATGATTTTAAAGGACATCCGATTGGTTCCTGCAGCAGCTTCGACTATGACATTTCCCAACACAAAAACAGAGAAGTAAGAACTCTGGCTGGGATGCGTCTGTACCAACACACATCGGAATTATTTACAAAGAAATGACACAGCGTGGTGCTGCAAGCAATTTAGCAGCGCCAAGCTGCTTCATTTAAAAAATGCAGGGATGCACCGTATTCACAAGAGTTGTTTTTCCTTGTGCCGGAGATGAAAAAAAATGTGCCTAGTGCTAACGCAGACACCCTTGGGCCAGGGTTCAAGTGTGCCTGCGTTGCAGGGATGATTGTTTGTGTGCAGGAAGGAAAACCTTCCTGCACATAAACAAATATTAAAGGCAATTTGCTCCTTTTATGTGTGCTGTAGGACACAGCAGACATAGAAAGAGCAAAGAACTCTAAAGCCTGCGGTAGTAATTGGCGCTGCTTCACATTTACACATCCTTGTAAATCTGTGGCAGTGTCAAAAAGCAATGGGTGTTGCGGTGGAACGCCCACAGCAATACCCATTGCACGCCCCTTTCAGGCAAAGTGATGCGTTAAAAGGGGTCGAATGTACAAGGCCATGAAAAGCCATTCAGGGTGTCCTTGTAAATAAGGCCCAGCACATAGCGCCACCAGAGCGTCAAAAAAAGTGACGATGCAGTGGTGCTGGGGCCTTGTAAATATGCAAAAACCAAAGGAAATGATGGACGGAGTGTTGAACATTGCAAGCACTCACCCCCAGTCAACCGATCTGGGTTTTAATCCATCACCGTTCTTTAGCCCACTCTGCCACCCCAGTTCAGACATGACCATATGCAAATCAGTCTGACCCTGTGCCTCATGGGAACAGTCCAGCCCGAACTGCCAAGCCATGTCTTCCCTGGACCGGAAACAAGCTTCCTAGGACCGGTTTCTGGCATTTCAGCCGTCTTCAGCCAGGATTGCTTGAATCCAGTGGCAAAGTGAGCAAGGGATTCACGTCTGAGCATACCCTGCCAACTTATGGCGAACAAAGCAAAAACCAAAGGAAATGATGGACGGAGTGTTGAACATTGCAAGCACTCACCCCCAGTCAACCGATCTGGGTTTAATCCATCACCGTTCTTTAGCCCACTCTGCCACCCCAGTTCAGACATGGCCATATGCAAATCAGTCTGACCCTGTGCCTCATGGGAACGGTCCAGCCCGAACTGCCAAGCCATGTCTTCCCTGGACCGGAAACAAGCTTCCTAGGACCGGTTTCTGGCATTTCAGCCGTCTTCAGCCAGGCTTGCTTGAATCCAGTGGCAAAGTGAGGAAGGGACTCACGTCTGAGCATACCCTGCCAACTTATGGTGAACAAAGCAAAAACCAAAGGAAATGATGACGGAGTGTTGAACATTGCAAGCACTCACCCCCAGTCAACCGATCTGGGTTTAATCCATCACCGTTCTTTAGCCCACTCTGCCACCCCAGTTCAGACATGGCCATATGCAAATCAGTCTGACCCTGTGCCTCATGAAACAGTCCAGCCCGAACTGCCAAGCCATGTTTTTCCTGGACCGGAAACAAGCTTCCTAGGACCGATTTCTGGCATTTCAGCCGTCTTCAGCCAGGCTTGCTTGAATCCAGTGGCAAAGTGAGCAAGGGACTCACGTCTGAGCATACCCTGTCAACTTATGGCGAACAAAGCAAAAACCAAAGGAAATGATGTACGGAGTGTTGAACATTGCAAGCACTCACCCCCAGTCAACCGATCTGGGTTTAATCCATCACCGTTCTTTAGCCCACTCTGCCACCCCAGTTCAGACATGGCCATATGCAAATCAGTCTGACCCTGTGCCTCATGGGAACAGTCCAGCCCGAACTGCCAAGACATGTCTTCCCTGGACCGGAAACAAGCTTCCTAGGACCGGTTTCTGGAATTTCAGCCGTTTTCAGCCAGGCTTGCTTGAATCCAGTGGCAAAGTGAGCAAGGGACTCACGTCTGAGCATACCCTGCCCTCTCAGACCAATCCCAGCGCTTCTCTCTTGCTGGGTATTACCAGCATGAGAACAACGTCTGGATGGACTTAGGGAGTCTGGGAGCCTCTACATGGACTGCTGGGAGTCCAGAGAAGCAGAAGAGCACCGAGGCAGCGGCCGGCAGGTAAGTGCTATTTTACTTTTTTCCCCTGTAGTGCCCCCTGCATTTCCCCGTGCTGTCTCACCACTTATGTTTTACAGCAGCTGCCACTGTCTCCCAGTTTCCTGTTCTAAAATGTTATCATGTGTGTTATGTGCATATAACTTTCCCAAGCTTTATATTGTGTGTCAAGTTTAACAATCCCAGTTCTTTCTCTTCACCTTCCGTTACACTTGCTTTTCCATGTTGACTACTGCACTTGGACACTGCACTGGATTTTATTTTCTTTGGCCATGGATTTTATGCATGAGTTCTAGAGCTGGGTTCACGTCATGAGTATTTGTATACCTACCTTGTTGCTGGGCGTATATTCTATGGCTACTTTGCTTATTCTGGTCTCTACTACAGGTCTTCACAATTATAAAAAACTCCTGTTTACCGTGCTAGAACTATAGGTGTGGGGTGCTGTAGCACCCCCAAAATAACCATGCTGGAGTTCAGAAGGTGAATGATCAATAAAGATGCCTTTAAATTGTATTTTTATCTTGTCACATTTCATGTGCGCAAAGACAGCGGTCAAATGTAAGGCTATGTTTTCTGTCAAATTGCTTCCTATTATTTTAACAGTGAGACTAATTAGGTCTCGCCTGAGCCAACACATGCGCTGGTCTGGCGAGACATTTAGTGAGTGGGCTTTAGAAATCCGACCACAAGCTTTTGCTTGTGGCCTAAAGCACGCACACAGCCACCATCTGGCTTTCCACGTGGCACCCCTAAAGCACGCGATCAGGCGCCATCTGGCTTTCCTCTCACTTGCTCTCCCAAGCGCCTCGCTCCGCCCCTCCACCACCACAGAGCGCGTCTCGCGTTTCCTTCCCTTTCTCCACGCCGTATTTACTCCTCCTTTTCTCCACACCGCGTTTGCTCTTTACCTTTGCTCTCTCTTTAACCTTCCTTTATTCAAGCTTGTGAGCAGTAGTACAGGTCACATTGCTATGTCTCTTGGAGTTCGAGCTTTGATTTTGATTTGTAGGCTTGAAGTATTTTTAACTTTTCATATTAAATTGCATGTATGAACATTCTGTTGATGTGACTTGTGTTTGCACTGTGAATATTTTATAGATGCACAAGATGTGCTTTTCCGCCATCTAGTGGTATCAATTAAACCTTGTGTATTTTCTAAATGTTGGTTTTATGTTGGCTTTGAGTATGTGTCTCCTCTGTCTCCCTCATTTACATATAAAAGACAACACTCCCGCCTTCTTCCTTCCAAGCACGTGGGAAACAATTCTTACACTTCAACTACCTTCTTAACTATGTCTTGATCCCCTATTATACTCCGGGTGACCTGCCTTCTCCTCCTCTGCACGCCTCCCCCATTGCATGCCTGTCATCTGCATAGTGCAGGTCACAGCCTTAGCGTCGCCATGGATACAGAATGCAACAGCAGAGCGGCCCAGGTGCATGCAGCCAGTCCCGAGATCACTACCTCGTCTCACGTGCACCCTTCGCCATCTCGAACTCTGTCCTAGCCCTGTCTCTTGAGGCTCTGTCTGTTGACATGTAGTTGCATACCACCACCACTGTTTGGCTGTCCACGCGCACAGCAATATCTTCTACTGTGGCTGCTATCATGGGGTGGGAATATTCTACTTTTATTAGTGCACATGTTGCACAGGGCAGATTTGGGTGTACACTGGGAGCTCAGATATATGTAAAAACGTTTCACTCATTTTGCAACTACTTTGGGGTCGATTCCAATCTCGCTCGGAAGGGCTACGAACGCGATCCGGCAGGAAAAAGGTACAAGTCGGACACGTGTTTCATGACTGACTCGGACACCTGTACGAGCGAGCAAGTATGATGTGAGTGTACGCGTGTGTACCGACCGAACCGTTTCCGGATCCGAGCCGCTCCAACTGACTCATACGGACACGATTCGCACCGCACAATGGAGACGTTTCACGACCGAGCGAGTACGATGTACACGTTGGACAGCCGGATCGAGCTGAAGTTTCCAGCTCGCAAAACGTCTGGGAAGCTGCCTTTGGGGATCCGCGCCGGACCCCCATCACACGCAGCCTTACGACTTTGACACAGGGGAAGACCCAAGGGTCTCCCCAGCACAGCCATGTATGGTGCAGATGGCACCAACACATACCCACTGTAGGGGGGGGCCCATGTGTGAGACTTACACATTCAGTCAATGGGAGCCCATGCACGCGTCGTACGATCGGCTCCAATTGACTTCTATGGGAGCCCGACCGAACCGAGTCCGACAGCATGCGGCCGCATCGTACTCGCTTGGTCCAACTGCAGGGGTCCGGCTCGGTCAAAAAACACTCCGGATCCAACTCGGTTGGAGAGCTTTCCAACCTAGATCGGAATCGACCCCCAAGTAGTTACTATATTGTGGGCATGCATGAATGTGCAGTGTGCTTTCTTAAGCAGCATTGACACTCTCCAAATGAGATATGCAAAATACGTTTAAATATGCCTAGGATTACGTACATTATTTACATATTCAACAGGATCTTATTTGTGAATCATGCGCAGTTTGCGCGTGCGTATGTTATCACTTTCAGTGGAGACTGACTTACACGACACCAAGGGCCATTGAAAAACGCGCTGCCCCAGTGTTATTCCATATATTTATGAGCTTACCACACTCACCGCATAATGTATCATCTTCTACATAACCTATTTCTATCTCCTTCAGATAAAAAGTGAGAAAATTGCTCGGCATGGGGTGAGGTGATCAGTGCTGCAACACTTTACCACCAAAAATAACTGGTGGTAAGTTGTTGATTGCAGCCATCAGACATAACTGTTGCATTGTTCGCCCCCTCCTGTGTAATTTAGTCAACCTACCTTATTAATTTGACACTCCACTGTTAATATTTCCAAGGGGCTTGCTTACCTTTCAGAAAGCTTTGTGATGCAGCCTGACCCCCGAGTAGCATAGCGCCAAAATTCACCTTCTAGCGTGAGTCTCTGCGCTATAGTAAGTGCCCATAACATAACAATGTTAAAAATAAAAACACAAGTCCCACAACGCCTAATGCAAATAACTTAAAAGCCATGAAGGGCTGGTTTCATTAACAAGTCAGGAAACTCGGTAGAGGACTTTAGGAGCTCACAGTGTGTACCTCTGCTGGGGAATCGGCTCGAGCTGCAGAAAACCAACAAAGTAAATGCTTTGCTTCATTTTCACTGCTGGCGGCATTTTATAGACAATACTAAGGTCTGTCGTTGGCTGGCAGCCCTATGGCTTTGTTAGGGCCTGTTCATGTTTTGTCGTTGTTTTAAACCGTTATTACTGGGAAACTGCTCGCCCCTTACAAATATAACAAGCATTGGCATAGCCAATAGGTCTCACCTTTGGGACCTTATAAGTTTTTAGCCATGAAACAGTTGATGTTGTTGCACCAAGGATATTGTGCTGCATAACTAAATACTTATAAGGTCCCAAAAGCGAGACCTATTGGCTATGCCAATGCTTGTTTTTTTTTCTTTCTCTGACCACAAGATAAGAGAATTTTGTAAGTAAACTATGTGACAATGTTGGTGGGGCTCAGGAAGTGTAAACGAAAAGGCAGTAGGATGTTAGCTTTTTTCTAACACACCACAAAAAAAAAATCTAATACCTGTAAATGAACTGTATAAATATTTCAGTATATACCAGCAGTTAGGAAGCCATTCTGAAGTGTGATGAAAGCAAAGATTTTAGAAAGATAAAAACAAAGCAAGACACTTTACATGGTTATGTGGAAATGATAAACCTTTACTAAAATCCGATTCGCTCGCATTCTTTGAGTGCTAAATAGTTTTACCAGTACAACTGTTTAGCTGTGCAAGTTTAGTGGCCATTTCAGTGGAAATGTACTGCACCATGCTTCTGTAATATATTTGAGTCAGTATGCTCCAAAATGCACATATGGGCTACTTGCCATTCTCCTGGAGAATGGGCGCAGCTCCTTTGCTACACTTTTTTCACAACCCCTATGACTTCTGATGGCAGCACCCCTACTCTGAAAAATGTTCAAGCCCCACAGGATGACCCAGTCACAAAATGCACTACGCCTTTATGCACAAGAATGCATTTGGAAATAAAAAAATGTTTATTGAAGCACCTTTTACTTTGAGAGTGGCCTTCCCAGGTTCGTAAGAAATTATGTTCACAACCATATCGAGGGTTCCGGATAGGATGGGGTACATTACAGTACTTCGGTGCTAATGAGAGTGCAAGGTGGAATCTGAACTTCTCTCCAGATCACGAACTGCATTGTTGCGTAGTGTCCCGAAACTGCATCAGTGCACAGAAGACATTCGCAAAATCAACATAACATTAACACTTACCTTTAAAAACACAATGTGGCTGCCTCCCCGGGTAACAAATACTTAAATCTGACTGCTACAGAGTTCTCACTTAAGTGGGCGATATGAAGACAAAGTCACACTGAGTACAAGAATTGTCCAAGATCAAAGAATTTGTTCAAGTAAAACTGAGATTGCAATGCAGGAATGAATATTCAAAGACTCATAATTTTCCCTATACCACATTTATTTCAGTACACCAGGAGACTGGAAGCCGTCCCCCTCATAGTAATATCTGCTGTGTGTCTTAAATTCCAGTATTGCAGTTTTCTGATCACACATTTACTACAAGTGTTTAGCTTGACCCTAAATATTCTCATTGCTGTTAAAACACAGGAAGCTGAATAAGGTCCAAAAAGGATTGCACAAGGCTGCAAAGTTTGGTCAGTTATGAAAGCCGAGATTAAAACTGACACCTGGTTCCAAAGTTTTCAACTGACCCACAAGACCACACCTGATTGAGAGTAGGTTAGATGGTGTTGCTCCCAGTCTGTTATCACCAGGGAAATGCTGCTGCCTAGAAATGTAATACAGTGTATATTATCAGCATATTTTGGTAAGGTGGTGAAGCCTGAACTATATGTGAAATCTTAGCTCCATGGCTAAAACCCTACCCGCTGGACTATATCCAGTAGCAGGAGGGGTGGTGTCTCCCCACATCTTGAGAAGTCTGCCACCTTGCCCCAGTGAATAGCCGGCATGTTGTGAGCCAAGTCAAGATGATTTAATTTTTAACAATATTCAATTTTATTCAAAAATCTTTATTCGGATACAGATATATCCATAAAACCACAGCTCAAAAATAGCAGCATAAAGTACACAAATCAATAATAAAATATAATAAATTCATAATAAGATAGTATATAAAACCAATTTCCAGTTTGGCACGCTTATTTATGCCTATCCTATATCATGAAAAGGGTTAACAAACTGATCAATAGACCATCCATACATTTTTTGCTGTGTCAGCCCTTAGACGGAAAAGGAGTCCTCTCTCCCAACAGCCTATCGGTTTTAAGAGAAAACTAGATGGCAAGTGAGAGGCGTCCTTGATAGACATACACCTGGCAACAGTAGTTTTCTGAATCTCCTTTTCGTGTCTTACTTTGCTATAATGTGCATATAGGGCCTCCCGAAGGGCTTTTTCATTTGTGCCATCTAAGTCAGTGGGATTTGAAAAAACTTACTTAAGGTTCACTCTACTCAGGCTCTCCCTCACTGTGGCAAGCCATGGTATTTCCCTACCCTTCTCGCACTTCAGACAATCTATTATTATAACTCTGGTGAGGGTCACTGCCGAGTTTTTCCAAATTGCAAGCCAAAATATGGCAGGGCGAGCCTTTATATAATCTTCAACATAAAACAGTTTCAATTCACTATGGCAAACATACTGCAAAGCAGAGATCGGAGCTCCCAGGAGTTTTCGAAAAAATCTATTTTCTTCACCGTGAATACTATTACACTTTGTGAAACCCCAGATCTCTGCAATTGGAATACATTGTGATTTAAAACATTTCTTAATCGCTTGGACTACCCCCATCTTTTGGGCTGTGGGAGACCAAGGATTGAATTAATAGCTTTGGAGAACTTAATCCTACTGTGCACCACATGATCAGCCCAGGAACCGTTAGAGGCAAATACCAGCCCCAAATAGGGAAAAGTGCCAGTGCATTGTAAACTTTGGTTGTCAATAATGATAGAGTTTAAAAGATACCTTTTCGGCCCACAAGTCATAATGAACGATTTTTTTAAATTAGTACTCAAATCAAGGCTAGCCATAAAATCTACAAAACCTTGCACTAAAACACATAAAGCATTAGGTGTGTGACCCATTAAGACAGCATCATCAGCATACAACAGGGCGGGGAGTATATTACCATTAATTTTAGGAACATCCTTTGAGAGTGTTATCAATGATTTGTGTAAGTCATTGATGTATAAAATAAAGAGGAGAGGGGCCAGGACACAACCCTGTCAGACCCCTCTACCAACTTCAGTGTCAGTTGAAACCTCCCTGCCCTTATTGATCCTCACCCGGGATTTCAAGTCTTTGTGCAAATAGGCTAAAAAATGAACTAAAACCTCATCCAAAACATATTTTAAGAGGATTGACCGTAAGCGTGACCTGTTAACAAAGTCGAAGGCTGAGGTAAGATCCATAAAAGCCAAATAAATAGGGGATTTTTGTGCAATGGTATATTTACCTATGATCAAGTTAAGGTTTAGACACTGCTCGATTGTGCCTACTTTGCTTCTGAACCCTAACTGACATGGTTGTAAAATACGATCTTC
Source organism: Triturus cristatus (assembly GCF_964204655.1). Classification (NCBI taxonomy): domain Eukaryota; kingdom Metazoa; phylum Chordata; class Amphibia; order Caudata; family Salamandridae; genus Triturus; species Triturus cristatus. Next base: position 783,682,191 of record NC_140586.1, on the reverse strand, counting down.
CTCAGCCTATATCTTGATCTTATGATACAGGATCCTCCCTAAGATTTTCAACGTATTGTCTAACAGGAAGATCGGTCTATAACAGCTTGGATTCGATCGGTTGCCCTTTTTAAAAATTGGTACAATAATGCTAGTTGACCATGTGCTTGGGATCGGGGCATTAGTTAGATTATTTAAAACTTTTAATAAAAGATGCGCCCAGAACTCGGGTTTGTGTTTAATGAGGTCAATGGGTAGCCCATCAGGAACAAGGGCTTTGTTGCCTAAGCTTTGTTGAATGGCATCCTCCACTTCCGATAGGGAGATCGAGATCCCAGTTGGGGCTTGATATTCGACGCGTTTTTCAGTTTGTATTGGAGCTAAATAAATCATAGAAAAATTAGCTTCCCAAGCCTCACTGTTTATATCACAACTTATCGGGGTCAGTAATTGTCCCATGGACCTCATATCTTTAACCGCTGCCCAGAAGCCATTCCCATTCTTCGATATAGCAGCACATGCAAGGGCGTGCCAGTGCTCTTTTACAATTTCCTCCTTCCTTAGGGTGGTGGCTGCCTTATTCTTCAGCCGTAATGATTTAATGAGGGCAGGGTCTCTAGGGTTCGTTGAAAGTGCCTAACGGAGCTATCTATCAGCTGAAGAACAGTCACTGTTGAACCACCTTGGTCCATGTTGTGCGTCCACACAGGGTTTAGATAACAAGTGTTTGATACCCTCACAAAGTTTCGCAAAAGCAATGATTACCTCAGGTATTTGATCATGTAACAACAAGCAAATGTCGATGGGTATCGGATAGTCCCTTACCATCTTATAAAACAAATCAGTATTATCAACTCCTCGCCAAACTAGTCCTAGGTTGTCAGCGGTAGGAGTCAAGCTCCTACCACCACACTCTTTAGCATATGTCGGCTTAGGGGCGATACTCAATATTATTTTAATAGGATTGTGGTCACCATGGACGGTTGGGACGACCTCAGCTTTCAGCAAGGAATCTTCAAGGGTGGGGGAGATAAAAACATAGTCAATAGTGGAAACACTGGGAGGAGGAGCCTAGCGTGCATCCATGATGGTCGCGTGAGCACAGGGCTCCCCGGACCCTTTCTGCTCCTCGGAATATATCCTGAGAATATCCTGATTTGGTTTAATGATTCTGGGAGATGAAGACCAGCTGAGCATATATCTCTTTTCAAAACTCGGATCGGACCTGGGAATCCTGAGTTGTCGTCGTTGGAACTTTTGGGACCCACTCGACGGAGGTGGCCGGGGTGAAGGTGACCCGTGGGGCCGGGCTGCAATTGAACAACAGCGGCCTCAGCGCGGTGCCAGTTGCCGATTCAGCACTTTCGGTTTCGGTTTTGGCCTTCAGGGAACCAGCTGGCGTGCGTGCTCGAGGTGGCGAGGTGCCTCCTGGGCCTCTGCCCGAGGCTTGCTTCCATTTGCTCCTGGGGGGCCTAACGCCTCCGACCACTACACCGACAGTTTGTGGTAATTTGGCTGGTGCCCGCACACTTCTTGATCGGAGGTACCATCGAGAGGCCGCGCTCATATGGCGGGCAAAGGGGGTCCGGAGGGGCGCAAGACCAAGGCTTCTCTGCGCGGGGGAGCGGTCCAGAGCAACAACATGGACCGCTACACCCAGGGCAAGGGGTCCCCTGGCGCTGCTGGCCTCCCCCCGGATGCTGCAGGGGGAGGCACGACCGTCTCTGCGGAACTTTCCCTGCAGGACATTATGGGCGCCATTGAGGGCATCAGGGAAACCATCGCGACGCAATATGAGGCCTTGGCCCGTAAGATCGACACTGTCGCGATCGATGTCACCCTGATTCGGGCCGACCTCTCCAAAACCAACGAGAGGGTCCAGGCCCTCGATACACGGACCGCCACCCTGGGCGCGGAGGTGTCGGATCTGAGGGCCGCGCTGGGGGACATAAGAGTGGTCAACGACCATATGGCCCGGCGGCTTGAGGACTTCGAGGGACGGGCCCGACGCAACAACGTCCGCATCATTGGAGTACCGGAGTCCTCCGACAGCCGCCCGGTGGACCTTGTGGTCGAGGAACTTATCCAGCAACAGCTGTCCCCGGCTGGCCTAAGCAAATTCTTCGCCGTGGAGCGGGCCCATCGAGTGCCGGGCGGCCGGCCGCGGCCGGGGGCCCCCCCGAGGCCGATCGTGGCTAAACTGTTCCACTACAGGGACCGCGACGCTATTCTGCAGGCTTCGCGGACCCGTGGCCCGGTCCGCTACGAGAACTCGACCATAAACTTTTATCCGGACTTCACGCAACTGGTCCAGAAACAGCGGATGGGATTCCAGGGGGTGAAGCGCCGTCTCCGCGAGCTGGGCCTGAAGTATTCGATGATCTACCCGGCGAAACTCCGAGTGGAGCATGGAGAGCGGACAGCCTTTTTTGACTCTCCTGGGGCCGCAAGTGACTGGCTGGACTCGCTGCCGGACGGGGGTGGCCGGCCCGGGCCCTCTGGGGGCACCGCAGGTGACGGGTCCCCTTAGACTGACATTTGGTCCTTGATTTTGCTGTTTTGCACTGTACAGTTGGGTCTTACTTCTTTTGCATACTGTGTCTCACCAGGACCCGTGAGGGGTGCGGGCGGGTTCGGGTCCCTTTCCTCCTCCGGGGTCTTTTTGTAGAATGGGGTTAGTGGGGCGACAGGCACACTGCAAGTTGGGGGGGTTCTTTGGCCCGCAGGGGTGCAGGGTGGGGGGAGTTGGACTTGGGGTGGGGTTGGGGGGGAAGAGGGGTTGTTTTATTGTGTGTTTTTTGTCTACAGGGCGAGGTATTGATTTTTGTCCATATTTGGGACCTGTGCTGCGGGCTGGGGGCCTCTTGCTCTATTGGTGGGGATGGGGGGAGACGGGTTGAGGCTTATGTCATGGAACGTCAATGGGTTGGGGGACCGTATTAAGCGGGGTGTTGTACTGCAATATTTGCGTCGTTTGACTCCTGATGTGGTGTTTCTCCAGGAGACGCATTTGGTCGGCAATGTCTACCACGCGATGAACAGGGGGGGATACCGCCTCGTGGCCCATTCTGGTTTCACAACTGGTTCCAGGGGGGTGGGTGTTCTCCTGCGGACCTCCCTTCCGGTGGAGATCACGAGGATAGTCTCGGATGACAGAGGGCGCTATGTGTGTTTGATCGGGAGGTGGGAGGGGCAGCCCCTTACCCTGGTTTCAATTTACGTCCCCCCGGGCCTCCAGAACTCCACCTTTGCTGACGTGGGTCGAATGCTGCTTGACCTTCCGGACGGCCTCCTGCTCATGGGCGGGGACTTTAATTCTGCGGTTTCGGGTGAGCTGGATCGTCACCCACCAAGGGCCCTCCCTGCTGCCCAGTCATGGCTGGGTGGGATGTTGGAGACCTTCGGCTTGGTAGATAGTTGGAGACTGATGCATCCGACCCAATGTCAGTTCACCTTTCATTCGGGGGCGCATGGGAGTCTCTCCAGGTTAGACTACTTCCTCATGCCCGCGGCGCAGACTGGTCGGATTCGAGAGGTCAGACACCTGGCGCGTGGTATCTCCGACCATTCTCCGCTGTGGCTTCTCTTTGACACCGGGTCGCGGTCCGCGGGGCGGATAGCTCCCATTAACCCCTGGTACCTGCGGGACCCTATGACTCGTGACAGCCTGGTTAAGGCCATGGACCAATACTTCAGTGAAAACGAGGGGTCGGTGTCGTCCGCGTTGTCTCTGTGGGAAGCCTTTAAAACTGTGATACGCGGACACGCCCTCTCCCAGATAGTGGTGGCCAAGAAGGTTAGGAGCGAGGCGGTGGCGAAGCTGGAGACTGACATCTCGGGGCTGGAGTCGGCCTTGGAGGCGGGTGTCACGCCGGAAGGGCTCCATGCCCTTAGCCTGAAACAGTTCGAATATAGGTCCCTGGTCACTGACGCGGCCAAAACTATGCATAGGGAGCAGCAGGGCCGATTGTATGATGCCGGGGACAAGGCGGGAAAGTTGATTGCGTGGCTGGACAAAAAGGAGAGAGTGAATCGTGTGGTCCCCGAGTTGCGTGTTGCGGATGGTGTGTGTGTGACTGAGCCGGATGAGATTGTGGAATGCTTTGCCGACCACCTCCGGGCGGTGTACTCCCCGGTGACTGACAGGGATGAGGATGACTCTCGCCTCCTACTGAGAGACATTGCCCTGCCCGGCCTGTCTGTTGAGGACCGGGAGCGGCTGGACGCCCCCTTGTCGTCGGATGAAATAGCGACCGCGATTCGCTCCCTTCGATCTGGCAAGGCCATGGGTCCTAACGGTCTGCCCATTGAACTGTACAAATTGCGTCCTGATAAGCTTGCGCCCTTCCTCAGCCGCATGTTCCACGACTCTCTTGCGGCGGGTTCCCTTCCGGCCGACCAGCGCTTGGCCACTATAGTCGTTATCCCCAAGGAGGGCAAGCCGCGAGACCGCTGTACTTCTTACCGGCCGATTTCACTGCTCAATGCGGAGCCTAAAATCCTGGCGAAAGTCCTGGCCAATCGCTTGTTGAGTGTCGTGTGCGACCTTATCCACCCGGACCAATGCGGCTTTATCCCGCATCGCAATACCGCTCTTAACTTGCGGCGTCTTCACGGCGCCCTTGCCAGGGCGGAGTTCCTCTCCGAACCGGCCGTGTTGGTTTCTTTGGATGCCACGATGGCCTTTGACACTATTGAGTGGCCATTCCTCTGGGCCGTCTTGGCTAAATTCGGCTTTGGAGAGGGATTTATTGGCTGGGTGAGGCTCCTCTACACGGAACCCATGGCTCAAGTGGTGGTGAATGGGCGGGTCTCTCGGCCCTTTGTCCTCGGCAGGGGCACGAGGCAGGGGTGCCCGTTGTCCCCTTTGCTCTTTGCTCTCGCCCTGGAGCCACTCGCTGCTTGGCTCCGCTGGGAGCCCTCGCTTAGGGGGATCCGGTGGGCCCCGGGCTTCGAAGATCGGGTCTCGCTGTATGCGGACGATATTCTCTTGTATCTCACCTCACCGCGGCAGTCGCTCAACGTCCTCTTTGACGTTCTGACTTCCTTTGGGAACAATTCGGGTCTCACGATCAATTGGTCTAAATCCTGCGTCTATCCCATCTCTGGTGGTCCTCCTCTCCTGCCGCCTCGGCTTCCGATCCAAATATCTCTGAGTGGCTTTAAGTACCTGGGGATATACGTTTCGCTGGACCCGGCGGCTCGCTATGAGCAGAATCTCCTGCGCCCACTTCGGCGATTGCGAGAGGACACGGCCCGGTGGTGCAGGCTCCCCCTGTCCCCGCTGGGTCGGGCTGCGCTGTTTAAAATGATGTCCCTTCCCAGGTTCCTCTATGCACTCCAGAACTCCTTCGACGTTATCCCAGTGGCTTACTTTCGGGAGGTGGAGAGCCTGCAGAGGAGACTGGTGTGGGACGGGCGGGCCCGTATTGCTCTGGCTAAGCTTACTCTCCCCTGGTATGACGGGGGCATCGCGCTTCCCGACATTCGCAGGTACTATTGGGCCTCGCAGCTATCGGCCATTAACCATGCCACGTACGCGCCTGGCTTGAATCCGGCGTATGAGATGGACAAGTTCCTGCTTCCCGGCGGGAACTATAACAGGGCACTTTACTCCCGCTCGGCCGGCCGGACCCTTACGGGTCCTACTAAGATTGCGGTGCGGACCTGGAGGGCTGCCACTGCGGCCATGGGCTGGAGTGAGCGACTAACATGCGCCACTCCTTTATTTGCATCCGACCGCCTGGGCAGCCTCTGGACTACGAAGGGGTTTGACCAGTGGGATACGATTGGCATCAGCAAAGTGGGAGACCTGTGGCATAAGGGCGCGGTTAAGACCTTCGCGGTGCTCCAGGCCGAATATGAGCTTACGGACAGGGAGTTCTTCCGCTATGCCCAGGTTCGACACGCCCTGCTCTCCGTCTTTGGGGAGGGGACCAAGATCCCGGTTTCCTCGCCTCTCGAGGACCGCATACTTGACGGACATGTCCCAGACAGTACAATTTCTTTAATTTATAAAAAACTGATTAATCACCGGGCTGACCTCTTTGTGCGCCTCCGGGAGGCTTGGACGGGGGATGGGGTGGAATTGGATGACGAGGACTGGCAGTCTGCACTGTCGTCCCCCAAGGAGGTCGCCATTCCAGCCCGCCTCCGGTTGGTACAGCTTAAGATTCTTCACCGGGTATATGTGACGGGTCCTCGCTTGGTCTCGATGGGATTTTCTGACGACGGGCTCTGCAAGCGGGGTTGTGGGCTCAGCGCCACCTTTCTCCATATCCTGTGGGAGTGCCGCGAGGTGGCGGACTATTGGCGCCGGGTCCATACTGTTATGGGACAGGTCACCGGGGTTGTGCTGCTGCCGGAGGTGCGTCGCTGTGTCCTGAATGTGTGGGAGCCCAACGATTACAGCGTGGCTCAGACTCGGTGGGCGGCCCTGGGTAACATGATTGCCAAGAGAGATATAGCGCAGCTTTGGGGCGCCCAGCGGCCGCCCACCGTGTCAGTATGGAAGGAGAATATGGACTGGTGTATGTTCAGGGAGAAGACTGTGTATGTGGCCCGTGGTAAGCCGGGGGCATGGGGTAGAATCTGGGGGCAATGGAATGCGTATCGCGGGGGTATCTGTACGCCCCCCCTGGTGGACACCGATATCGCCATGTCCCCCTGACCCTTGATGGTTCCTGGCATCTTCTGGAATAGCTACTTATGGGCGTTCATCCCCCTTGACCCCCCCCCCCGTCCCCAGCCTCCCGGTACTCCTTTCCTTAGCCGGTGGCTTAATGTCCTGAACTGGAGTTCCCCGGAGGTAACCTGCCTCGCACGGTCTGTTCTTATGCCTCGCCTGGTGTTGTTGTTTTTTCTTTTAGTTTTGTTTTTTGTGTCTGTTGGACTTAAGTCTCCTGGTCCTTTTGAACTATCCGGGGCCACTACGGGGCTGAGCCCCAGGACTTGACTGCATCCCTGACAACTGTATATTTCACTCTGTACCTGGCGGCCGGCCCTGGTGGTTGTAGGCCCGTGCTTGTAACCGAATTATTGCTTAATAAAACCTTTTAAAAAAAAAAAAAAAAAAAAAAAATAGTGGAAACACTGCCCCTAACTCTAAATGTTGGCTCATGGGGGTTGTTGCTATTGGTTATTGCAGCAATTTCCATTACATTGGTTAAGTTATTGTTACGCAGATGATCCGATAATTCTACCCCCCTGTTACACTGGGGCGCCTTGGAAATAGAGTCTATACCTAGGATATTTGCCCTAGGCATCTTAGCATTAAAATCTCCCCCCAAACAGATATCAAAGCCTTTTTGAAGTTGTAATGTAGAAATAAAATCGAACAAGTTAATAAAATTCATGTTTGGTAGGGTTTGAAAATCATTATTAATAAAAATTAAGTAGGCAAATAGATACGCCCCTTCTATAGATTAGCGCCTGAAATGTGTCACTTTTAGTGTCTAGGACCTTGACACTACCTCCAGCAGAGACATTTACCCAAATTGAGAGCCCACCTGATGGGTTGCCTAACTTGGGAGTTGGGGCAACAATATTAAAACATTCAAACCCTTCAAGGTATAAGTCTTGCATAGCCCAGGTCTCCTGAAACATAAGGATGTCCTGTTGTTGAACTATTTTTAACCAGTCTGGAAAGGTTATTTTAGATGCCAAACCAGCAACATTCCAGCTTAGTATGTGTAAGATTGTATCAACAATAGACTTAATTGGGGTATCATGCTCTAGTGGCTCTGGTGAATGAGTACTTAGTATGGGGGTGGTCTTGCTGAATACTGGTGAGGGTAACAGTCAATCCTGGCTTTCCAAACCAGACAATACTGAAAACCTGTTATGTATATTTAGGAAGGGAGGGTCATTAGTTACAAACCTGGGGGTCGGTTTGTAAAAATAACCCAGTGGCAATGACCAAATGTGAGTTGGGTTGATGGTATTAACCTCATGTACCTTTAGTAGTGATCTAACCATAGATTTCGAAAAATGATCACTACGCAGTCCCCCTCTATGTTCTTTGATGACACCCCCACCCACCCTACTCTTCGTACCATGATGATGCCATTCATATTTGATACCCTAAACCATCTTTGTTTAGATAGCCTGTCCGTGCTCTTATTAAGCAGTTGAACCCACATTTCTTCTTGGTTTTGCTTGAGGGGGGGTACCCCTACTAATACCAATACATAGGGACATGCTGCTGGTGGTAGGCTCAAACCCTCCCTTCTAGGCTCGAGGGTTCTTGTTCTCGATGGGTCAGGGACACCCTCGCTCAAACTGCCTAGCCTAGGATTTACACTAACTGGATTATTCACACATTCCCGTTGGGGGATAGGGGGCATATGCGGAACGGTGCCAGACATACCTCTAACACCACCCAAGTTAGAGAGATTTTCAGGCAAACCAGTATGTTTCAATAGTAAACACTCCTTAACTTTGCCACATGTCCCACAAGAACCAGTAGGTGTGATAGACTGCAAGTTAGAACCAGAGTTGGGTGCAGCATCAGTCAGTAGGGTCGGATCCCCCACCCTGATAACAGCAGGCTCAGTAGGTTTTTGTTGTAGGCTTAATTTGCTCACAAGTGTCTAAGCGATCTAATCGCCTCCATAAACAAGTAAACATTTTATCTATTAGATCTTTAATACGTTCAAAACAGTGTCTACGACAGAGTTAATAGACGTGTCTCTAAATCCGCTGTGATAAAGGGTAGAGAAAATGGAAAGGGACTCAGTCTTAGTGCTAATAGGACAACACAGTTCTTTGTTTAATTCAGTCTCTGCAATAACAGCGTTCTGCAAGGGCAATGGGGGATGTATCCATGAGCTCATAACAGTGCAGGAAGAGCTGGAACGAGTAGGTTGTTTCCTTTTGGAACCGAACAGGCTTTCCAAGCTTCCTTTTACGTTTGGACCCTAGAGTAGTGGCAGGTATTGGCGAGCCCATATTTAACAGTGGCTCGGCGGTATTGTCTCCCTTACAGTTCTCAATAGGGAGATCCACATTATCGTGAGTGGGTCCAATAAGTAATATGGGGCTGGGTGTGATTGCCGGTGCACTACTGGATGTGGAGGGAAAAACAGGATCGGCTAGAGCAGCTTCTGACAGGTGACCAGTCTGTTGTGTCTGGAGTCCAAGGGATAGGCGCCTCTCAGTTACTTTGATCTCATTAGAAACTATACTAACCGCCCTTTCCATCATGCTGTCGATCTGGTAGTGGCAGGCCGCAGAGGCATTACCCCATTATGTTTCCCCATAATTTGTGCTTGAAAATACGAAAATGTTAATTTTCGGTTATATGGGCAATCACCTCAGATATTGTAATAGTTGATTGATGTAAGAGGGGTGGCCCAGCCCTGCCTCGTCCCGGCACTGACGGGCGCAAACGGGCCTGCCCCTGGCCCAGGCTTTGCCCGGGCACGCCCGCGTGCGTCCCGCGCTGCGGGAGCCCTGGGCTGATTTTATGTGCCTCCGGGCGCAGGCAAGTCACGTAGGTGCCTTCTGGCGCTGAGACCGGTGGGGGGTGCAGTCCCTGGGCTGCAGTGCAGCGTGGCAGGAAAGTATGGCGTGCTGGAACAGGCTCCAGCCCTGCGGGAGCACTGGGCTGATTTTATGTGCCTCCGGGCGCAGGCAAGTCACGTAGGTGCCTTCTGGCGCTGAGACCGGTGGGGGGTGCAGTCCCTGGGCTGCAGTGCAGCGTGGTAGGAAAGAGTGGCGTGCAGCATGCTGGAACAGGCTCCCGCACTGCGGGAGCCCTGGGTTGATTTTATGCACCTCCGGGCACAGGCAAGTCACGTAGGTGCCTCCTGCTGCTGAGACCGGTGGGGGGTGTAGTGCCCGAGCTGCAGTGCAGCATGGGAGGAAAGTGTGAAGTGCTGGAAAAGACTTTAACAATATTCACTATAAGGTTGTAAAAGAGCCTGATTCTATGTACTCCCAATGATTGCAGATAAGGGCCTAGAAGGGGACTGTAAGGCCTTTCCCCCTGGGCATCGATGTTGGTGGTTTCTGAATGGTATCTTTAGCGGGGTACTCTAGTTTACTCCTACTGCCTCAGGGCTAAGGTTCTATCTCATTCCAGATGGATAACCAAGTAACTTCCTTTCTTCACTTGACTCTCCACAGACAGTGATAGGGAGAAGTCATGGCTTACCCCAGGAGATGGTTGAGGGACTGTATTTCAGATCTATTATAAGATATGTAAGCATACTCTATAAACTCGGGCCATATTTATAATTAACTCACTCAATGCAACACAGCAAAACATCTTGCTGTGCTGCGCTGCGTTAAAGGGAGAGCGCAGGAATGCACCCTATCTTCAACACATGGCACATACCTGCTCTCTGCCTGTGCTGGCACACAAACTACTACCTAACGCCATCACTGGCACCCTTGCACCTGCATTACAGGCAGGATTGTTTTTGTGCATGAAGGGACCCCTTCCTTCTGAGGCAAAATGTAGCACATGTAGAAAGAAGAAATAACAAGAAGAAATAAAGATATTTCTCCTCATTACGCCTCCCCAGGGAAGGCGAAGCATTCTGACGCATTCCCAAGCCTACCAGTATTGGTAAATCTGGTAATGCTTCAGAATCCACGGGTGGATGCATGGGAACACCCACACTCCACTCATGGAACGTCTTACTGGGGCAGAGTAACTCAAGGCACTGACTTGCGCTGCCTTGCATTACTCCAGATTTGCCAGGCAGGGCCACGCAAGATGGCCTTGTATTGCAAATCTCATGATAGGTTTTGCATCGACCTGCACATCCTTGATAAATATGCCTGACTATGACCAGTCAGAGCTTTACCTTTTAGAGAAACTAGGGACCTAAGTCACAGGAGGGTGGTGTTGTATAAACCCCCCCCAAACGTTTTTTAAACACATTTTATTTGGTTTTATTACAGCAGTCAACGTGCATCAAACATTCTCTCCTGGAAATAGCCCAATCGCAGTGGGCTTAACTTGTTATAGTACCAGTAATCAGGTGCTAGGGTACAAAGTACAGTGAAAGCATATCCAACTTACGTAACTCCTACCCCCTTCCACCCTGCCTCCCTCTGAGTTGCTCCCCAGTTCAGCACCTTCATTCTTTATCTGAGTGTGGATTTGGTTCTGTGGAGTGGCAATAGACATCCCCTTGTGCATGACAGGGATGACCCCCCCATCCAGGAGCAAGGGCTGTAAGTGGGTGAATACAGAGGAGCAGGCATGCTCACTCACCCTCTCCCAACTTGCCCTATCCTGCGGATAAAGGGGGAGGAGAACGTCCTGGTGTGTGGTCACCTGACTGCAAATCTGGATGTTTTAAACTAGCGCCTCGAGGCTCGGGCCCTATCTATCGATCCAATACCTCTCCAAGCTCCTCGCAGCAACACCTCTCCCTCAAATCCCGCCTATTTCTCAAGCTCCATCTTCCATGCAATGACGCGGGCCCCCAGCCAATTTCCAGTGTCTGGTGATTTTGCTTTTAGCTAAAATGTATGCCAAGTCTTGGAACCTGCTTGTTACACTTGTTTTGGAGGTATGAGGGAACAGTCCCAGTAAGCAGTGACCCGGCGTACAGGGTATTTCCTTCTCTTAAACCCTGCATATGTTGCCATTATCTCCTCCCAGTAGGTTTGTAACAGTGCCAAACCATATGATATGTTATGTTATGTTATACAGCTTATAGAGCGCACGGCTGCCCAGCAAAGGGGCGTCCCGGCGCTAATAACAGTCAAATGGAGAAGACCACCAGAAAAGGCACAGGGACCTACAGTGAAGGGAAACAGATGAGTCTTTGTTGCCTTATGTATGAGGTCTGCACAATTGGACCCGCAATTCGGGCACGCAGCATCTGTAATGTCAAAGTATCTATTACTACAGTTAGATGTGAGGTAGGCTCTATGAAATATGGACACATTGATCAACTTGAATCTGGCGTCTCTGAACACCTTGGGTATTCTGTCTAGGATGTCTGTCCAAGTACCCTCTGGGGTCGGTATCTCTAGGTCTCCCTCCCATTTGGTCCTAAGTGAACCTAGTGGCAGAAGGACATCCCCCTTAATGCTTTGTATATAAGGCTGTCACTGCACTGTAGGTCCCTGAGGCTGTCGCCGCATACTGACATGTTTTTCATGTGGTTGAGGTTCCACCAGGCCCGTTTTCCATTACCTACAAAATGCCATCATCACTGTCCCATGCAATAGGAAGTGGTCATGTGGTAAGTTAAACTCAGTTCTGAATTCGTTGAAGGGGATCAGTTCCCCGTCTTGGACGAGATCCCCCACATTTGTCGCCCCAGCAGTCACCCACTTAGTCAGTCCTCCCCAATTTCCCCTGTGTGGTAGCATAGTGAGGATGGTGATGGGAAGGGCAGGCGAATACGGGGATTTCCGTCTCGTATTTTGGAGGCAGTGGGTCCATCTATTGCGTATTACTTGAAATTCCCTTGTATCACCATCTGCATGTCGCCCCGTTTGCAGGAGTACTTCAAGCAACCGGTCCAGCGAGGGGAAGAACTGTCCTACTGCTCTCTCTGGGTGTTGTCTGCCGGTTATCCACTGCGTAAACCACTGCAATTGCTGAGTGAGATAATATGCTTCAAAGTCCGGCACTGCCAGACCACCATCAGTAACTGGTCGGTGCAGTGTGGTGAGCTCTACCCGCCTGCATCCAGCTCCGCACATGAACTAAGTGGTCAGCGAATCCAGTACCCTAAACAATGCTCTGGGTCTCCATATTGGTAGCACTGTGAAATAGTACAACAGACGCAGGAGGGCCACCATCTTTAGCAGCGTCACTCTCGTGGCAACAGAGTTTAGAAGCAGTTTCCAAAACTCCATATTCTTTCTCAATGATTTGCCGGCGAGGCCCACATTCTTCTCTAGGAGGTCAACCTGGTAGTGAAAAATTTGGACTCCCAGGTACTGTAAACAACGCAGCTCCCAATGCAATTGGTCTAGGCCCAGTGAGGGATCTCGATCTGCTTCTGTCTGGAACAGGCTGGATTTTTGGCAGTTAACCTTTAACCCCGGTAGGGCCCCAAATTCCCCTAGCATGTTCCTAAGTCCAATCAGGTCCTCTGCCATGTCTCCTAGGAAGAGTAATAAGTCATCCGCATATAGGACTATGCAGTGGTGGCGGTCAAACATTCGGATCCCCTGGTACCAATGGCCCTATCTGGCCGTGCCATTGCTAGTGCATACAACAATGGAGTAAGGGGGCATCCCTGTCTTGTCCCTCATCCAATAGCATAGCTGGCAGAGATGGTCTGCCCTGTGCGAACTCTTGCATGGGGTCTTTGTATAATAATCTGATCCACTCCAAGAACCCCCATCCTAGTTGCATCTGCTTCATCACTTCATATAAATATGACCACTCTAGACTGTCAAATGCCTTTTCTATATCGCCACTGAATTTCACCCCTTGGGGGCGGTGATGTGTATCAGCATCCAAGATTGTCAAAAGTCGTTGTATGTTCAGAGCTGTGTTGCATCCTGGGATGAATCCCGCTTGGTCGTGGTGCACTATTTTCGGCATGTACTGCAGAAGCCTGTTCACTAATATTTTACTTAGGAGCTTGTAATCAATATTAAATACTGAGAGCGTCCGATAGACCTTGCAGTCATTCGCCAGTTTGCCTGGGTTTAGCAAAGGGATCATTAGCACTTCTTTTGTGGACATGGAGAGGCTCCCTGCATCTCTGGCCACTTTGTATAAGTCTTCTAGTTTCAGGGCTAGTGCAGTCCTGGTATTTGTCATTAGATTTCCCCGGGAGTCCGTCAGACCCTGATATCTTTCCTTTCCCTAGGCCCTTTATTGCCGCCCTGATTTTCTGTACTGAGACATAAGCCCCCAGTTCCTGAGTCTTCTCCGCCGTAAGGGTTTTGAGGAGTAGGGGCTTCAAATAAGCCCTCAGTAACCTGCCATCGTGTTCTATGGTGCGTATAACTGCAAGTAATACCTAAGCAGATGGTGATTGATCTCAGCATGCCTGTATAGCATGGTCATCTCATCAACCTGTATTTCAACTATCACTGAACACCCTTTCGCTGGTTTGGCCAAACACATCAATAGTGTACCCGTATGGTCAGGCTCTGCATGAACCCTGACCATGTAGTTTCCATAGTCGAAACACCGGGGTGTCCCACTTGGCTAACTACTTGTTCCTTACTTTCCAGCAGCTGCTGGGGAAGTGCTGGCAGCCCGGGTCTACGCTTCCCCGCAGGGTTGTGATCAGATATGATGAGGATATGCATTGATGCATGAACTTCTGGGGTGCATATAAAGGTGTCTAATCATAATCTCTTGTCTGTGGATTCGTTTGGCACCAGGTATCTACTAGTCCCCATCTAGCTTGCCAGTCCCAGAAAACCCGAGCTTTGCAGGTTATTGGTGCATCTCATAAAGGTGGTTGTGAGCGCTTTAAGTTGGGATCCGCCACACAATTAAAGTCCCCTCCCATTATGGTCGATTAAGGAAGGAAAGGAGCTAAGGGCCCCGAAAGGTTATTCAGAAAGGTTCCCTGGTTAGTGTTAGGTGAGTGTATGTTGACAAAGGTGATATCCCACCCCTCTAGTTGGTCTGTCACCACCACATATCTGCCTTCCTCGTCTATCACATGCCCCGTGTGTTGGAAGGGCACTCCTGCCCTAATCCAGATGAATGTGTTGTGCGCATAGGCTGAATACGTGGTTAAATAAACTTGGCCCCTTCAAAGCCTCTGTAATGCCGCTTCCTCTTTAGCCGTTAAATGCGTCTCTTGAAGGAATGCTACATGAATGCCCCTCCTGTTTAACAATGAGAAAACCTTATATCGTTTTGCCATCATGTGCATCCCCTAATATTCCAGAAGAGGAATTTATACTTCATTGGGGCCACCATTGTTGCATCCTACTAGCCCCCACACCCTCCCTCTGCTCTGGGGAAACCCTCTGAAACATCCATCGACTCCACAATGACCATGTTATAGCGTTCCAGCAGGTGCAACTCAGAACCTTACACTCAGTTAACTCCCAGCAAACACCCCAAATTCCACACCCCAGGACGAGCGGGAAATGGCCCTCCATCCAAACTCACAATCTTCACACAACTAATCTCAGGCACACCTGCACATAACTCTAACTAAGAGGGTGGGGGGTAGCACATTTTCAGGCTCCGAAGCAGAGTTGATCCACCCAACCAGGCGTACAGAGCATAGTGGCAGTGGTTCAAAGAAGATATCTATATGCTCTCTTAACACATCTCAGCTATCTGGATCCCTCCCTTCACCATGGCAATACATTGTTCTTCCTGCAGTTTGAATGAATTAATCAAACATTCCTGGAGTGACCACTGGCAGATGGGCATTGGAATCCATCGATGTCACGGAGCTATGGTCAGAGTCTGATTCTCTACTCTCAGTGCCCTCTGAGGGCGATGGTGGTCTGGCCCCGCTGCCGCTCAGTGATGCCACCGCTATCGCTCGTCTTCACTCTAGGCAGACCTCTTCTGATGTTGGGGCCCCTGTGTTGCAACGCCTAACATTGCGCCAGGATCGGGATCTGCAGGGGTGTCTTCCAGGTGTGCGGTGGGTAGGACCTTGATGTGGGTGTTGGTCTAACCAGTCCCACACCTCTTGCAGGGATTGGAAGAAGTGAGAACCCTCTTCAGTTGTCACTCGTAATTTGGCTGGGAAAAGCCTTGCATAGTGTATGCATTTTGCCAGAGCACTTTTTTTTACTTCAAGGAAGGACAGTCTCTATTTCTGCACATCTCTAGATAAGTCTGGGAACATCTTGACCATACTGTTTCCCACCTCAATAGTCTCTTTGTTCCTGGCCTGTTTCAAAATCAGGTTTCTGTCTTTATAGAAGAGCAGGCACCCAGCAGGGTTTGAGGTGGGGCACCGGGGAGCAGGGAACGCGCTGGGACTCTATGGCCCGTTCCAGTGCAAAGAAAAAGGAGAGGCACTCTTCAGCTACCTCTTCGTAGAGCCATTTTTCCAAGTACGTCACCATACAGTACCCTTCAATTCGCTCTGGGAGCCCCGCAATGCGAATATTGTTGCATCTCAGCTCTAGTGTTCTGACCTTGGCCTGCAGGGCAGTAAACCGCTCAGTTGCCAATGATAGCGCTGGTGTTTTTTCCTTTCTATCTCTCTCAGCTGCGGTGACCCACTCCGCTAAGCAGCAATGGTCATCCATCAGGATCCCCATGTCCATCGCTAGGTGATCAATTTTCGCCTCGAGAGCTTTGCGAGAGTCAGATGGAGATTGATCAGCAAGAGCTCTAACTTTCCCATTCCACACCATTGGCGCCAAGCCACACCCCTAAACCCCCAAAAGATGTGCTTTGCGTCCCCCAGATAAATGTCTTCTGATGGGTCTGTGTAGGTTAAGTGTCCTCTGAAGTGATAATGTAAGGCTGAACACCACAGGGTGTTTGTACGCTGAGAACAAGAAGGCATGAGCAGGGTTTGTTTGAAACTCAGGGTACAGCTCTGTGTTACATCTTGTTTCTTTGTTTGATATTGTTCATTGAATATTATGGTTGTATATGTGTTACTTGTATTTATTTACCCTGTGATGTCCAGCCACTCCATGGCAACCTCGGAGCTTCTACTATGGAATTTGGAATGGTGAGATGGGCAGAGTAGTGAAGGAGCTGGATGGAGCAGGGGTCTTTTACTGTACAGGTTAAATAAACCTTTCTGAACGTATATGGACTGGACCCTTCTTAAAGCTCAGCCTCAGGAAAAATCAAGGGGTTGAAGAAGGAGGGATGAGAAAAGGAAATGGATGGTCAAGACCTGAGAGGAAAATCATGGTAAGAAGATGGGAGGGAGGAAAAGGAGACCATGTTTGAGTATCAAAGTACCCCAAGCATCTAAATTGGCATCTCTATATCAGGAAAATGGTCTAGGGAGAAAACAAAAAGTTTAGGGAACTTTAGCTAAAAAGGCCAAGTCCTACAATGGTGTGGTACCCAAAGTACATAAGGTATGGAATGTTCCATTAACTTTCAGGAATCCTTTGAAAGAAGAGTTATTTAGGCTGTTTGATGAAGGTGTGATAGAGCCCATAGAAGCCTCAGAATGGCTTAGTCCCATCGTAATCGCAGGAAAATCTAACGGAAAGATTTGCATGTGTGTGGATTTGAAGGATGTCACTGAATGTATTTGGATTGATAGGCATCCATTACCCCGCATTAACGAGATGCCTGCAAGTATATCTGGGGTAAGTTTTTCACCACATTAAATCTGTCAAATGCATACCACCAGGTCAAATTACACGAAGACTCAAAACATTTAACTTCATTCTTAAAACCAGAGGGAGCTTACCAATTTATGTGCATGCCTTTTGGCCCAGCATCCACTTCCGCTGTCTTACAAAGGGTCATGCAAGAGGTGTTAAAGAATACGTCTAATGTGTTGGTATTCCAGAATGATATATTAGTGTGGGGAAGGACAAGAAACAACATGATGAAAATCTGAATGTAGTCCTAAATAGAATAGAGAAGACAGGACTAACTATAGGTCTACCTAAATGAAAATTTTGTAAAACGGAAGTAGAATATTTAGGACACGCATAAACCTCTGTTCTGACGGTATCAAACCCAAACTTAACTTATTAGAGGCAATAGAAAATGCACCGGCCCTGAAAGACAAAGATAAGCTGAGATCTTTTTTAGGTCTTGCTGAATATTATGCCAAATTTGTGCAATATTTTGCTGAAAGAGTGCATGTTCTGCGTAACATCATGAAAAAGAATGTTACATTTGTATGGACATGGTACAACTCTGTGTTACATCTTGTTTCTTTGTTTGATATTGTTAATTGAATATTATGGTTGTATATGTGTTACTTGTATTTATTTACCCTGCGATGTCCAGCCACTCCATGGCAACCTCAGAGCTTCTACTATGGAATTTGGAATGGTGAGATGGGCAGAGTAGTAAAGGAGCTGGATGGAGCAGGGGTCTTTTACTGTACAGGTTAAATAAACCTTTCTGAACGTATATGGACTGGACCCTTCTTAAAACTCAGCCGCAGGAAAAACCAAGGGGTTGAAGAAGGAGGGATGAGAGAAGGAAATGGATGGTCAAGACCCGAGAGGAAAATCATGGTAAGAAGATTGGAGGGAGGAAAAGAAGACCATGTTTGAGTGAAGAATAAAAAAGGGAAGGGCATCAAGGTAGGAGAGAAAGGTGTAGGGGATAATGAGAACAATGTGAATGGGGGGAAGGACAGAGAAGAGCAGAGGAAACTAAAAAGAGGAATGCAGTCAGGATGTGGTAGAATGGAGACTAAGGTGAATAGTAAAATGAGAACAGTTGACAGGAATTAATAATTGGTGAAGGCATGGGCAGACAAAAACAAGGGACAAGGACTTAGAGGAAGAAAAAAGAGAATGGCTGGGGGAAATAGAAGCTATAGGAACTGAAGAGAGTGAAAGGAGAGAAAAGGGCAGTGTAGGAAAAGAGAGGAAATGGCTAACGACAGGAAAACAACAGAGGAGAGAAAAAGAGGGACACAGGCTGGATAAGAGGAAAGGGAGGGAGACAAAGTGAGATGACAACACAGAGAGCCGGGCTAAAACACTGAAAAGGTAATATGAAGAGTGGGGGAGAGGAGATGGACAGGAGGGACAAGAATGAAGGTCAAAGGTAGCTATCAGGGCGATGATGGAATGAAAGAAGCTAATAAAGTTGTTGGATGTTGAGCTGGGAAAATAATTCTTTATTTTAGCCTTTTTCCACACAGCTTAGCCCCAGCACCAACCAAGCAGTAGTTCACACAATTTTGCGATTCATGAGTTGGGGTGCTTTTGTCTTTGAAGCCTTGGGGCTTTTTTTGGTCCCAGTCTGACTCTGTTAGCAAGAAACAAGACCCAATATCACAAGTGAGCATCTCACCAGGAGTGGCTGCACACCAGCTCCACCAGCTTCTTGGTGCAGTATGCAGCACCATTAGCCACACTTCGCAGGCACCAAGTGCACTCTGTGTGCCTGCACACGAAGGGGCATATTTACAAGGGAATTGTGCCACTGAAACGTCACATTTTTCGATGTACCGCTGGCCCAATGCCCTGCTCCATATATACAAAGCGGGGTTAAGCCATTGTGCATGGCTTAACGCCACTTTGTAAATATTGTCCCCTTTCACTCAGGTATCTGCATGAAAGGGGCGTGCAATGGGTGTTGCTGTGGGCGTTCCACTTTAACACCCATTGCTTTTTCACTCTGCCCCAGATTTATAAGGATCTGTAAATCTGAGGCAGCGCCGCCAAAAACGCCACTGAATAGTAGGCGTTAGGTTGACGCAACGAGGAGAAATACAGTGGGCCTCATTTACAAAATAATAACGCAGCGCAGTGCCGCAATATATTTTGCTGGCCGAGCTGCGTCAATGTGAAAGCACAGGGATGCATCATATTCACGACAATACGACACATTTGTGTGCTTTCTCCTGCAATGGTGCACATTTGGCTGCCATGCGCCAGTGCAAGCACTCTTGCGTTATGTTGCAAGGGTGCCTGCGCTGCGGGTATGATTGTTTTTGTGCCAGGAGGGATACCTTCCTGCACAAAAACGGCCATTGATGGTATTTTCCTCTTCCTATGCGTGCTGCTCAATGCAGTATGCGGCATGAATAGAAAGAGGAAAAAGCAGGGAGAAATAAAAGTATTTCTGCACGTTGCGCCACTCCTACACCTCCCCTGAGAAGGCGTAGGATTCTGACGCATTCCCAGCTTTACAAAACTTAGTAAATCTGGGAATGTGTTGGGTTCTATTGAGGTTGCATGGGAACACCAACAGTAACACCCATGGACGCCTCTTTCATGCAGAGTAATGCGTGAAAAGGGCCCATATTTACACGACCATGAAATGTAACGCAGGGTGACTTTACGTGGCATTGCAACTATATGGACAGGCACACTATGCCATCGGTGTGTCAAAAAAAGTGACGCACTGGTGGCGCAATGGCCTTGGAAATAAGGCCCTTTTGATTCTTCTCGTTTGTGCTCTTTCTATTTGTGCTGCATTTTGCAGCACACATAGAAAGCAAATTGCCTTTAAAGATTGATTATGTGCAGGAAGGATGTTTCTTCCTACACATAAACAATCATTCCTGCAAGACAGACATGTGTGCCTGCATTGCAGGAAATCATCCCTGCAAAGCAGGCACCTTTGCATTATGCCGCAAGGGTGCCTGTGTTGGTGCTAGGTAGCTTTTTTTAGCACCAGTGCAAGGGAAAACACGGGTGCACCGCATTCTTGTAAAGAAGACGCATCCCTGCATTTTAGAAATGACGCAGCGCTAATAAATTGCTTGCAGCGCCACGCTGCACCATTTCCTAGTACATTTACCCCAAAGTGCCTTTGCAGTGCTGAGTGGTAGCCCATCAACTGCTATGGATTGGCAATGATGGACTCTTCTTCCCAATCACCAGAGCAATGTAACCATTGCATGGTGTAACCTCCAGGAAATGCAGTAGGCGCATCTAAAACGTGAAGAACACAAAAAAAGCTAATAACTGAAGGGGATCATCCAAAGCAATCTAATGGATCAACAGGGCTGGCTTAAAACATATGAATCTGTATATAGATCTGTATTTGATCTGGCTTAAAAAAGCGAATCCTGCTTTCCCAGTACTTGAGATGGAAACATTTAGCACACCCCCAAGGTGGAGGAGTAGGAAGGGTAGGGATGCTTATATGGATCTGCTGGGGTCCTCTCGAAGGGGGGTTGCAGTTAGGGAGGGGTCTTGGACTTCTTACAAATCAGCATGGGGTGAGCCATTCAAACTTTACTGCCTGTGTTGGGATGTGCAGACATTTTATGTGCACCACCTCACTGGGATTTGAGGGTGGTTGAAAGCCACCAAAATGTTGGTGATTTGATGTATAACAGGTTCTATTTGGAGTTCCAGGCCTACCTCGAAAGTCAAGGTATCTGGTTGCAAACCCCACAGAGCTCGTGCCAGTTCACCACTCTTTTAATGGTGCGATGGCAGTGTGCGGATACTGTGCAGGTTACATTAATCTACGTATTTTATTCGTTTGCTATAAAGAGCATGATGAAAAGTTTTTAATTTTGTCTTAAGGAACCATTCATATTGTTTCTGCTTGGCTATTATGTCACATCTAGTCTGCAATATATGGGATACAGTAGCCAAAAATAAGCATAACCCGGATATTGTAAGTCACCAATGACGTATGATACTGTTTATTATTTGTGTTTATACTTTCAGAGAAATCACAAATGACTTTCCATATTTCTGTATATGTACAGAGCTCGTGGTTCTTTTTCATTTATGGATGTCACCATTTTCTACTTTCAGGCTACATTAGGTACCAATGTATAAATATTCTTTGTTGTCATACATCTCTTTTATAGCTCTTCAGTACCAGACACATTTACACAAATGTGATGTTAGGCAAAATCGTCTGCCCAGTGCCTGCAGAAGTAAAACGCATGACTGTGCTGTGAATATGTGAACCTACTTGCAAATGCAGAAAAATATATTTATTTGTTATCCCAGAGCTCCATTTCGGCTTTCAGCTTGTACTAAAGGATTCATTTAAAAGCGGTCATTTGTTCAGATGTGCAACAGTTCTTACAATTGATGTACTTGGTTACAAGTTGGTCATTACAATCGCAAGATGTTTACACAAAACATTGTAGCTAATACACGAAGTGGAGTCAAAAGAGCACAAACATCTGAATCACACTGCATACGAAAGCCAGGTATTTGTATGGATTACATACCTACAATGGATCACATAGACCATGCATAAGGGTAATGATAGCAGCCATTGTAAGGATTGCTGGAAGCTTTAGCCATCATATGTAGGAAGGAATCTCTAAATGGGGGAGGGGAGTCAAGCGCACAATAGTGAGTTGAGTTTCAAGGACCATATGAACTCAGTAATAGACTGAATTCTCTCCGCTGAGTGAGGAGAGCGTTCAACAGTGGCCCAAATAACTCTAAAGATGCACAACTTGAAGGTGTCCTGTTAAGTTAGCCGGTGGAGATTGGCTAAGCATAATGACTAAGGAAACAAGTACCATCATGAATAGCTTTGGTGATGATGCAGGTTGTAGAGTATTCTGCAGGCAAAACATTTGATCTTGTCTGGCGTGGCGAAGTCATGTAGATCTGGTAGAAAGTTTTTAAGTTAATCACTTTTATTTACCTCTGCAGAATTGAACAGGCTCCTAGGTGTAAAGGAGGGGGGTGGGAGGACAAGTTCCTGATTATTGATATCAAATAGTTGGAAAGAAGAATCAGTAGAGGAGATAAATGATTCCAGGAGCATGCACACGGGAAACTGATCTACTACTGAGAGTATCTTGCAGGAGAGCAAGCTGTGTGTATCAGCCTATGGATTACATAAGAAGAGAAAAATATATTATCACTAAAAGAGGTAATGTTAAGGAAAAATAGGCCTGGGAATTGAGCCTTCATGAATGCCAGCAGGGAGGAGGGTCTGTGTTGAAAGCAACGAACACTATGAGACTGAAAGGAACCATTCGGAGAAGTTAGAAAATAAGTCTGGTACCTTATATGTGAAGCACAAGAATGCTGTTAGCATGGCAGGTGATCAAAGGTGAAGGCTGCAGAAAGAACCAGGTGAATAAGAATAGCCACTAGTCTCTGGACACTGCCCATGTTGTATGTGGTTAAGTACATCATCCTTGAGGGCTGGCTCTGAGTCTAGGTCATCAATGGTCTTCAGTTCTGTGGCCTCTATTTCCTCAATGGGAAAGAAGTTGTTTCTGCTGGCTGCTGGAGCCCTTCAACATCTGTTGGGAGAGTCAGTTATTTGCTGCTTGCATGAACTGCAGGTGGTATTGGGTGTTTCTTGTCTTGGTGAGGAGCAATGCCATGTTTTTCATACTTGTATGGAAAATGAGATCCAATTCCACCAAACCATTCCTTCTTGTAGGTGGTTCAGTTATGGTGCCAGTTTGAAGTGGAGCTTTCAGTTCTATGGACATTTTTGCAGTTTTACTTGAATGAACTGGCCCTATGAGCCTTTCAGAGTGTCTTGAAGTCAGAGTCCTGTATGAGGGTTGGGTGGCATGATCAGGCTGAAATGGAAGTGATTTTCTAATCAGTCATGGTCACAGAGCTAGAACTGAAATGACGAGAGGTGTGTGAGAGTTATAGAAGTTAGTGATGTGTATGTTTCTGCTGAAAATAAATATGGCATGGTAGTGGGGAAAAGAAGTATGTTTAACGTGCCTTGGATATTGAGATAATAAGTCACAACCATGTTGTGGAAGAAGACGTACTGGGGTGCATTTGGAGAACTAGTCAATCTATCATGTATTTGAAGAGCGCAGCTTGTCACCCTAGTGGGTATACAGGCGCTTACTGGTCTCATTCGAACAGCCAACTAAGGAAGGAGTAAACACTCGAAGTCTCTCTCTGTTGGCACCCAGCAAAGATCTCAAGAGCATAGAAGAGACTGCAGGACCACTTGAGAGATTGAAAGAGCACAGATGAGACTGATGGTTAACAGCACAGAATGTGTGAACATAGCAGAAACTGCCGGAGCACAACACAGACTGTCAAGGCACAGACTTTATAAGCAAAGCATAATGCAGACTCTTGTAGCACAGACCAGTCTGCCAGATGCAGCACGGACTACTCTAGCACAGCTGGCGCTGCAGGTGCACCAGAGACATAGCAAAAGCATACCTTAGAGGAACCATTACATGTAAGCAAAGCACAGTCTGCAGGATCATGGCCAAGACTGCAGAGGCACATCAAAGACTTCAGAAATTCCAAGTGCAGAATACAAGATGACTGAAAAAACAGAAGGTGCACAGGAGGAGCTTATCATACAAAAGACTTCAGAAGTATTCATGAGCAGAGAGGTAGAGTAGGAAAGGTTTAGCGGACCAAAGAGAGCAAGAAATCAGCAGTATCTCTTTGTGAGCACTCCAACAGTCCTCATTTCCCCCTCTTTTTCTGCTAAACCTTTTAGAGGTCGTGCCTTAATGTACTAAATGGTGTAAGAACGTTTTGTGGATCCCTGCGCCTGTACGTGTTAGCACATTAGCTTTGCAAATACTTGTTGTATACAAATTGCTGTCATTTATATAGTAAATTTCCATTTATATTAAGAAATAGTACAGTACACACCTTTCTGGATATCTCGGTGGTACTATTTATTTCTGCTAAGCTTCATCTTCTCATGTGCGATTGCAATACTGTAATAGTGCTGAAACTTGACCATCAAGATTGGAATTGGTATCACAATCGTTAAGATGGCCGCCATTGCTGTCAACGCTGCTGCCACCTTCCCAAAGTTGGTCATTGGAATCACGTCTCCATATCCCACAGTTGTAAGGGTGACCACGGCCCACCAGAAGGCCGTATAGATGTCTAAAAACTGGAGTTCAGAAAACATGTAGTGGCTTGTAGCGTAATACTCTGCGTAAAACATTAGTGTAGAAAAAAAGATAGTTTCAAAAGCCAAAACAAGCATCAAAATAAGGATCTCCTTGATAATGGATCTAAGTGAACCCAATAGGACCCTGATGATCAAGCTGTCTTTGAAAAGCATGAAGAATTTAAGTAATCTGAAGATGTAACTTATACGCATAAATCCGAGAACTATCCATACAATAGCTATCACTTTATGGTTTCCCACAGCAGAAAACTCAATGAATACAGGGAAAATGGAGATAAAATCAATAATGTTCAGGATGCTTTTCATAAATTTCTTCTTGTCTGGACAAAAGGCGAAGCGCAAGCAAAACTCAACGATGAACCAGACGGCACAGAAGAGCTCCACTTTAAGCAGTGGGGTGCTGTGGGTGAGTTCTAGCTGCACCCAGATGCTGGAGCTAGCATTGGATAGGTAAGTCACTGTGGGCCGTGTGACATTAGCCTCGTAAATAAACTGATCCCTTGTCTCTGAGAAGAATATCATGATTGCTCCTATGGTGATGAGTAGGGAGACCAGCATCATGCACTGAAAAGAGAAACATAAGATTATTTTATTTCATTTTGTTGTATTTTATTAGAAAGTTTTAAAATATATCGCAAACAATATCTATAAAAATCATAAACATCAGTCATCATACAATGGAAATCAATTGTAAAACACAAACAGTGCGGTTGACCGATGTTCAGCACCTCAACTTCAAAGTAAATATAAAAGTCCTTGGTCTGTGCAACAGCGTCCGGAGCTAGCCACACTTTTGCTCCACTGAGAGTCAGATACACAATTCTTTAAAGAAAGGGACGGTGCACCAGAGAATGAAGTCAAAAAATCGCTTCCAATTTATCCAAAATTATCCTTTATTCTTGTTCTTAATCTTTAAAATCCAACCACAGCCAATGCGTTTCGTTCCAATGGAACTTTTGTCAGGGCAAAAATTCATCAAGAATTGGATCCACAAAGGGTACTAATTCCAACCATCCAAAAAATCGATATGTATCCAATAATAACATCCAATACCGGTCCACAGACCTCCATTAACGATGAACAATAATCAAATCAATGATGTAGTTATGATTCAGAGTACTGATGCACATGAGTCCATGGTATTAGATTTCAATAAAGTATCAATCCACAATCCTCCATAACTAATTAGTAGTAGTAGTACAGCAAAAACAAGTAACTGTGTATTAATCAGCCAAAATCACGGCCATGATTTTGGCTGATTAATACACACTTGTTTTGCTGCCCTGACGAAGTTCCATTGGAACGAAACGCGTTGGCTGTGGTTGAATTTTAAAGATTAAGAACAAGAATAAAGGATAATTTTGGATAAATTGGAAGCGATTTTTTGACTTAATTCTCTGGTGCACCGTCCCTTTCTTTATACAATGGAAATCACGCTGTTAAACAATAGAAACTATCCAAAATACAACTTATTAGTTCTTTTCTGAAACTCATCTATCAAGACAGGGGTAAACAGAGGTTGTTGCTTTTATCACTCTAAGGTCTGGCTGCTGCTTGGTTTTTCGTTTTAGTACATTTTACAAGTTCCGTCACTAATTTAGCTAGACTTCGAGAGTTATGAGGCTCCTCAGAAATGACAACTCCAATAGTGAAATGAAATATAATACTCAAATTAATGTCCCAAACTTTAACACAGGCCATACCGAGCTCTTAATGAAATTAATGCAACCCCTAATGATTGATTTAACCATATTTTCTAATGTAGATGATCGAAGGGGCTGCAGCATCATCAGCCCTCCGGTGCTATCTAGAGTCATATTGACGCCTTGTTGCTACCCAAAATATATTAAAGCAAAAGGTGGGAGCAGAGCCTTTAGAGAAACTTTGAGCCTTTAGAGGACGCAGCTACAACAGAATAGGACTACCTGAATCATACCCTTAAAAATCAAGAGGTTGAAGCATCTCGCAGAAATGCAGATGTGCAACCAAACAAAAAACTGACTGGTTTTGGAACATCTCTCATATTTTTGCCTATGCTGAACTTTCAGGAGTCAAAATTCAATGCTTCTGGTTAATTACCCATTACCAGAGTAATGCCTCATGGCCTAGAACCTGAATCCAGATCTGCACATGGCAGAACCTGCTATCAATCAGTAAAAAGTCAGTTTTACATCCAGTGCCCGATGTATCTCAGGGGCATATTTACAAGCCAATATTGCCAATACAATGTCACTTTTAAAGATGTTGTGGTGGCGATACGGGCTTTGCCTTATTTACAAGGCAGTGTTAAGTCACTTAACGTGGCTTAAAGCCGCCTAATAAATAAGGCGCCCTTTTACGCTGTACTTAGCGTGAAAGGGAAGGGCAATGGGTGTTGCTGTGGGCGTTCCACTGCAACACCCATTGATTTTGATGCTACCCCATATTTACAAGTGTGGCGTAAATATGGGGCAGCGGCAAAATTAAGACATGGGAAAACTGGTCTTACCCAGGCGAAATGAGGAGAAAGAAAACAAGTTACTTACCTGTACCTTTGGTTCTCCAGTATTGGTAACTTTCATAGATTCCCATTGCTTGTATCATTCCCCGTCGTCGCGATGGGAGTCACCGTTATACATAAAATAGCCATGTAAATAGGTACAAAAAAAGAATCAGGCCTAGGCTTCATCTAGTTTTATAGCATATCCACCTCTTTTTGTAAAAGAGACCAAATAAAATGAACAGCCAATCAGAACAGCCTCACCCCATGGAACCTTCCTGAGAGAGCCTTAGAGCCTCAGATTTTCGTAGCCATTGTGTAACAGTACAACAGAAGATGCTGCAGGCTGAGTTTTCCCAGGGGAGGGGGTGGGCGCACGGGAATCTATGAAAGTTACCAATATTGGAGAACCAAATTTACAGGTAAGTATCTTGTTTTCTTACTCCAGTATTGGAACTTTCACAGATTCCCATTGCTTGCATCAGAATAGCTAGCAGTCAGAAACGCACATTTTGTGAAACAATACAGTGTTATAAAACATCGCAAGATGCAACATGTTCAGTACAGATAAAAACATCAAAAGCATCTAGACTTGCAAAATGTGCGAAGAGCAAATAAAAAGGAAGGAGGGTTAGAAGGGAAAGCTCACCACTCATTGAAAGAGGTTCCTCAGGATTGCCTGTCCCACTGCAGCGTCACTAAGCGTGAAGGAATCCAAGCAGTAATGCTTCGTGAAGGTATGGGCACTGCTACAGGTC
Source organism: Triturus cristatus (assembly GCF_964204655.1). Classification (NCBI taxonomy): domain Eukaryota; kingdom Metazoa; phylum Chordata; class Amphibia; order Caudata; family Salamandridae; genus Triturus; species Triturus cristatus. The sequence goes on along the minus strand of NC_140586.1, from coordinate 783,654,578 downwards.
GCTGCTCTGCAAATGTCTCTGTAGGTACTCCGGCGAAGAGACCCGCTGAAGAAGACATAGCTCTCGTAGAGTGCGCCGGACCCGCCCCTCAAGGGGCTTGCCAGCTGCTTGGTGACAATATTGAATCGTGCTGGCAATCCAACGAGCAATACCCTGCTTTGAAAGAGGGAAACCTTTGCGAGGAGCACTGAAGGCCACAAAGAGTTGTGTTGACCTCCTGAAGTCCTTGGTACGCTGTAGATAAAACTTCAGACATCTTTGAACGTCCAGCGAGTGGAGTGCCCTCTCCGCTGAAGTAGTAGGTCAAGGAAAAAAGGATTTGAGGATAACCGGTTCATTCAAGTGAAAGTCTGAAGCCACCTTCGGAATAAATTTGGGATTTGTTCTCAGTATCAAAGTCTCTCTTTTAAACTGTAAGAACGGTTCCTGAATAGTGAGAGCGTGCAGTTCACCCACTCGTCTGGCAGATGTTAAGGCGAGAAAGAGGGTCACCTTCCATGAGAGGAATTTAAGGTCCGCCCTATGAATCGGTTCAAAAGGATGCCTCATTAGTTGAGTAAGAACCAAGTTAAGCTGCCACAGAGGTGGTGGAGGCTTAACTCAAGGGAAAACCCTAAAAAGTCCTTTAAGAAATTGTTTCACAATCCTTGCAGACCAGAGAGAAGGTCCAGAGGAAGCCCGTCTGAATCTAGAAATGGCCGCAAGGTGTACCTTGATAGAAGAATGGGCGAGACCTGATTTAGCTAATGCCAGAATGTACGGTAAAATCTGATGAGGTGCAGAAGAGTAGGGATGAATGTTTTCTGGCCGGCACCAAAGGCAGAAACGCTTCCATTTCAAGTGATATGTCTTATTTGTACTCGGGGCTCGAGCTTGAGCAAGCACCTCTCTACATTCTGGCGAGATATTTAGATCTTGAAATTCTCGGTGCTCTGGAGCCACGCCGATGACTGAAGAGATCTCGGATCGGGGTGTACCACTTGGCCCTGGGACATCGTCAGCAGGGAAGGAATCGGTTGTAGATGAACTGGACGGTCCAGGGAGAGTAGAAGAAGCTCCGTAAACCAAAACTGGTGGGGGCCACGCCGGGGCCACCAGTATCAGTCTGCAGGGTTCTGCCTTGAGCTTCCGGAGAAGTCTGGTAATTAGTGGGATTGGAGGAAAAGCGTAAACAAATGCGCCTGACCAGGCCATCGAAAGCGCATTCCCCAACGATCCCGGATGGTGATGCCTGCTTGCGTAGAGTCTGCACTTATTGTTCTCCGGAGTGGCAAAGAGATCTATGGGCAGAGTACCCCAGAGTCGGAAAATCTCCTCCAGAGTGTCGTGATCTAACTCCCACTCGTGGCTCACAGATTTTCGGGGACTGAGTGTGTCCGCTGTCTTGTTGAGGGCACCTGGAAGATGCTCCGCTGAGAGCGATATCTCCTGCTGGATTGCCCATTCCCAAATCGCCTGAGCCTTGACAATCAACGAGACCTTGTACCCCCCTGCTTGTTTACGTAATGCATGGTCGTCGTGTTGTCCGTACGGACCAGGACAGAGGATCGTCGAAACCGCGGAAGGGAGGCCTGCAAGGCTAGATGAATCACCCTGAACTCCAACAGATTGATGTGAAGTAGACGATGCTGGGGCAGCCAGCGGCCGCTTACTTGAAGGTCTTGCAAAACTGCTCTCCAGCCTTCCAGTGAGGCGTCTGTTGTTATTATCAGAGGAGCTGGGGTGACTCTGAAGGTGAGACTCTGGGAGATATTGTCCTTGTCCGTCCACCATGGTGCAGCCTCCTTCATAGGCTGAGTGATTATGATCTTGTCCTCAAAAGAGCACTCTGCCTGGTGCCACTGCAAATCCAGTTGCTCTTGGAGGGGCGGATTCGCAACCTGCAATGGGGAATTAAAGCAATGAAGCACAAGATTGACCCCTGGAGGGACTTGTAGAGGCGAACTGAAAGTGACCCTCTTCGTTGCAACCGACGAACTGAGGTTATCAGCTCTGCCTGTCTTTCGTTTGAAGGGAACACTTTGCAGCAAGATGTGTCCAGAATGGCCCCTAAGAACCGGGCCGATTTGGACGGGCACAGGACTGACTTTTCTGTGTTGAGCTGAAGCCCCAATTGACGGAAGAGCTGCGTACAGGTCCTGACAGCTTCTTCTGCTGCGTGATGAGACGGAGCTTTCAGCAACCAGTCGTCCAGGTAAGGGAAGACCTGGAGCTTCTGCCTCCTGAGAAACGCCGCCACAGGTGCTAGGACCTTTGTGAAAATCCGGAGAGCGGATCTGAGTCCTAAAGGCAGGACCTTGAATTGAAAGTGGCTCTTTGCTACTGTAAAGCGTAAGAACTTTCTGTGGGCAGGGTGGATGGGACATGAAAGTATGTGTCCTCGAGATCCAGAGTGGCCATGTAATCTCCCCGATTGAGGAGCCGCAAAATGTCCTGTAAGGAGACCATCCGAAATGAGAGCTTGATGAGATAGGTGTTTAGCTCCCTCAGATCTAAAATAAGGAGCCATTTTTCTACGGTCTTTTTAAGAAGAAAGAACCAGGAGTAGAATCCTTCTCCCGGTTGGGATCGAGGGACCGGTTCTATCACTCCTTTGAGGAGTAGTTGGTGCGCTTCTAGACGTAGAAGATGAAGATGTCTGGAGTTGGTGGCGCGAGGGGGCTTGGATGATGGTTGATGTTGAAACTCCAGAGTATGGCCAGATTGAACTATATTCAGAACCCATCGATCTGATGTTATTAGTTGCCAGCTGTGGAAGTTTTGGGATATCCCGCCCTCCACTGGTGTTACAGGGGACAAAGGAACAGTAGGAAGCCGCTACTGGCGCTTAGAGGAATCCTTCCCCTGGCACCCCTGTCGTCCTCTAGATGATGAACGAGAGAAAGAAGATGATTGGCCTTGTCGTTGAGTATATTGCGGCCGGTATCATTGAGAGGGCTGCAAGTAAGAGGAATAGCGTTGCTGCTGATATCCGCCTCTGTAGGAGGGAAGGCTTCTACCCCTAGCTCCACAGAAGGGAAACTTGCGGTAATGTAAAGTCCCAAGGGATTTTGCAGTTTCCGTATCCTTTTAGGTCTTGCTTACGCAGCGCGCATGCGCTGCATAGGAGGGCCTTTAGCTGTCGCTCTGCTCATTTTCAAGCACTGCGCTCGTGCTTGTGGCGGCATCCACCTTGCTGGAGCGTGCAGCGGCACGCCACAAGCACGAGTGCAGTGCTTGAAAAGTGAAAACTGCGCACGCACCACTCCCCAGCTTCTTAACCAGGTGGATACCCACAGCGTTGTGCCTTGCAAACAAACTGAAACTTTTTCCTCACGTTTGGTATTTGTTAAGCCGTCAGTTCTTCCTATGGGACAGTTGCGCCACTAGACGCACGTCTTTCGTAAATGCCCCTCACCAGTACTTGCTTGAACGAGTGCTTTATTTTTGACATGTAAATGAAGAGGCGCGGCGCTTGAGCGTGAGAACCCTCTTTCTTCCCTGGATTTTCCAAAGCTCTCAGTGTTTTTAGCATGTATCAGCATTTGGTGGTTGTTGTCAAAAGGATCTGCGCCACTGGTGACATTTCGCCGCGATTTCGCAGCTGCCTCCCATTTAGTGTTTCCTTAGTAGGTTATGTTTACTGTCCTCAAAGGTTCCAGTTCCTGCGCTCCAGGTGACTGCAGCAAGTGCCCTGCTGTCTTTAGTAATAGGCGGCCGTGCTCGCTGGGCGGAAGGTGACTAGATCACACAATGCTGCGCCTCTTCAGCGATTGCAGCCTTTCTTGTGCTGACCTACTTTTCTGTACGGAAAAAAATGCTGCTTGTTTGGGTAGTCGTGAAGATTAAATTAAAACAGTTACCGCTCTCGTTTCTAAGAATTACACAATATCTGATGCTCTTTAATTAACTGATGAAGCAATGGAGACATGTATCTGCCACTGTTTCTTCAGCGTGACTAACAAGTGTGTATCTCCTGTCATAGAATCGCATTGCTTGGCACTGCTTTTATGTGCCTTTTATTCCTGTTAATAAAGCCTACTGGCGAAGTGGCCCGGTGTACCTGCAGGAACTGCCACCTCTCTGAGCCTAAATCAGGGCCCTTCGCTCAGTGTCTGTTCTCCCATAAACTAATGATCACTCACAGGAAAGAAACACGGAGGAAGACCATTGGATGTACGGGGACCTAAAATTGGGAATGCTTCCAGTCCACACCTGAGATCCGAACCCTACAGCATGTGCATCAGCAAACGTTTAAAAACCAAACTATTTCTGATGTCAACCCAAAATTGTGGTGCTGATCAAAGAATTTTAGACAGGACCAATAACCGTCCAGCCGGACTATAACTCCCTGCCATGGTCAAGCGTTCTAAATAACTGAATGGAGACATCCAAGTCTTTATAAAGCAACTTAACAGAAAAAAAAATTATTTCCACAAGTGCCACTCCTTTACCCTGGTTCTAACTTATGAGGAGTGTTTGGAAGTTCACTTTGCAATAGTGTGTAAATCTGTACTCTTCCGGCCCTGAGTTACAGGCACCTGCGCCACTTCCAGTCAATAGGGCTATGCAGATCATAAGCTCAAGAAGCCGATGTGCAGCCTTTTAGCCATTTAAATTCAAACTAGAAAAAAACTGTTTTTGTATGTAAAATGACATTTTTGAAATGTTCTCGAAATCAAAACATAAAAATTCTAGCTAAGAATGAGTGATAATCAATAATACTCATCATGTCAAGCGTTAGGGCGGATTGTTCTGTATAGATAGATCTGAAGAGGCAAAATATCAGGTGATTCAGAACTATGTCACCCACACAAAAACAAGACTTCTAAAGCTGCCAGCATTCAAGCTCAACCACTGTACATACATAATAACTACATAGACAAGCATTGGCATAGCCCATAGGTCTCGCCTTTGGGACCTTATAAGTATTAGTTATGCAGCATAATATCCTTGGTGCAACAACATCAACTGTTGCATGGCTAAACACTTATACGGCCCCAAAGTCGAGACCTATTGGCTATGCCAATGCTTGTTTTATATCCTGCAGCGCATCATCAATGTGCTTTCCAAAAAGCGCCTCGCCATCAAAGGGAAGGTCCAAAATCTTATTTTGGACTTCAGGCCGAAACCAAATAGCATGAAGCCAGCCTTGGCGCCGAAGTACAGCTGCCCCCGCTAGGGAACGGAAAGCTGTGGCAATATCCATTGCACAGTCTATTATTTGCGAAGATGTTCTCTCTCCCTCCTGGAGGATCTTCTTAGCTTCCATTTTAGCATCCTCCGGCAACTGATCCAGATAAGGGGACAGATCACATCACATGTGGCGATCACACCTTCCGAGAATTGCTAAGGTGTTAGCTGCTCTGACAAGGAGGCTAGACATAGAAGAGAACCTCTTCCCGGCATTATCCAACCGCCTGCCTTCTTTATCCGGAGGTGTAGTGAGATTTTCTCTGGGCCGCTTGAGAAATTACGGAATCCAGTTTAGGTTGGCTGACAAGACAAACTGGACTATCCATGGGGGCCTTGTGCTTCTTTTCCAGACGAGGAAGAGCAGGTATGATTTTGGCAGGCGTCTTCATAACCTTGAGGCCTTTATCCCAGACGTGTCCCACAATAGGGATAGATCGGACTGACTTTCTGTATGGTTCTTTAAAGTCGTTTAAGAAACAATCTGACTGCACTGATGGTATGGGCAGATCGAATCGCTTAGACGCTCTCTCCATTAGTTTATGAAAAACCCCTATCTGCAGGGGGGAATCCGCCGGCTCCAGAATGGGAGAGGCGGGATCCGGAATGATGGAATTGTCCCATTCCCTGTCAGGATCCGGAATAGTTGTTGTCCCCTGGTCATCATCAGATGTATCATCCAGGACAGTAACCACTGGCTGCAGTTCAGGTAATTTCCGGCAGTGAAGTTTGAGGAGGAAGTTGAGGTGTTACCAGATGAGCAAGTGGAGTAGACGGCACTTGCACTGTTTCCTGGGCAGGAGATTGTGTAGGAAATCTCCGCCTGTAATCCGATAGCATGAATTGTAGGTCTATGATGAGGGAGGATGGCATTCAGACCATCTCCTGTTGATATTGCTCCTGAGATCTTAATTGGGGCTCATATTGTTGCTGCTCCATGTAGTACTCATCCGAGTCAGAGACCTGGTATTTGACATGAAGCTGTGATGGGCTAACAGTAGCACCGTAAGTACCGTCCTCCTCAGAAAACTCCTCTTCTAGAAGGAGAGCAGGAGGCAGAGGTGTCACTTTTCTGGGAGAAGTCATTTCCGGTGTAATACGGCGTCTCCGTATTGAAATTGCCACATTTTGTATCGTCGACGAGGTCGTCGACGGCGCCGTCGATGACAATGTGTGAGTCGTCGACGAAGTGAGGGACACCGTAGACGGGACCGTCGTCGAGACCGTCGTCATGATCATGCCGGAAGCCATCATCGTTGTCGTCATTGACGTGGTAGCTGTCGACACCATCACCGTCGTCATCCTCATCGACGTGGGCGTCATCAGTGTAGACGTCGACGACAAAGTGAATAGCACATCCACGCCTGGCGTCGTCGCCGAAGCCATTGATCCCTTCATAACCAACAGAGACGAGGAAACTCTCGTTGACGAGCCCATCGACGGAGCCAAAGAAGACGCTGACAAAGCCTTGGAAGTCGTCACTGACGGAATAGATGTTGTCGTCGTCGACGAGCGAACTTTCTTCTCAGCTTTACCATCAGGTGGGACAGAAGCAGTTTTAAAAAAAAGTTTTAGGGGCATATTATCAAGAACAGCGTTAAAATTATCGCCGCTTTAGCGGCAGGAAGCTGCCTCTAAAGCGGCGATAATGGGCTTGATTATATGCCCTTGAGAATTCCAATAGAAGCCCATGTTCTGGTGTTAACCTGGGCTTCTATTGGATTCTCAAAGGCATATTATCAAGCCCATTATAGCCGTTTTAGCGGGAGTTTTCTGCTGCTAAAGTGGCGATAATTTTAACGCCGTTCTTGATACTATGCCCCCTAGTCTTTTCAGAAGGAGGAGAAGAAGAAGAAGGCACATGGCTTACCTTCTTTTCAGGTGCCAATCCTGGGAAAAGTCCTTCCCTCTCCTTTACACCTCGGTGAGGAGATTTGATGGGACTACGCCTGTCAGACCCATGAGAGGTCTTTTGTAAGGCTTTGGAAGGGGGGTCTGAAGAAGTAGAAGGTGAAGACCTACCCCTTTTTTGAGACCTCCTGGATGAAGTAGCCGATGGAGCGTCCTCACTGTCACTGGAGACAGGATCCTTCCGTAACCTTAGCTTCTGAAGCCATGTTAGCAGACGTCCCTCACGGTCCCACAAGGTCTTTGTGGAGAAGGTCCGACAGATTTTGCAGTCAGCCGCCTTATGGTCAGGATACAAACAATAAATACAGTCTTTATGTTTGTCCTCCAAATAAAGTCTCTTCTTGGAGCAGGTGGCACAAGCCTTGAAGAGAGCCTTCTTCTCCTTGTCTGACATGTTGAACACATAGAGTTGAGTTGAAGAGAAAGATCAGGTTCAAAATAAGCTTAAATATTGAAGAAACTGAGCAGAGGTCAGTGGAGACTCCCTTGCACAAAGTGCGGTAAAAAATCTGAGGCTCTCTAAGGATGTTTCTATGGGGTGAGGCTGCTCTGATTGGCTGTTCATTTTATTTGGTCTCTTTTACAAAAAGAGGTGGATATGCTACAAAACTAGAGGAGGCCTAGGCCTGATTCTTTTTTTGTACCTATTTCTATGGCTATTTTATGTATACCGGGGACTCCCATCTCGACGATGGGGAATTATACATGCAATGAGAATATATGAAAGTTCCAATTCTGGAGTAATATTTAATTTCTCCTCGTTTTTCCTGTTTTCATGTGTGTTGCATTGTGCAGCAGACATGGAAACATCAAAACGCCTTTAAGTGTTTATGTGCAGGAAGGTGCCCCTTCCTGCACATAAACAATCATTAAAAAAAATTACAGTTTGCAACTTCTATGTGTGCTACATTAAGCAGCACACATAGAAGTTTCAAATTGCCATTTCAGAATGTTTATGTGCAGGAAGGGGCACCTTCCTGCACAAAAACAATTACTCCCCTCAATGCAGGCACCCTTGTGCTAGGCAGCCAAATTTAGCCCCAAGGCAGGGGGAAACGCACAAGTTACTACCTGTGTAACGATATATCTGTAAGAGACATTAGTTAGTGATAGATTCCTTACCTTAGAATATCCCCAGGAGTCAGACTGGATCTGGAAAGTTTTTCGTCAGCAGTACCCCTGCGCAACGGAAGGTGGCGTCTTGCGGCTCCGCGTCCGTCGCTGGCGTCGTATGCACCGAGATGACGTCACAGAGACTACTTAGGCGCCACCCATGCCCGCTGATGTCAGTTCTGTACACGATTTTCCGCGCCAGGAACGCAGAGCCATGCCAGAAAATGACCACTGGTGCCATGAAACTAGGGCCCTGAAAGGGATGACCTTAACCCTAGAAATCAGTTTGCAGAATGGGGAGGATGGGTGGGGCGGTAAGGAATCTATCACTAACTAATGTCTCTTACAGATATATCGTTACACAAGTAGTAACTTGTGCATCTGAAAGAGACACGTTAGTGATAGATTCTTTACCTTAGAATAGATACCCCAGCAATACCAACCCTGGTGGTGGGTTTGCGAACAGGATTACACCAGAAAGTCACGGAAAACAGAACGGCCAAAGAAGCCGTCTCTCCGGGCTTGACTGTCAAGGCAGTAATGCTTGATAAACGTGTACAGCGAGGCCCAGACAAATGTCCTGCAAGGGAATGCCGCGTCCCAAGGTAGTAGTGGCTGCCGTTGCCCTGGTAGAATGGACACATAGCCCCACAGGAAGCTCCTTCTTAGCCAACGAGTAACATGCTTTGATGCACAGAACGACCCACCGAGAGATGGTTCGTTTGTGCACAGCTCGACCTTTAATGGCACCCACGTAGCCAACAAAAAGCTGGTCATCCACCCGGAACTGTTGAGTGCGCTTTAGATAGAACGAGAGCGCACGTTTTGGGTCCAGACGGTGGAGCCTCTCTTCCTCTTTTGAAGGATGCAGAAGCGGAAAGAAGGTGGGCAAAGTGATGGTCTGCCCGATGTGGAAGGGTGTTACAACCTTTGGCAAGAACGAAGGACGAGTCCTTAAAACTGACTTGTTCGGATGAACAGAAAGAAAAGGAGGTTTAGAAGAAAGAGCCTGGAGCTCACTCACTCTTCTGGCAGAGGTGATAGCTACCAGGAAAGCCATCTTTAAAGTGAGAAGATGTAAGGGACAGTTATGAAGAGGCTCACAGGGAGTGCACATCAGATAAGTCAAGACAAGATTTAAGTCCCATTGAGGCATTATGAAAGGCACGGGAGGAAACGTGTGTGTAAGGCCTTTGAGGAAGCGATTAACAACCGGGGACTTGAAAAGAGAAGGCTGATCTGGAAGCAGTAGAAAGGCGGAGATGGACGAAAGATAACCTTTGATAGTGCCCAGAGCAGAACCCTGCTGGGCCAAAGAGAGAAGGAACAGAAGGACCTCGGAAAGAGGGGCAGAAAGGGGATCCACAGCCTTTGCTGTGCACCATGCCACAAATTTGTTCCACCTGCAGGCGTATACCGTTTTAGCGGAGGGACGCCTGGCTGCCAGAAGGACATCACAGACTTTGGGAGGAAGGTCAAAAGCTGTCAACTGTCGCAGCTCAACCTCCACACATGGAGGTGGAGGCTGGACAGGTTCAGGTGGAGGACAGTCCCCTGCTGCTGCGACAGAAGATCCTCCCGAAGGGGCAGTCGGATCGGGGGATCGATCACCATGCTGAGTAGCTCGGGATACCAGTATCTTTGTGCCCAATCCGGAGCCACAAGGATGACTTAGGCCCGGTCACGCCGAATCTTCTTCAGCACTCTGGGCGAAGTGGTATAGGCGGAAAGGCATACAACAGACCGTAGCTCCATTCGCGACAAAAAGCATCGCCGAGCGAGTGCCGCCTTGGAAATTCCAACGCGCAGAACTGATGACATTGCGCGTTCTCTTCGGTGGCGAATAAATCTAACCAAGGGTCTCCCCACTGCAGAAAGAGACCTTGCACCACGTCCGAGTTCAGACGCCATTCGTGATCCATCATGCACCGGCAGCTGAGTTCATCCGCCTTGGCGTTCAGAGAACCCGCCAGGTGTTGAACCACCAAGGTAATGCCTTGATGTTCCAGCCATGTCCAGAGGTGAAGAGGCTCCTGACATAGGGTCCACAACCCCACCCCGCCCTGTTTGTTGCAGTACCACATGGCGGTGGTGTTGTCCATGAACACCTGCACTACACTTCCCCGGACAGAGGGAAGGAATGCTTTCAGTGCAAGCCCGATCGCCCGAAGCTCCAAAAGATTAATATCGAGTCGGGACTCTGCCGGAGACCAGAGGCCTCTGATCTCCGCCGCTCCCAAGTGGCCGCCCCATCCCAGGAGGGACGCATCCGTCACCACTGTCTGCTCTGGTTGGGAAAGGGAGAGGGGTCTGCCATTGACCCAATCGCGATTTGTGAGCCACCACTGCAATTGTCGTGCAGCGCCTTCCGAGATCTGGACATGATCGGACAGGTTGCAATGATGCTGTGCCCACTGGAACTTCAGGTCCCACTGCAGAGCCCGCATATGCCATCTGGCATGTTGCACTAACAGGATGCAGGAGGCCATGAGGCCCAGGAGCCAGAAGGTCATCCTGACTGAAACCCGGGATAGAGGCTGAAAGATCGGAATCATAGCCTGAATATCCTGGACTCACTGCTCGGGAGGATGAACCCGAAAATTTGTCGAATCCAGAACCGCTCCGATGAAGGGGAGCTTCGGAGAAGGACTCAGGTGCAACTTCAGCACGTTGATGGAGAACCCCAGCAAATGCAGGAGGTTGGCCGTAGTCTGGAGGTGGGAGAGGACTGCCTGGGGCGAGCCCGCCTTCAACAGATAGGGGAAGAATGGAACCCCTGATCTGCGCAGATGAGCTGCGACCACCGCCAACACTTTCGTGAACACCCAAGGGGCACTGGTAAGGCCAAAGGGGAGCACGGCAAACTGAAAGTGATCTAGGCCTACCATGAACCTCAGGTAACGCCGGTGGGCCAGAAGGACGGGGGTATGAAAATATACGTCCTGCAAGTCCAACGCTACCATCCAGTCTCCAGTGTCGAGGGCAGCCAAGACCTGAGCCAAAGTCAACATCTTGAACTTCTCCTTCCGGAGGAAGGGGTTGACGTTCCTGAGGTCTAAGATGGGGCGCAGGCCCGTTTTCTCCTTCTTGGGGACCAGAAAGTAGTGGGAATAACAACCACATCCTACTTCTGGCCCAGGAACGCGCTTGATGGCCCCCTTGGCCAAGAGGGCCGTGACTTCCTGTTGGAGAAGCGCAAAGTGATCCCCGACATGCGGGGGAACTGAGGTGGCATGGCTGGGGGGGACAGACTCAAAGGGGAGGGAGTACCCGTTCGGGAAGATTTGCAGCACCCACCTGTCTGAAGTGACAGAACCCCAGTGGAGGAGGTGATGGCGAATCCTGCCTCCCACCGGAATGGGGTGCACCCCAAAGCTCGGACTAGGAAGGTTTTGAGGTGGATGCTGCAGGAGCGTAAGTGGACTGTCCTACACACTGGCCCCCTGTTCCGCCACGGCAGGAACCACATCCACGCTGAGGTTGGTTCTGCGCAGGCTTTTGGCTGACCGAACGTGTCGGGCTTCCCCTTCCATGGCCATGAAAGGAACGAAAAGCAGAAGTGGCCGGGCGCTTGGTGGAGAGACCCAAGGACTTGGCTGTAGCCCGGGAGTCTTTAAAACGCTCCAGCTAAATATCTGCCTTATCGCCAAATAGGCGGGTCCCATTAAAGGGCATGTCCATAAGGGAACTCTGAACATCCCCTGAAAACCCAGTGGACCATAACCAGGCGTGACAGCGGAGGGCCACAGTGGTGGAAATCGCCCTACCGAAAGAGTCTGCGTGACTAGTCCACACCGGATGGCGAACTTTGCTGCATCTTTCCCCTCAGCCACAGCTTGGAAAAGCACTGCCCGAACTTCCTCCGGACACTGAGGCAGCGTCTGTGCAACCGTGTCCCACACAGCGTGAGAGTATCGGCCAAAGAGGCATGCGGTGTTCACCGACCGCAGCCCTAAGCTGGCAGAGGAAAACAGTTTCTTGCCAAACTGTTCCAGCTTCTTAGATTCCTTATCCGGCGGGGCGGTAGGGAATGCGCTTTGGGAGGTGGAGGCTTGGATGGCCAGTATCTCCAGAGTTGGGTGGGTCATTAAAAAGTCAGGGTCACCCGGGGCCGGGCGATGACGCCTGGCCACATTCTTATCCACAAGAACCCCCGTGGCTGGCCTAGACCAGGTGCCCATTAACACATCTATTAACGCCTCATTGAACGGTAGCAGAGGCTCCATAGACCTTGCCGCCGGCTGAAGGACTTCAGTGAGGAGGTTAGTTTTTAGAGTTACCGTAGGCTGGTCAAGGTCCTCAGCTGCTCTACGGAGCACCACAATGTATGTGGCGCCCTCCTCCATGGCCACAGCAGGAGGAGAAAGGAAACCAGGCTCAGAGGAGACGTCAAGGCCACCTGCATCCTCTGACTCTTCTGCCCACTCCTGGTCCGACTCGCACTGCCGTGCAAGAGGGTCCTCAGACCCCTCCCAGTCATCCCCTTCCTCCACTGCCCGAGGCACAGGCTATGGCGGCGGGGGAAGGACAGGAGAATATAAAGGGTCCCAGCGCCGGGAACAATGCCAGTTGGCATCGATCCGGCTCCATATCCCAGTTAGGGTCCCAACCCGGAGCAAAATTGTCTGGACACCCAGGCAAGGGTGGAGGTGGTACAAACGGAACCCATTGCGGCACCGGAGCCGCCGGCGTAGGACCTTGCGGCACCAGGGCCAGAGCCGGCGGCGGCGCCGGTAGCGGAGTCGGTGGCGCCGGTGGCAAGAGAGGCCCCTCAGGTGGGACCGCGGGGCCCGAAGATGCGCCAGCGGGAGCACTAGGCCTGAAAAGGCGGTCCATGGCAGCAAGAAAATCTTGCACCTGGGCTGGAGTCGCGGACGGACCCAGATAAGGTGTGTATGCTGCGGGACTCGCAGGCTCCAATGTCCGGAGACTGACGGGGGACGTTGGAGAGCGCAAACGCTTCTTCGACTTCTTCTTATGACGTCTCTTACCCGATTCTGAGGGTGAAGACTTCGACCCCGAGGAGCGATGATGACGGCTCCGCGGTCGGTCCTTTGATCGACCCCTGGATCTCGAACGGCGCGGAGACAACTGCCGGGCCTCCAGCAGTTTACAGGACCGGAACATGACCGGGAGTCATGGTCGCACTACAAACAGTAGAGACAGGTGCCATGGGGGTCGGCCGCCGACATCGTACGGCGACAGGCCCCACAGGATTTAAACCCAGGCATCCCTCCGTGGCACCAGGAGTCAAAGACTCAAAATAGTGGAGACAAAAGTCTCAAAAGAGTTAGTCAAAAAGTGACTAGGGTACGAGCTCTAACCGGATCTTCGCTTGCTGGCGAGGAAAAAGAAAGAACTGATGTCAGCGCGCATGGGTTGTGCCTAATTAGTCTCTGTGACATCATCTCGGCGCATATGACGCCAGCGACGGACGCAGAGCCGCAAGACACCACCTTCCAACGCACAGGGGTACTGCTGACAAAAAACTTTCCGGATCGAGTCTGACGCCTGGGGATATTCTAAGGTAAAGAATCTATCACTAGCGTGTCTCTTTCAGATACAGGGCTACACAATATTCTGGTAAATATAGTGCAGCTCTGCGTTTCAAATGTGACGGAGTGTGTCATTAGCCTTCTAGGCTTAACGACACGCTTCGTCACTTCCCTTTTCAGTGCTTTACGTGCACACATACTAGTGCTTAGCCCCTACATACTTGTTAATGCAGATTGCGAGACACTCAGTCATAACAAATGAACTAACATTAGGGTATAGAATACCATCCTATGGTCCAGTACTCAAACTGGATAGGGTTAGATTCACACCATCGTCATACCCTGATGATATCTTTTCAGAAATAAGACTATGCAGCCCAAGACTCTCCCCAATAACCTGCCTGACCTCCCACAATGAATTGAAGGACTCAGTGGACAATACTTTGAATGCTGCCAATAGAAACAACAAATATGGACCTTCACTCAGTGGCAGATGCCATCTTCGGGAGTGGTGGGGCGGGCAAATGGGAGGTGGGTGCCGGTGCATGCGGTCCAACATTACATCAACAAAATTGCCGACATGCATTACATTATCGTAACTTTAAAACGGTAATATAATGCATGTCGGCAATTTTGGTGCACATTAAATACATTTAAAACATTAAAAAAAAGAAAATAAAACTCATCTAGCTTGCGGCACGTCCGTGCTTTGGTCCGCTGTCCTTCACAGCTCCAGCACGAGCCCAAGGCAACTCCCCTAACCAATCCTGGCGTTGCTCTCAAGAGCAGCACCAGGATTGGCTGGAGCAGGCGTTGTTGGTGCTCCAAAGAGCACTGAAGGTTTTGCTCAGTCTCAACCCAGCTGTACACCGTTCATATTACTTTTGTCAAATGGTTTCCAATCTGGTTTTAACACTTCAAGCTGCACGATGTGTACCAGTCAAATGGTGGTGGATGAGACTGGGCGTATTTAGATTGGTGAAGGAAGGGGCGGCTCCTCCATTAAGGCGGAGGAGCGTCGCCTCACTGATTGAAATACCCCCATGTCCCAGAGATGAAAAATGAAATTGTAATACAGTTAATGTATTACCATTTTATTTTTAAATAACCTTGTTCCGAGCCAAGCGTCAGGACAGCAAGACAGCTACTGACTCGCAGCAGCAGAAAGAAGTTATGGGCAGGGTACTTATGTTTAAAGTGTGCATGTCCCATTGGCTAGCCCTCTTGCCACAGCCAGCCAGACATGACTTCTACACTACAGAGATGATGCTTTCCCTGCTCCTCCCAGCCTCCTAAACCGCAAAGACTTTGAGAAGGTAACTTTTTCAGCAGGACTTATCTAGTTATATACCAATCCCACACTCCATCATGGTTGGCCTGAACTTGGGTCTTTTTCCCTCTTTAGCATGACCAGATGACCGAGAATGACGCTTTGTTCTTTTAAGCACTATATCTACCTAAAGCTTTAAATTTGCATATCTCCAGTTCCACTGATCCAGATTTTTCTCAATGCAAATTCAATGAGCCCTGACAGGCAGCTAAAACTGCTTTTAGCCAGACAGATGAAAAAGGAGTAAAGCAGAAATAAAGAGAAGACTGAGGGGGTAGAAGAGGTAAAAAGAAGAGGAGGAGGAGATTAAAAGGTGACAACTGGGGAAATAAAAGGTTTAGCAGAAAAAGAGAGGAAATAGAGGGCTGGTGTAGTGCTCACAAATAGATGCCGTTGACTTTCAATCAATCAATCAATCATAGCATTTGTAAAGCGCACTACATACCCGTGACGGTCTCAAGGCGCTGGGGGGGGGGGGAATGCTGCTACTGTTCGAAGAGCCAGGTCTTGAGGAGTCTCCTGAAGGTTAGAAGGTCTTCGGTCTGCCATAGGCGGATGGGGAGGGTGTTTCACGTCTTGGCGGCGAGGTGGGAGAATGATCTGCTGCTGGCAGTCACTCTTCGGATGCGGGGGACCCTGGCGAGGGCGTGGTCTGCGGAGCGGAGCTGGCGGGCGGGGTGTAGAGGCCGAGTCGTCTGTTGAGGTACGCTGGTCCGGTGTCGTGCAGCACCTTGTGTGCATGGGTGAGGAGCTTGAAGGTTATCCTCTTGTTGATGGGGAGCCAGTGCAGGTCTTTCAGGTGGGGTGTGATATGGCTGCGGCGGGGCATGTCGAGGATCAGGCGTGCGGAGGCTTTCTGGATGCGTTGGAGTCGTTTCAGGAGTTTGGCCGGGGCTCCTGCGTAGAGTGCGTTGCCGTAGTCCAGTCTACTGCTGACGAGGGCCTGGGTGACCGTCCTTCTCGTTTTGGTGGGGATCCACTTGAAGATCCTGCGAAGCATGCGGAGCGTGTTGAAGCAGGAGGAGGAGATGGCGTTGACCTGCTTTGTCATGGAGAGTGTGGAGTCGAGGATGATCCCTAGGTTTCGTGCGTGGTTGGTGGGGGTAGGGGGTGCTCCTAGTGCCGTTGGCCACCAGGAGTCGTCCGAGGCCGAGGGGGTGGAGCCAAGGATGTGGACCTCCGTCTTGTCTGAGTTCAGCTTCAGTCGGCTGTTCCTCATCCAGTCGGCGACGGCCTTCAATCCTTCGTGGAGGTTGGCTTTGGCGGTGTGGGGGTCCTTGGTGAGCGAGAGGATTAGCTGGGTGTCATCGGCGTAGGAGATGATGTTTAGGTCGTGCTGTCGTACGACGTGGGCGAGTGGTGCCATGTAGACGTTGAACAACGTTGGGCTTAGAGATGAGCCTTGGGGTACGCTGCAGATGATCTCAGTGGCTTCGGAGCGGAAGGGGGCGAGGCGGACGCTCTGGGTTCTCCCGGAGAGGAAGGAGGTGGTCCAGTCCAGGACCTTCTCTTGGATTCCAAAAAACGTCACTGGAGGTAGGCTGAAGGCAGTAAAGCTGAGCCTCTAATAATATATAACAATACAACTGCTAGTACTGCACAATGTCTTGAAACTCAATTTATTTTATGAGGACAAATCTTGAGATGAAACAAAAGTGTCAAAGACTTGTTTTCTTGAATTAATCAATGAATTTAATTATTTTATGTTTTTGACCTTCCATTTATAAATACAATTCAAAGAATGGGCAAACATATAATGACGAAGGATTTTTTTAAATTTACTCCACACCATTCATTTATACTCATCATACATACTGATCTCGCATACCATTCATTCTCATGAATTTGTTCATACCTCACATACATACTCGATCTGAAAGTTTTAAATTTGAAAAAACGTATTTTGTAGACTTTCTATTTGGACCACAGAAAAAGAGATAAAGGAAAATTGGTCTCTATAACTGTTTCTTTTTATGTTAGAATTTCCACAATTCTTGTGGTCTCTTCACACGGTCATGGAGGCGTGCTCTTAGTGTACGGTGGCAGACTGTGTCGAAAGCTGCTGACAGGTCCAGGAGGATGAGGGCTGCAGTTTCTCCGTTGTCGAGCATGATCCTGATGTCGTCGGTGGTGGCGATGAGGGCAGTTTCGGTGCTGTGGTTGCTGCGGAACCCGGACTGGGACGGGTCCAAGATGTTGTTCTCTTCGAGGAAGCTGGTCAGTTGTTTGTTGACGGCCTTTTCGATGACCTTCACCGGGAACGGGAGCAGGGAGATGGGTCGGAAGTTCTTGAGGTCCTTGGGGTCCGCCTTGGGTTTCTTTAGTAAGGCGTTGATTTCTGGGTGCTTCCAGCTCTCCGGGAAGGTCGCTGTCTCGAAGGAGATGTTGATGGTTTTCCGGAGGTGGGGTGCGATGGTGCTGCTGGCTTTGTTGAAGATGTGGTGTGGGCAGGGGTCTTCCGGGGATCCGGAGTGGATGGTGTTCATGATCTTGATGGTGTCGTCGTCGTTGATATTGGTCCAGGCGAGCAGGCGGTTGGTGCGGGTGGTGGTCGTGGGAGCATGGGTGTTGGCTGTTGCCGGGGTGGTGACGGCATCGAAGCTGTCGTGGATGTCTGCGATCTTGCGATGGAAGAAGGTGGCCAGCGAGTCGCACAGGTCTTGTGACGGTGGGATGTTGTCGGTGTTGGAGCTGGGGTTGGAGAGTTCCTTCACAATGCTGAAGAGCTCTTTGCTGTTGTGTGCATTGTTGTCTAGGCGGTCTCTGAAGGCGGTCCTTTTGGCGGATCTGATGAGTTGGTGGTGTCGTGCGGGTGGCGTTCCTGTGGGCTGTGTAGCTTTCCGGTGTTCTTTTGCGGGTCCAGTTTTTTTCTAGTTTTCGGCAGGTTCGTTTGGAGGCCTGGAGGTCTTCGGTGAACCAGCTGGCTCTCTTGCTGGTGTGGGTGTTGGTGGCTTATTGAGCGGGGTAAGGGTGTTGGCGCAGTCGTTGATCCATTGTCTGAGGCTGCGGGCTGCGGTGTCGGGGTCAGCTCTGGGCGAGGGTGGCGGTTAGCTGGTCCTCGGTGATCTTGCCCCAGCTGCGGCGAGGTATCTGCTGGGTGCGGTGATGTGTGGTGGGTTTCCGGAAGGTGAAGTGGATGCAGCAGTGGTCGGTCTAGTGGAGTTTGGTGGTGCGGTCGAAGGAGATGTGGGTGCTCGCTGAGAAGATGGGGTCAAGCGTGTGGCCGGCAGAGTGAGTGGGTGCTGTGACGAGTTGTCTGAGTCCGAGGTTGTCGAGGTTGTCGATCAGGGTGGAGGAGTTGGCGTTGTTGTTGTTCTCGAGGTGGAAGTTCTGGTCCCCAAAGAGGATGTAGCCCGTGGAGGCGAGGGCGTGTGGGCTGACGAGGTCGGTGATGGAGTCGCTGAACTGCAGTCGGGGTCTGGGGGGGTCTGTAGATGAGGGTGCCTCTGAGGGTGGTGTTGGGGTCGGTGTGGATCTGGAAGGGCAGGTGTTCGGCGGTGCGTAGGGTGTCGTCGGCATGTGTCGAGATTTTGAGAGTGTTTCTGTGGACGATGGACTTTGTGCTCTTTTTGGCCCACTAAGCCTTTCCTTCTCTACTGCTCTGCTCATGACTCCTTCTGAAGTCTTATGAGCTCCTCCTGTGCACCTTCTGTTTCTTCAGTCCTCTTGTATTCTCTACAAGACTTCTGACGTCTTTGATATGCCTCTGCAGTCTGGGCCACGACCCTGCCGTCTGTGCTTTGCTCACACGTAAAGGTTAATTTAGTTATTTCTGTGGTTCACCCTGACAAGGATTGTGGTTGTTGCCTGAGTGGGGCTTCCAGTGCCCCTGAACTAATAACACAATGTATAGCACACCAGCGAAGAAAATAAGAGCCTCTAATTGAGTTCATGTCTTAGGGGCCATGAGAACCTTTAGTGAAAATTAGCACTCAGAAAAATTGCATCAAAGACTAATGCAAGCCAACAGTTATTTGGAGCATCGAACAGCAATGCCAGAAGTGGCATCTTCTATATTAATTTGCAGTAATCACTTGATATATTCCCAAAGATAACTCAGCACGGGGGAGGCTCTAATCCATGTGCCATTTTCGACCTACTGTCTTTGTAGATGAGAGGGTGGTCAATGCATACTTTGTATGTATTTTACCATTACGGCGTTTCGCAGCGCTTAGGCTTGTTATGTTAATATACCCTGAGCAGCCTCTTAAGAAACATCCGGAATATTTCTTCTCTGAACATGCCTATTCGAAATCATGACTAATTTGACTATTAATAATAGTGCCCTCCTGTTCCCACTATTCCTGACGGCCGAATCTATCTGCATTTTCACTACGCCTCTATAATCATAAAAGCCCCAGATCTTAGGAACTTTTTAGACCTATGCAAACTCTCTACCTCCCAAGTTTCCACTCTACATCACCCGAATCTTTCTCAGAAAAACTTGCTAATAAGATCAGTTTTACCTGTAGGAACACCGAATCTTCATATATTCACTTCTTCAAAATGGATATGAAAATACTGCTACTCAAAAACCTGCATAAACACCTCTCAAATTACAGGACCATCTCAAGCATCATTGACCACTTGAAGGCATAACATTCAGAGCACTACCCTTCTAAAAATGTAAAAAGCATGTAACATAAGCCTGCCCAATCAATGCATTGATCCAAGTTCCATAAGAAAGTCAGGCACTTAAGAAAATATACATAACTGTAAACCGCACATATCAATTGGTGATGGATGAACCTAGTGAGTAAATGGCTCATCTCAGTTTCACGGAGGAGTTGTTTTGCATCGAGCACTGGGCGGCCCGTCTGTGTATACCATTACATCACCTCCAAATGTATAAATGTCTTGAAATTGACAGCATCCCTTATCCTAATTCATTTCGTAAACATAATCCTAACCCAAACCACCTAACATCTAACCCAAGCCCTGCATCTAGCCTAGGCTATAACCCAACTTTTAACCCTAACTCCAACTCTATTCCTAGCTTCGCTTTTAAACGCAACACAAACACCAAACTCTAACCTTGACCACTAAACAAAAGCAAACTCCTAACAGTAAACCATACACCTATATTGTCAACCGCAACACTAACTCTCCCCTGCTAACTTTAACCCCTACCCATAGTGCGGACCCTATTAGGGAATCAAACTTTATATATGGCACTGATCTGAGAGATATCCCAAACTTACAGACATACTGTTAACCACCAGAGTTTCACAAACAGCTGCCCGTAAGATAACATTCATTCAAACTAGTTGATAATTCTCATGCCCATACCACTGAACCTATTCCAACACTCTATGCTTAGATCCTAACCCCAATCCCTAAACCTAATCTTAACGGGTGCTTCGCAATCCTAAAATCTTCCCACCTGTTATCACTCATCCTAAACTTACGACAAAAAACAATCATAATAATCACATAGGCGAAACCTAATGCATTTACCAATGCTTATTTTTGTGTGAAGTGGACCCAGAGTGTTAGCCCCTTCCATTTCCCCAGGCCTAAACTTTGGGTATTAATGGTGTAAAGAATAGGGTGTGAATTCTCGTTTCTCAACCAATTCCTCACGACTTATAGCAATGCTTATGTTAATATACCCTACACAGCCTCTGAAGAAACTACCTCAACATTTCTTCTCTGAACTCTCCTAATCGAAATCATAACTAATTTGACTATGCATGATTGCGCGCTACTATTCCCACTACTCCTCACTGCCTCACCTATCTGCATTTTCACTATGCCTCTAGAATCATGAATGCCTGTCCAATCAATGTATTGATCCAAGTTCCATAACAAAGTCCGGTACTTAAGAAAATATGCATAACTGTAAACCGCACATATCAATTTGTGTTAGATTGTGTTTCCTTTTGAGGAAATGGTTCATCTCATTTCACGGAGGGGTTGTTTTGCATCTAGCGCCGGGAGGCCCGTCTGGGTATACAAATACAACTGAATTGAATTGAATGCAACAAAAAGTGTACATAACCATAAAATGCCTATTCCAATTGTTAAAAGAATGCATGCTATGACAATATTAGCAATATTAAGAGTAAATTAGTCTGCAGACGATGCGTTGCAACAGTGCACTACGTTATCATATTCATTCAAGTCTTTATTTGTATGATTATTAACAATCATTACAAAATTCTCTGATTTCACTTACTAAAATATTAGAAAATCACTTAAATAAAACGAACATACATGTCAAAACATAAATATTAAAATATTGGTATCAAAACATACAAATCGGAGCATACATATCCTGACGTACACCTGGCTAAAAAAGTAGGTGGGCCCCCAAAATGCATATAGTGATTGAAGTGCTATTGAATGTTGCTATGGCTTAAGACAGAGTGGCATTTCAAATTACTGTATTTTCCAGTCGATCTTTCCTTTTTACTGTGAATCGGATCTCAATTCAATTAAAAATAGGCGTGTTAGTGATGCCCAGGTCTCAGGACCTCACTGAAGCGATGTTGAGGCCCCCAAAGGAGCATAGTGTGTGTAGACTGCTGTTTTGACTGATACATTACTGATCACAGGCCCATTTTATGGGACTCACTGATAAAAAGTTGACCCTCCTGTATTGTCGTCCTTTACACGGTCTAGTATTCCAGCACGGACCAATGTACCAGCCACTCCCTCAAAGGGTTGGCCTTTACACCCACCCCACACCCATCCAATACAGGCGTCACCGGTCAGGTGACCCTGCCAATTAAAGTGCCCGAGCCAACGTGCTCAGGCCACTTTAGTAACCATACACACCAGGTCTGTGTCCCTTAGTTATTAGCATGTGGGCCTAGAGCCCACAACGTAACAATGGCGATGAGGAAGGAGACCCCACATGCCGTGGTGCCTGCAGCCATCCGCCGTGAAAGGGGAAGATACCTCTCGACAGAGAAAAGATGGAGGAAAGGCTTAGAGTTGCCTCAATGCAGGAAGGAGATAGCATAGAGCCAAACTGCACTAGCCCTGCCCTGCAGCGGTCTATAGACTGTTCAAGGAGTGTCCTCCCCCACACTGCCTTAAGACTGAGTCACTCACGGAACCATTACAGGCATGAGGAGAGTCGCATTTTCCCTAGTGGCAAGCTGCCACCACCCCAAAGGAAAAGATACCCTTGTCTCCCACGGCGATCCTGAGTTGCACCTGGAATAGCTTGTCCAGGAGAATAAAGGGACGGCAGAGGATGCGGATCCATCAAAACAAGCCCACCTCCACCACCGATCTCAACCTGGCTGACGCGCATGTGAGAAGATGTCCAGTCCTACCTACAGGACGGGACCTCAGAGTGGTCCAAGACGGGAGAAGATGTTATATTTCCATCCCTCCGTCTGCTTGCACCCAAATTGAAGACTCGATTACTAAGTAAAATTTGCCATGTTGAAGGTTCCTTGGGATTACTGGAGAGAGGTACCTTAACATCATCAGAATGTCGAATTATCATTTGTAGAGGATTATTTTCATGTTTTTATGCATAATATGACAACAATTTGTGAGTTTATTTTATGTTTATTTAATACATAATATTGCAAGTTTTTCTATTATTGTCACAATTGATATGATGTATTTGTACACTGGTAGAGTTCATTTACATTTTTTTTTCACAGCAAAATATAACGTTTTAAATGTTTTGGTTTTGGTTCATGAACATGGGATATCGTTAAAAGTCCGTTTTTTTAGTTGGATCCCTATGTGCATGTTAGTTCTTTTGCACTGTGGTTCGTGTAGTTTTTATGTTCATTCTTTGAATTCAGGGTTACTTGGTTAGTCTCAGCTGAGGGGGCTTTAACTGGTTCATTAACGATGAGCTCACATTGCGTACAACGCTGATGGTTTCATGGAAATCAGATGCTGTGGGTATCAGGCCTTTGAAGGCATTGAGATAGCGAGGATTTAGAATATACACTTCAGAACGCTGTGAGTTAATCGTTATGTTTACGGTGGGGTTGGAACTATGGATTTTTTCCGACCACGGTTCGTTTAACTTGGGACAGATTTTTAGGGAGTAATTGCACCTGTCTTTTTGTGATTTTATAAGCACGGATAGGTATCAACTGAGCGCGCATGTTGTGATTGGCACATTCACTGTTTGGAGTGCAAGTTCCATGCTTTATGGTTGGTTTAGGTTCATGTTTTATGGGGTTCTTGATGACTTCAGATGGGCTTCCTTTATGTTTTAGAATCCCCTGATGAAGGGCTTTTTTCACCCCAAATGCATTGGAGGATATGTGTATGGTTACCCAAAATGAACAGTGTTTTCTAACGTGTCAATGAAAAACGACTGGATGGGCATTTCTTGAGCATATAAAGTTTGGTAGTATACTGTTTCAATTTGTGAAAAATTAAATTAGGAGAAAAAGGAAAACAAGGATTAAACATGGATTACTTGGATGAAATACTGGATTCCTGTCTGTTGATCTTTGCAATTCTTTGCATGGCTGTACATCCTGAGCCTGTTACGTGTTGATGAACCATACATTTTTAGGGCTCGCCTAGGCACCGCTTGCACTGTCTCTTGGAGACATTCTGGGGCAGATTTACAAGTCCCTTGCGCCTCCTTGCTCCGCCACTACATCACTTTTTTTGACGCAACGACGGTGCAAACAATGTGCCCTATTTACAACGTGACGCATCTAGGGAGATGCGTCACGTTGTAAAGCCCTGTGTCACATTATACCTGAGTCAGGTATAATGTACGCAGGGGGGGAGGGGGGTGCGTTTCCACACAGGAAAGCCTTGTAAAAGTGACGCAGTGAAATCTACAAGATTTCACTGCGTCACTTTTAGGACGCCACTGCATCAAAACCTTATGCCTGCTTGAAGCAGGCATAAGGAGTGATGTAGTGTAGTGGGAATAGGTCACAAAATGCATTGCTGGAGTTGCGTCGTGCTTGCGACACGACTTCAGCAATGCGAGACTTTTGCCCCAACAGATGCTTCAGAATTTCTGACGCATCTGTCAATCCTTTCGCTATGGTGCACCGTATTGTAAATACTAGTGGAAACGAGGAAGGCTTGGGGCCTGTACTCCCCAGACTGGACCACCCAAATATTCAAGGGAGGTTTATTTTAAATGTCGCGATAAACCTGAGACCACTAAGTCTGAGGTTTTTGAGCATTTATTCTGCTTAGTTTGATAATCCAAAAAGACATTCATAAATCAATTGGACATGTCTTTTAAAAGGAAACACCACATTAGTAAATCAGTCTTGTTGAGGTTTGCACTAACACCTGATATAATGTCAGGGATATTATATGATATCTCTTAAGCTTAGTGGTTATATAGAATGAGCAATTGCTGAATGTGTTTATATGTGCTTTATAGAGATTTGAAGCGCATGTAAAAGTCATAAAGAGGCGGCAGAATTTATCAAGACTGAAATGCATTGACAGTGTTTATGAGGAACATTACAGTACAACGGTCAACTTAAAAAACTTCCCGAAACAAGTTAATGATCAGGATAGCTTTTCTTGGTTTTATTACTATCTCTTGGTACAGGTAAAAGACACCGGATGAAATGTGTCAAGCACGTAAAAATATTAACTAGGACGAAGCATACGAAATAACCTTGCACTGTTGTTTTTTAACCACTCTTGAAATTATGATGGACACAGTAAATACATTTACCCATCATAATGCTGTGCAACTGTCACATTTTTGTTGAGTATGTTGTGCACTACAAAGAGGGAGATCTAAAATGAGCTAAATAAATCTGATTTTTTTTAAAAACAATTCGATAACAATATGCTTTATTGTTTTAGGATGAGCTGTATATGGTTAATACAAAGGGGAAAGTATTTAATGTATAATATGTTATGCCCAGGTTCCCGCCGTGTAACCCTTTCTTAATATACAGAGTGCATACTCAAGCATTGCTTGCAAGTAGTTAAGTGTTATGAACCGCATGAGTGCCTTAAAGACATTCACAGATAATTATACAGAATTACACCGAGAAAGGTGGTTATCACATGTTGTTATTATGCCAGAAGAGTGGTTACCACATATCTAACATAAACACCCCACAGGAATGCCTTGTTCCTGGCGCAAGTGAAATCAGATGTGGTGTGGGGCACACCATGACAAATGGACACTCGGTTGCAACCCCAGAACTCCCTAAACCACAGGGTTAAAAGTTGCAAGTCAAAAAATATGAAAGTTTGTAGAATTTGATTGCAAAAAAAGCACATTCGGAGTAATAATGAGAAGCACCAAAGCTTGGTTGATATTGACAAACAGTTGGTAAGTATGTTAGAGCAAGGATGACCGGAGAAGTCTGGATCAGGCCTCCGCAAGGATTTTCTCAAATGTCACTAGCCTCCTGGAAAGTATTGGGAATCTCAAAACATCTCAGTTGGAAGAGTCAGCCTGTAGAAGTTCTCAGGTCGTGGAATGACTGGGTTGGCCATGGTGGGGACCATTAAAGCAGTGGGAACAGAGGAAAAAGCCGAGATATGTTTGGTCCCAAAGGCTTGATGGGTGACGCTGAGGTCATAGGCCAGGATTTAGCCAGTAATTAAATGTTTCATTTATTGAGATCTCTAAAACTGCCTTTAAGGACAAAGGGTTTAATCATCCCATGGTGGTGGAGAGGCTCCCACATCAAGGGGATACAAATTTCTGGAAATAATTGTCCACTGGTAGTCGTCGCATAAATTGATCTGGGTAATTGACCAAAGTGAAACAGCTCTTGGCACTCCTACTGTGGTAGAGTACATCCTATGGTGTTTCTTGTTCTGCTGTTGTAGAAGTGTTCACAAAGTCCATGGCTGCTGACAAGGAAACCTCAGATGCCATGGAAGTGGAGGTGGGAGCCAGTAGCATGAAATGAAGAAAATATAGCAGATAGGAGAACCTGCATCGGTGAGGCCTAGTCAATAGTGAACCCAAAGGTTGCCCAGCTAGGTGCATCTGAACTACCCAAAAAAGAATTGAGGCTCCCAAGAAACATCGAGTTATCAGCGGAATGTGCTGCATGAGCAACCTTGTGCAAGGCTCAGAAGGCGTGTTGAACACCTTCACAAAGTGGCAGCAACCGATGCACAGGTAAAGCTAATCAAAAAAGACTTGGGGATTTATTTCTTGGTAGTGGTGGCCTTCTGTAATAGCATTGTAGAAATGCCTTACTTTGTTTAGCTCAGGAGGTTCATTGGGATGGGTGTAGTGGTTTGAAGCAGGGAAGTAAGGATGAATGAAAAGGCCTCTTCTGATGCTACTAACAGTTGTGGGTGACACTGTAAATACTGTGGTCATTAACAAGAGGGGTACAACTAGACCACGCAAGACCACCTTGGGAATTTGTTTATATTGGCGCTTGTTGATACTGCCAATAGGTACCCAGAAGCCGTGCATCTATGCAACATCACATGTTCCTGAGAGCTTCACTGTTCACATAGGGAAGCCCATTAACATCTGCAGAGGCACAGGCTGGAACATGCATATGCACCTTTCAGGAAATGGTGAATGGCTGCACAGGAGACGGGACTACTTGTGAAGAGGACTGGCTACGGGGGACTTTTCCTGTCAGCTGTGATAACATGTACTGAACAGAATAATCAGCTTGTTTTTTCAGTATCCACACGCGCTTATGCATCTCCATTGGCTTCTCCGGCCCCAACAAACACTGCTGATCCCTCCCTTGATAGGGCTCAGCCAAGTAAAGTAGAACAAGCATTTACAATGCAATGGTTTCGGCATTGTTAAAGTTAGAGCTATTGGCATTGCTCATGACATTATTTTTGTTTATGTTTTTGTTTTTAAAACATTTAAAGAAACAGCATTGTTATTTACAATGTCAATAGCTTAATCACTCTCAAATGCGAGACCTATTGCATTTGCACCTACACACAGAGCCACACACACAAAGCCACCCACACACAGAACCACCCACACAGAGCCACTCACATATAGCAACCCACACACAAATAGAGCCACCCACAGAGCCACCCACACACACACACAGTTACCCACACACACAGAGCCACACACACAGAGCCACACACAGAGAGCCACACACACACACAGCCACACACACAGACCTAAAAAGGTCTGAGAGGCACAATTCATTGGCACAGCAGTAAAACTCTTTAAGACATGGGTGGGAAGCAGGGAATGGCAGGAAATGTGGCACAAAACTGCAGACCTGTCATTTCACTTTTAGTCGTGACCCATTATTAGCAGGTGTGTCTGCAGGAAGGAAACAACTTGCCAGCTCTGTAATACAGATAAACCCTAAACAGAAGCATAGAGAACAGCACCATCGGGGAGGGTGAAAAAATAAAACACACACAACAATGAGAACGTCAAGACACACCAACAACCAGTACAAGAAACACCAACATGTAAAGCAAGACAAATACAACTGTAAAAGCAGTAATATCAAAAACCCGCTGGAAACAAGGCAAACAGACACGAAAAAGGCAACATAAAGAGTACACGCCAACTGCATATAAAATGAGATATAATAAAAGCAAAAGACGTTCAAGAAAAATAACAAGACGTGCAAAATATAGAAAACACATAAAGCATGACATGTAAAAGAATGCACACGCTTACATGTAAAACAAGACATGGCCTGTAAAATGAGGCTCTTCCTACAATGAGGGCCCCCAGAAGCGTGGGCAGTGATGAAAGGACCATCTCCTCACACTACAAGCGCTCTATCGAACAGCCTAACTGTGAGGGTCTCGAGTGGGAGTAAACTAAGTACAATGGGGTACATCCAGGTACGTAATCGTACCTTTCACACTTAAGTAACGCAATGACCAGCAGGAAGCAGAGTGACATCACCACGGCAGATCAAAGAGCACCAAAACCTCCCACGCCTGGATACTGTATCCCTTTGTGGATCTGGTCTGCTCTCCTTGCCTGAGCGTCTGGATGGTAGGGGGATACATCCTCGCTGAGCAATGGGGAATTATTCCAAGACCTAACTGTACTGAACCTATCTTTGGGCACAGCTGCCACTCTGCCTATGGGAACAACTCCTATGTGCTGTTGCTTGAAAAATATAGAAAAATATTAATATTCCTTCTTGCTGGATTTACACACGTTTTCCTGTTGATTTGGGGGGTATATCCCCTTGATTGATGTGGCTGTCAACCACAAGGACACTTGCCTTGATCTCTTTTACCGTGGGCACCGACTTCCAGGTGCACGGGCAAATACCCCACTTCATATCAAGGCCCGGATAAGTTTAAGAATCCTTTGGGGGGAATAGGGCAGCTGCGACTCATCTTGAAATGACTGGCCCATGATTTATCTGTGAGCAACGAAGGGGAAATGTCTCCATTGTTTTTGTTATAAAGAGTGAACGTGACCTTGTAGTAGAGAACATTCCATCCTTTCAAATCACACCCTTATGAATTAGGTCTTTCTACTGGAGTCTTGTTTCATAAACGTCAACAGCAAGAAGGTTATGAATATTTAATTTGGGAATCTCGAGCCTATCCATGGTTGCCCCTGGACTAGGACCTTTTATCCCAGGTATGTCATTTCTGCAATGAGAAACTTGATGACCGCCCTTTACAGCGAAAGCGGGGTAGGGCGGCTGCTTCAACTACAAACAGATTTGTTTCTGCCTTAATCCTAACATATCATATAACTGTTGATTTAGAAGAAGCAAGATGAAGGGCAGGAATAATAGCAGAGATTGCTAACTCGAGTGCAGGAGCCCTAGGATTAATGGTAGATCAGCTGGATGCTCATGCCAAGAGGCGGATTTCAGAATAGGATGGCACTGGATAACAATTTAGCAGCAAAAGCAGGAGTGTGTGCTATTGTGCCCTCTGAATGCTGCATCTACCAGAACCTCCCCCAGCACAAGCAAGCAAATAGACCACATGTGGGATGGTTTTAAGAAACTGCGTGAGCTTTAGTGCGGACTAGATTCAGGCTCATTTACATTGGACGCAGCTTGGTGGACTTTGTGGTCACTGCTGAATGTCCGGTTGTGAGATACCATAAGACATGTGTTTGCCTTTCCTCTAATATTTCGAAATGCTTTTCTTTTACTTTTTTAAAACAGTACTTTACAGGCAAACATTGGCAAAGGCAGCAGCTGGGCACTCTCATTATAATGGCGAGACCTATTCGTCTTGCCATTCCTTGTTTAGACATCTCTTGTAGAGGTTCAAGGGTGACTCTGTGCATTGCATTGATATTCTGACCGCTTCTTGAGGTAAACAGGAAGGGAACACTGGGGAAGCATCTAGACTCATATCACGGTGAACATTGCGCCTCAGTGCAGAGCGAGTGCCGGATTTTATGCACCTGGGGTGAGTAATGTCAATTCATTTGAGCGGGTTTTCTCTGCGGTAGTGCTTCCTTTCCGGACAGTACAATGAGCTATATTTGCCTCTTTCTGTTTGTTAGCTGTGCTGTCTAAAGTTAATGCACTGACTCAGAGAAATGTTGAGTTAATGGAAGTGACTTTCCACACTACAGGCGCACACAAACACTTGCTGTCGCCTGTGCTGAGCACGGAGAGGCCATCATGATGGGACGCCTAGTCTCATTCCAAAATATGAACACTGGGGAAATACTAACACTGATATTCCGAGCTTTAGACTCCCGCCAAACACATTTGGAAAGGTTCATCGCTGCCTTCGCTTTGTCACACATCAGATTCACTCTCTGCTGTAGTGGGACTCAGGCAGAGATCGCAAGTTTTAAAAAATTCCAAGAAGAAAGTACTAATTAACATATTTGAAGACACCACAGGAAGTTACACCACACAGCATTTGACATGAGTGGGGACCTAGCAAATGTCATTCGTAAAATGTTTTAAAAAGTAAAATAAAGCTAAAATGAATGGAATAACAATCTTAACAATGGATAACATATGCCAGTGTCAACATTAAATAATCAAACTATGTCATACTCAGGTGGCGCGTCCAAGCTCTGGTGTGTCCCTGGCATTTTCTTCCAAGAGCTTCAAGAGGATTAGCTATGTGCTGGAAGTGCTGTCTGTGGACTATTCAGCTCTTGGCGTCTGCTCTGCACACAGTACAAATCATAACAGAACCAAAAGTTGGAGGACTAACATTATTGACCTAGCATGACATTCAGGCTGTTGTGAGTGAGAGTTTAGCCTGAGCTATAAGTGTGTAAGTTTCACATGCGATTAATGACACTTTGAGTTCTCCAACCTCAAAGAAATGTATAAAGCAGTATAATAGGGCATGCATGCAAGTGCCCATGTAAAACATGAGGAATATTACCACAGCGGATGCAGAAGAAGGCGGTATTTTGAAAAGGGCCCATATCTTCGGTTGCCATCTTGCTCTGCAGCTGAAGTCTGTTCTTCCTGTTGAATCTGTGGTCAGAAGCCCTTCCTCGTCGGTTGGATCCTTCTCAGCCCAGATGTTAAAATCCTCCAGGTCACAGTCCTTGCTGCTCAGGTTTAGCCAACAACAACGCGCCAGATGGGATTCATTAATCTCCCAAAACTCCAGCTCTTCCACAAAGACAGACCTGCAGATTTCACTGGGGAAGTGAAGTCGGCCTGTTCGGTAATATTCCAACACATAACCAAAAACACTGGGATTCCTGTCAAAGAAGAACTCGTTCAGATTGGGATCAAAGTCGTAGGTGCCGGAGGCGTGAGATTCGGGGAGGTTGGCAAGCTTGGTCCCCGGGAAGCTCCTCAGTGTGCTGGAGTAGGTTTTAAACCTGACACCTCCAATGTTAATGGTTAATGTGCTGTCTGAGGCCTCCATTTTCCGCACTGTGAAATATTGGAACACTTGATGGTCTTCTCGGCCAGTCAACCTGAAATGCACATAAAAAGCTTTTTAGTTGCCATGAGTAAATATCTGGGATATAGCAAAGGATGGGGCATGGAAGCAATCCCTATGACAAGGTATTCTTTTGAACCTAATATGTGCCTGTCAAATAGAGTTTCAGGTTCAAACTCTTAATACTGCAGTGATTTACAGGCTGTGAAACAATTATTTGTTGGAACTTTTTGCCCAGAGTTGTGCTGCTCTAATGCTCAATACACTGTGCACACCGAGGTCCAGATTTACCAACACTTAGGGGCATATGTACAATAAAGTGGCAAAGTGTGTCGTTAAGCCACGAAGGCTAACGACACGCTTCGTCACTTTAAAAAAACAGGGCTGCACCACATTTACTAGAATATGGCGCAGCCCTGCGTTTCCCCTTGTGCTGGCGCTAACTTTAGCTTCTTAAAGCCAACACAGGCACCTTTGCACCATAGTGCAAGGGTGCCTGTGTTGAGGGGAAGATTGTTTATGGGCAGGAAGGTGCCCCTTCCTGCACATTAACAATCTTTAAATGCCGTTTTGTAACTTCTATGTTTGCTGCTTAATGCAGCACACATAGAAGTTGCAAAACAGCTTTTTTTTAAAAAATCATGGGCAATTTGCTGTTTCTATGTGTGCTGCACAAGGCAGAACACATGGAAACAACAAAAACTAGGACAAATAAAGCATTTCTCTTCATTTTGCCTGTTTATGACCAGGTTTTCCCTGGTCTTAATTTTGGCGCTGCCTCCTATTTACACCACCCTTGTAAACAGGGGGCAGCGTAAAAAATAAATGGGTGTTGCGGTGGAACGCCCACCCCAACAACCTTTGCCCTCCCCTTTCACGCTAAATATCATGTGAAAGGGTGCCTTATTTACAAGGCAGCATTAAGCTACGTTAAGTGGCTAAATGCTGCCTTGCAAATAAAGCGAGGCCCCTATCGCCATCACAAAATCACTGAAAGTGACGTTGTGGTGGCAATAGGGGCTTGTAAATATGCCCATTAGTGTAGGAAGCTGGCTCTGTATATACTATACCAAAGTAAGGTATAGCGTGCAGGTCCCAGTGGAGCCCCATAGGTAGGCAGAGGTAAAAGTAGATAATACCTTACTCTTTATTTGTGGTAGCGTGGGCAAGCAGGAAGGCTTTATCAAAGGGTAGTGTTAAGCATTTATTGTATCCACTCAGGCAAGAAATGATGTCACACACTCAAAGACTGAACTCAGACCAATGTATTTGTATAAAAATATTATGTAGCTGGATTTTATTTTCTAGAACCAAGCCAGGCCTGGTACAGGTAAGTGTAATAATTTGCAAGAATAATGCAGTTGAATATAGTTGAAATGCAGTAGAAAGCAATTGGTTTGTTTACCAGTAAGTCAACAGTCAAAATTACGTTTCAGTTACTATTGTGATTACTTTGTACGTTACTTTTCAGACTACTTTTTAAGTTACTTTTTTTACTCAGTGTGGTATACCTAGATATCACACTGGGACACTTCTTAGAGAAAAGGTAAGTAATTCAGTTTTTGTACATTTGCAGTTTCTTAGGTTTTCATACAAACCAATTCCACACCTAGAAGGTTTTTCACAGAAAAGCAGTCAGTGCAGTCCTATGGGAGAAAACAATGTTATTGGTTTAACGGTAAGTACTGTGGTTTTGGAGTAGATTTTCTGGGGTTGGAACCAGGGTTACCCCAGGGTCAAGGATGCACCCTCGTGCACTAGGGCAGCCAGGTGCAGAGTCCCGAGGCCCAATGTTATCCAAGGGATATAGGGGGCCTCCGGTTGGTGGCTGCTCATGAGCAGGCCACAACATTGTAGGAGCAAAGTTCTTGGTGTATCCGAGTTAGCACACAATGTACACCCACAGCAGCACAGGGGCAGCCAGGTGCAAAGTGCTGTTTTGGCATCGGATGCCCTGTTGGTTTCAATGGGGATTCTCCGGTTGCAACAAACCCTGCAGACTCAGGGACGAAGATCTTCTGGAGGCGACCACCTGTTGGAGATTTAAGATGGGATACCTGGGGATGCCGGATACTGTCGGTTGGGCCACTCAAGGCTGTAGGACGTCGGGTGCAGGGGTGGCTTTTGGGGTCGGGTTTTTCTTCCAGGCTCCGGTCGCGGTCAGGAGGGATCCTCCAGAAAGGGGCTGCAAGCGTCGATTGGAGACTTGAGGCAGGAAAGGATCACCAGATCCCAGGTCAGGATCCCTGGGGAGACCTCTTGTGGTGTTGGGCCACTCGAACTCGGGCAGTGGTGCAGACTTGCAGATTTGGCCGGAGCCAGAGTCTGTGGGTGAGCAAATACGGCGCTCATGGGAGACAAAGTCCGGTTTGAGAAAGCTGGGCAATTCATCCAGGTTCATGGGGGCTGCTGGCTGCAGTACACACCAGGATTTCGCTGGAGCAGGTTCGAGGTTTGGACAGGCCGGTAGGGCTGGGGCCAAGTCAGTTGGTGTCCTCCGCTTCTTCTTCATTTTGGCTCTTTGGTCCTTCTTCTTCTTGTTTTTTCTTGTCTGAGGCGGCAAGGTTCAGGGTTGCCCCATAATACTACATTTTGGGGTGTTACAGGTATGTACAGGTTGGCACTAATGGGTGTATCAACAAGAGATGTGTAGTTCCTACAGGATGGGAAGTCAAAGGGGAATAAAGTATTCCATACCCAGACTTTAACCTAGTGAATGTAGGTGCACAAGGGAAGGGAATCCCTTAAGGGTGGAACTAAAACCCTCACACACCCAGCAAGCTAGGTGTCATGCTTCATCATCTGGGTTCTGCTCCTCGTCGGGTCGGCGGTGCAATACCCGACGGGCACCCATACAGGGGCTCTTTATCGGAGATCTTTTGTTCCCTGCCGTATGGTGCATGCGTGTGAGGGCCCGGGAGTGTAGATGTAAGTGATTTAAAAGGGGTTGGTTAATCTGAAATAAAAGTTTATTGGCTCAGTCAACCACCTGATTAAAAAGGGGGTGAGTGGCGTAAAAGCTATATATGCTCACAACGGAGGAGTGGCTAGCTACGCTCGACTCTTCTGGTCAACATGTTTCGCGCCCAGTTAGTCAGAAGGATCTCGTGGCGCTTCGTCAGGACCTATAATACTAAAGTGAAGTGTGCTCGAAAAAACTATCTACAGTGTGGTGAGAAAAACAAGGGTGAGAACTAATATGTTGGTCAACCCTTAATAGGCGCCCCTACCTTATGTATTGACTTAAAAGGGGGTCACCATTTCATATTATAAAAAGCTCATCATCAGGTGCATGGCGCGTCAACAGGGGGAGAAACACATTCGTTCCTTAGCAAACATCCCCTGGAGGTGAGTAAACCTGCCCGCGTCGCCGAACCCGCGACGCGGGCAGGTTTACTCACCTCCAGGGGATGTTTGCTAAGGAACGAATGTGTTTCTCCCCCTGTTGACGCGCCATGCACCTGATGATGAGCTTTTTATAATATGAAATGGTGACCCCCTTTTAAGTCAATACATAAGGTAGGGGCGCCTATTAAGGGTTGACCAACATATTAGTTCTCACCCTTGTTTTTCTCACCACACTGTAGATAGTTTTTTCGAGCACACTTCACTTTAGTATTATAGGTCCTGACGAAGCGCCACGAGATCCTTCTGACTAACTGGGCGCGAAACATGTTGACCAGAAGAGTCGAGCGTAGCTAGCCACTCCTCCGTTGTGAGCATATATAGCTTTTACGCCACTCACCCCCTTTTTAATCAGGTGGTTGACTGAGCCAATAAACTTTTATTTCAGATTAACCAACCCCTTTTAAATCACTTACATCTACACTCCCGGGCCCTCACACGCATGCACCATACGGCAGGGAACAAAAGATCTCCGATAAAGAGCCCCTGTATGGGTGCCCGTCGGGTATTGCACCGCCGACCCGACGAGGAGCAGAACCCAGATGATGAAGCATGACACCTAGCTTGCTGGGTGTGTGAGGGTTTTAGTTCCACCCTTAAGGGATTCCCTTCCCTTGTGCACCTACATTCACTAGGTTAAAGTCTGGGTATGGAATACTTTATTCCCCTTTGACTTCCCATCCTGTAGGAACTACACATCTCTTGTTGATACAGTTACTTAGGGCCTATGTGTAGGACCTCTATAAAAATAGCCCACCTTTCACTCTCCTTCCCTTTGTTGAACATAACTGGCACTAATGGGTCCCTTCTTTTGGGTGTGTACACCCCTTATTATGACACCATCCAGTGGGGTTTCGAAACGCGTCGACCTTTGTTAATAGTTTGGTCTTGATATTTGGTTGTCTAACAAGTGTATTGTGTATAAACAGGTTGTTTGTGCTTTGCTTAAATAATTTGGGAAAGATTATCCCTTCAAAAGAACGTTACAATACATTCTCCGGTAGAAGACTTTATTTTACGTGTGGTTTTTTCTTTAATTGTCTTAACCCAGCCAATATATTGTAAAAAGATAAGACCACTATGTCACTATATTGTGTATGTCAGTGACTTGTCCTAAATGTTTTGCACTATTCATGTATATAGTCAAGGCCATTTATTGTTTGCTGTATGGTCATTTTTCTGTGGTTAAATGTGTATAAATGTTTGATAAAATAAGAAATGTATAAACAAATTGAATTTTTGAAAAAGTTAAAAAAATAACATTTTCTAGATTAAATCTTCTGGCAGTCAGTATTTGATTTATTGACACCTATATGTGTTGATCCAAAAATAATTATCAGTACAGGCAATTTCTTTGTTGTTGATTGAACCATCCAGTGGAGGCATAAGCCTCACTCTGGCTGGCTGCCCCCCCCCCCCCATCTGCAAGATGGCTGGGACCGAGAGTTGTGCTTCACCTCGCCTCACCACCTGAGGGGTGGGGTGGGGTGGGCACACCTCTCCTCCTAACTTGGTTTTCCTGCTGATTTTCTCACCCAAAGTGGGGGGTCAGAACCGGTGGGGGCATAATGCTGGGAGCAGCAAATGGCTGGGGTAGCTCACAAAGGCGGCATGTCTTTGAAGCTTCCTCTTCATGGACCCTGCCCATCCTGGGGGAGTAGGCTTGGCACCTTGTCCCAGGATGTGCTTTGCTGGAGTGAGGTTTTCCCTAAGAAATCGTATACCTCCTCCATATTATCATTTTAAATTAACATGAATAATTAATTAACATTAATAGGATTAATTGTTTGGTGTGTATAATTAATCATCATTACTAATTAGAAAATACACGTGGGAATCGCATTTGCATGGCCTGACTGATATGTAAACTAATTTCGTACGCATACTAATGTCAGATATTTAGAATTTGCATGTTATATGTTGCTTATGTGAAGTGATTTGTGAATCGTGCTTTAAATTAATTTAAATGTGTGTTGTTTTTGCTAGATAAATACACACACATAGAGGGTTTAGTGAGGGAATAACATTTTAATAGTCATTTCCATGTATTAATTACGTTTTGTGTCTCTTTGCTTAAGTTGACCTTTTGGAGTGGCCACAATATGGCTGCCATCTCAATTTTGATGGACAGACGAGATACAGAAGTCACTGAGTGAAGTGCGCCTGTGCTAAAAGATGAGCAACAATAACCTCGTCCTGACCCCAGGCAGATTGTACTCGTGAAGGACGCACCGGGAGGAGTGCCAAGCCTCAAACAATGAACTTCCTTAAAACATGAACTGTTATAATTAATGACACTAAAGGACACAACCCCGCATGGGAATCAACATGCCCTGAATGGACTAGAAACTGTTACCATTTTATTAATAAATTGAGAGCTGCATCTAATGCAACATCTAATGCATGGGAATCGTGAAGAATGATCCTGGTTCAACCAATCGAATTTGTTCTAAAACATGTATTGAAACATTTGTTGTGAAAATTTTACTATAAAAGTAGACTAGAGAGGGTAGGACTTTATGCTTGCTCGCACACCTTCACTTTACCAGATTGCCCGACGTTATGCTGACGGAGAGGACGGTGACACTGCTGGGCAGCTGCTTACCAGAGACTCTGATGGACTGATCAGATGCCCAATTAACTTACTAACTGATTCTTTGATTTATGGGCATAGAGACGAAAGATCTGAATTTGACATAGAGGACGCCATTTAGCCAGATTAGGTAAATATGCGAACTAAATATTGAATGCTATATGATTTCCTTATGCTTTAATTAGATAAACATATTATTTCATTTAAAGAACTGTGTCGGGTTATTATTTGAAATATCCCGATGTATATTGTTTAGAAGAGTTAAGTGTTGCTTTTCCCAGCAACTAGCTGATCCATGGCCAATAGTATGGGAGGAACTGCTAGGTTATAATGTATTGAGACCCTGGTGAGGTAGGGAGGAATAGGTAAACTTGTTGTTACTTATCAGGTGATTGGTGCAATCTTCCTCCCATTTTCAGCGCATGGAGTAGAGAAAGGATTTTTCCCCTCTCTCTCGAGGACCAATGATCTGAAAGTAGAATGAATGATTGGTGTTATGGGCCCCACCAGTGAATGAGTGAATGAAATGTGGTCGTAGAAGAAGAGCTGTGGTCTGTGACGTAGCTAGGGGATTTTTGGTATTCAGCGCTGGAGCAGTGCTTTGTTTCAGGACCCCGTGAGTGATAGGCTCTCGACCCAGGGGTCCGGAAACATGTCTGGTGGTGTCTGGTGGTGCTGCTGGTGAGCAGCCACCCAGCCAGGACACTAGAGTTAGGTAGTTTTTCGAGGGGGCAACTATGAGATGCCCTCTGAGTGCATTTTCATTAAATCCCACACTGGCATCAGTGTGGGTTTAGTGTGCTGAGAAGTTTGATACCAAACTTCCCAGTTTTCTGTTAAGCCATTATGGTGCTGGTATAGTGAACCCAGCTAGAGGGGTGGCTTACCTATGCCAGGGCAGTGGGTTGTAGGCATGGCACACAGGGATGTGTATAACACAAAGAGAAGGGGTGAGGGGCTAATCCCTCTACTCCTGCCCCCGGTCCACAAAATCAAACATATATGGAGGAGAAGAGAAGAGAATAGTGAAGAATAGTGGTGGCACGTGCTGGGAGTGAAAATACTGCCCTCACTCACAAAATTGTGACTTGTTTCATCATTGGGCTGCTTCAGTACACCCCTGCACAGACCAATGCCTGGGGTCGAGTAATATGGTGGGGAAGACAAGACATGAAAGTATATACAGAGATAATTAATCAAAATGTATTGGGATCACCGAAAGAAAAACGTGCAGTGAAGTTTAAAACTAGCTCGTAGGTGTCTCTGTGCGTAAGTTTATTCCTGGACCTGCCGGCCAGGATTAAAAACATGAAGAATGGTGGTGACAAGAAGAAAGTAAAGCATTCCTCCACCCCTCCTTACTGCCAATATGTCAACATGTTTCTGCCTTCTTTAATGTGCCCGAAAATATTGGGTCAATCAGGCATTAGTCAGGACCTTTCTGATCCCAATGGAAATACTAAAAGGGAAAGATAAACAACAAGCATGAAAAGGCATTAATCATGCATTCCCTATCATCGTATAGCACACTTTGCTTCACTGCTCATTGTTTAACCAACAGGCGGAGGGCACCACATGGACAAACACCTCCTTTTGGATCATCAATTGAGGCACATCTGGAGGTCTTTAAATCCCTTACAATAATGTCAAGGATCAACAAGATTAACCATTGGTATTTCCTAAATTCATTTGTCTCCCCCAGAGTGTGACTACAGGGGGTCTCTCCTTATCCCACGCCAGTTTAAATATAACTTTCAGTGAAACTCAGTGAGTTTAAAGGTGCCATTTTTATGAATGAGGAGTGTTATGAGATAACAGCATACATTTATCTGTGCATATACATAGATGAGGTGACTCTTCACCGTTTTGGCATATCTAAGTGTAGGTATGTTTACAGTAATGGAGTGGCTTGATCTGGGCAAATTACCCAGGGTGTGTTGGTTAAACAGTAAGCAGTGAAGCAAAGTGTGCTATACGACGATAGGGAACGTATGACTAATGCCTTTTTGTGCTTGTTGTTTATCTTTCCCTTTTAGTATTTTGTGAGAGTGTTACAAAGGGAAGCCCTCGGTGCGGGAACGAGTTGTTCGTGGCCAACCTTATTGCACGTAATGAGGGTATTTTGACAGTTGGGATCAGAAAGGTCCTGACGGATGCCTAAGTGACCCTATATTTTCGGGCACATTAAAGAAGGCAGAAACATGTCGACATATTGGCAGTAAGGAGGAGTGTAGGAATTCTTTACTTTCTTCTTGTCACCACCATCCTTCATGTTTTTAATCCTGCCCAGAGGGTATAGGAATAAACTTACGCACAGAGACATCTCCGAGCTAGTTTTAATCTTCACTGCATGTTTTTCTTACGGTGATCCCAATACATTTTGATTTATTATCTCTGTATATACTTTCATGTGTTGTCTTCTCTTCCCCACCCTATTGCTCCACCCCAGGCGTTGGTCTGCGCGGGGGTGTACTGAAGCAGCCCGATGATGAAGCAAGTCACAATTTTGTGAGTTAGGGCAGTATTTTCACACCCAGCATGTGCCACCACTATTCTTCACTATTCTCTACTTCTCCATGTGTGTTTGACACAGGGATGTGTGCCATGTCCACTCTTCACTTTGTTCTGCACCAAAACATGCAGTCTGCAATGTCAGTTTGTGTGTGTGTGTGAAGGTACAGGGTCTCTTAGGGTGGCACAATAAGTGCTGCAGTCCTTAAGGGCCTTCTCTGGTCACAGTGCCCTTGGCACCTA
The DNA here is from genome assembly GCF_964204655.1 of Triturus cristatus. Taxonomy (NCBI): domain Eukaryota; kingdom Metazoa; phylum Chordata; class Amphibia; order Caudata; family Salamandridae; genus Triturus; species Triturus cristatus. The sequence continues at coordinate 783,615,052 of NC_140586.1, read as the reverse complement.
TGGCAACTTTTACCAGGGACTTACATGCGGCCAGAGAGTTGACAATTGGGTTTTGCATCAGTACAGTTTAGACAAACAACACAGGCCCTAGGTACCTGGTTGGCAGGAACCCAGGACACACTCAGTCAAAGTTCATTAACATTAAGCAAAAAGTGGGGGCAACCATGCAAAAAGTGGCACCTCCCTACACTTAGCCCCAGGTTTGTGTTACTTTTTAATGCAAATCCAATGCAAAGTGTTGGGATCTACTATCAAATGTAAATGTAGGATTTGTGATGCATAGTTTTACAAAGATGCGCAAAGCACTGCTTTTAATAACACTGCGTCAGGTGGGTGTTCCATGAAGGGTGTATTGGCAACCGTCCATGGGGTTAGATGCAAGTGCCGATTTAAAACAATCATAGACAGGGATATGCACCAAAATCCTTCGCCTCCTCAGGGCTGGCGCAATGAGGAGAAATGTTTTTTCCCTAATTGACATGAATGATGCATTGTACAGCACACATACAAAGCAGGAAAGTATTAACTGATAGTTTTTGTACTGGAATGATCCCTTTCCAGCACAAATGCTATTCCTTATAGAAGGTGATACTTTTGCACTTTGGGGCAAGGGTGTGTACACTAGCACAGGGTGAGAGGAAAACAGCGCCACATATTAGTAGTCTCTTTCTCCCTTTAACACAAAAAAGCGCAGCAACTTTAGTTGGTATGATGCATTGCTTTACTTTTTTGGTAATTCTGGGCCCAAATTCATACCTAGAAGTAAAAAAAGTTACATCTGCAACAATTGACATGTGTTGACTTTTGTGGGTCTAAATAACCCACTAATGCTCCAGATTAGCTAGATGCCATGATTTTCTGCAGTTTTCAAGCATGCCAATGGCATCAACCGTAGAATTGCCATGGTCAGTGGTATTAGCAATGTGGTGAACACCCAAAGTTAAAGTTTTGTTGGCATCCAGACGCAGTGGCAATCCTTTTCTCCACACTTGTTTGTAAACTTACTTCTATTTCTAAGTAGGCTTATGTGGTGCTATACATGTGGGATAGTGTACTAAACATCACAGTATGGACTAGGCTCTCCTCAAAGTAACTGCATCTATTAAGTTTAGCTTAGATCTAGGTCATTCTGCTGCTTTGGTGCTGCGGGATGTTTCCGCAGTATTCAACACTGTGTCGCTTCCATCTTGTTGCCACTACGAGCAAGTGTGAACGTTAATGGGTTGGTCCTTAGCTGAATAAATATTATCACTCTAATAAAATCTCATTGATCATGCGCTACCCTTACAGATCAAAGTTAATAGAGTTAAACTATGGAGTGCCGCAGGCCTCTTCGTTGAGCCCAATCTGTTATTCATGGTCAGAAACTATGTCTTTCACATTTGGGAAACCTGAGTGCAAAGCATAGTTGTAGAGCTGGTTACAAGACATTCCCATCTTCATTTGGATATAAAAATTTGAAAAGGTGATGCAGTAAAAGAACAAAGGTGGTCAGAATTATAATAATATGTATTGAAGGTTCTATATGAATGTCTTGACTTTGACCATGTTAAACTCTCAATTTCCCTACTATTTGCATGCCTTTAGTGTTGTTCTAGTGAAATTATACTATACTGCTACTGTCTTGGACCAAAAATACCTTGTTTATGTACTTGTCCTTGTAACTTTGAGCTGTATCAAATTGTTATATGTACTTTGCCGTTGTTGTATGTTAACAATTGATTAAATATATTGCTTTCTTTTTTTTAAATGACGCAGGGTAGTGCGGTATAGACTAAAGCTTAGTACTGTAGTCTGGAGTGGCACACCAATGGTGCTCTCTAGACAACATGGGAGTATTGTCCTTGTCCTGGGTTACATACACTAGGCGGTAGTGATAATGTACCTTTCTTTCCGATTGAGAGTACTGAGCAAATCTTTTTTTTTGTTCAGGGGTGTGTGTGGTGGCTATTGGCTCCATATATGTTAACCTCTGCTAGAATGTAATGGCCAGACATTACACTAACATTACAATAGGTGTGAATGTTTATGGTATGTGCATGTTGCATGATTGGTGACTGGTAGCAGAACTCCAGGTTATGTGCATGTGGCTGGATGTGCATTGGACACCTGGGGTAAAACGTAACTCATGATGGAGGTTGAAATACAGCCTCAACAGATAGTGGAAGCGCAATCATCGCATTCCTAGGTAGAGATGCAGTTTCAGACAACAGCGTGTGGGAGGAGACATGGCTGCCTTAGGTATTCAATTGTGACCTGTTAGCTAGGGAAAGATGATAATTCCTACATGAGCACTGGCATTTGTGGTGATCAAAGGAAGGTGAGTTAGCAGATTCTGTTGTGAAGGAGAAGTAATTTTCTAGGCAGGCCTACCCCATTTGTCTTTCCCCTGAGTGCTACTCCAGAAGGCTGATGACAGCCAGGTAAAGTCTTCACACTTTCTAGTTTTCATGCTCTGGGTGCTTCAGTTAGAGGTGCCACCATCACTACCTGTGTACAGCATAACTGTCAAAGAATGAACGAAAAATAAAATGTGAAAAGGAACCACACCAAACAAGTTACTGGGCATTGACAGTGGGACCAACATCCCTTGTCTGGAAAATGTGTATAAAAGTGAAACTCAAAGTATCCCACTTATGTCCACTTCCAAATTATTCACTGACCAAGGAAAGGAGTGCTCAGCAGTTCACTGAAAGAATTGCTGAGATCCAGAACTGGTATCTTTGATAATCAGTTTTTGCCACAACATTGAATCTTGTGATCAAAGCCCTGAGATCTCCCCCATGAAAGAATTCCTGTCAGTGAGGGACCTTGAGGTACCACCAGAACATCACTGTTCCTGTCGAGAGCCACCATACTCAATCACCAACAGTAATAATCTGAGGAGGCAGGGCTGCCAGCCAGCACTATTAGGAGCTGTTATGGTTTCTAGTTTCCAATCCATCAACTCTGCATGCTACCTTTCAAGCGCCCGATCCTCCAGGTAACATTAGCCACATAAACGTTATCATTGATTGCGACTCCCTTTGCTAAAACTCGGTTATTTAACCCAGTGGGGCTGAATCTTCTTCAAGAACCTTAGAGTTTAGTCATATATTGAGAAGCCTTCGGGCCTAGAATCATGGAAACTCACTGTATCATATTACAATGAACTTACATCAGTGCTACAATTACTCCTGAATATGTCTGTATGCTTAGAACCTGATAGCATCAATCTTAAAACAGTGTTTCTGATTAACAGTCACTCTGTGTAGCATTACGTTTTGAGGTGTGACTAAAGTTCTTCTCTTTTTACAAATAAAAGTAGGTATTGTGTCTTTAGTTTGACTGTTTGTGTTCTGAGGTTATACCTCCACACTACCTGACTGAGAAAACTTTCACTGCTCACCCTCACAACCCTGAGACTCAAGTGTGGAAAGTTTAGGTCTGGGCGGTGAACTTCGCTCTGTTCGCGGAGCTTTCTGCACTCTGCGGAGCTCGCGGAGTGCAGAAAACTCCGCTTTGCGATGTGCAGCGGAGTTTTTTCCCAGCTCGCAATCGTGAACGGTAAGTTCGCGATCGCGAAGGGTACGTTCGCAAAAGCGAGCTGCCACTCGGGTAGAATTTCTACCCTAGCAGCAGGAATACCAGCACAAACTGCAGTTCGCACCACACTCCACCACTCGCGTTTTTTTGTAACTTCGCTGAGTTCCGCATAGCAAAAGTCTGCGAACTGTGCCCAGGCCCAGCTAGAAAAGCCATAGTATGACAGACACCAGTGGAAAATGGCCACCACCACCGCAGAGTGTTGTTCAGGTCCTCAGACGCCCCTAACTGGCTAGCTCCCACAGCTAGAGGGCCCACCTTGAAAATCTGCATCACCGTGCAGATGAGTATGCATTAGACGCTAACTGCCTGAAGAAACATTTCCCTGCCTGGAGAATTTCATTGTTTGCTTCACCGGGAGCTTACAAAAATGTTGCATGGCATTCCTGTAGTCAGCACACGCCTGTGTGAGAAGATCCTTGCTCCGTAGCACAGGCTAATTGAAATGGCAACCATTGTGACAGATCCCATCCTTCTATGTAAGGGTGATCTTGCCCACTTGCAACTCAGACTGCTTTGGGATCCCACTCTTTTTGAAAAGCAAATGACTTTCACCCCAATTCACAATAGTCAGAATTGTTGTAGGTTCCCACCGATGTTTGAAGTAAATTTACAACTAATGAGGAATTCATGAAGGGTTTAACAACTTCTCCTGCAAATCTGAGACAGTCACAGATTTCCAAAGTATGTTTATTCACATGATACCACTTTCTCAATTAGCACAAAAGTGCAACTTCACTTTAAAACCTGTTATCTTTTCTTTGGGAAAAGATAGTTCCCTCACCATTCCAACCTTGAATAATGATCTACTCCATCTCTTTTCTGGACTAATTCTTTGACTAACTCCAGGGTGGGATTGCACCTTTAACTGTTTGTAAACATAGCTACTGTCATTTGTGTCACTATCTCTGAAATGTTTGTTATGTGTTTTATCTCCCCCACTCTTGCTCACTTTGATCTCCCATTTACCTCTTTCAGCCTATTTTGATGGGTGGGTTTCCCTAGAATTTTGTAATTTTGCCATTTTGAGAGCCAATAAAGCCTCTGTGAATTTTAAATTTCAAAGTAGGACCTCCTGTTGCTATTATTACGGTATCAAGGTTTTCAAAGGAAGCCCCAAGAATGGATCCTCATGAAGATTCAGAAACAGAGAGGAGCTCTTCTCTGGTTCACCATTATGTGAGTTACAGTTCTCTCATTGTGCACTGACTTGTCAATACGTTAGGATCCAGTTGTTGGCAATAAGGGTGTTTATAAATTGGTATAGTGAAGCATCTTGGTAAATAATAATGGGTTAATGTCATTTTTCAATTTTCATTATTTACTTATCTCATCTTCACAGCAGCAATTGTAGCTATTGAGTTACGAATCCCCCGGTATTCCACTTTTAACAACCTTAACTCTAGCATCATTGCAAATAAATAAAAAAAACTAGAAAGGTTTCCATCATCCTGCCTACCAATTCCATATTTTCCCTGCATGCATGGTGCAGTAGATCCATTTAAATTCGGTTTTAAAATCCCACTTTACATCCAGAGTTGGGTTGTTACCTGAAGTGACTGAAAGAGAATGAGGTGATTTTATATAATGAAGGCCCGAGCATCTCCCCAACATTCCCGATGGGTTACTTTTCTATTCTACAAGTTTACCTGACTGCAAGAACACTACTAAAGAAGTGAAATATTCAAGGTTATGCTGACATTTTACAAACATGCTATCTCTGTACTGATCCTTTAGAACACAAAGTTGGTTTCTGCTCAAAACCAGATGTTCCAGCATAAAAAATAGGTAGGTCATCCAGAAATGATTTGTTTTTCTCTCTATGAAATTCAAACAATTGTTTCTGCCAAGGGAGAGGGTGATTCTTTGGAAAGACGGTAATGAGGAGGTGGGGAAGCGGGGGTTTACATGGATGTGGGATTTATTGAAATATTTTTTTAGCCCTTCTTTAAAACTCTATAACCAAGTTATATTGCACCCAGATTTTTACCCAAAATTAAGTATGAAATGTGTAATGAAAAGATACGTTTTGTTGTAGGATTCCTTACCTACCTTACCCATAGTAATGAAAATATAAAAACAGAAACACATATAAACATAAGGATTGTGGCAAAGGGTACATCAGTCCAGCATTTTGTGGAATCACCAACTCTCAAAAATATCCAACCAGAGGAACAGTCCAAAATCTTTGCGGTGGAGCTCGCACATCGGGCCCGGGGGACCCCAACAAAACACATAATGCGATTTTGGTGGGAGCTCTAACATCTCCTATAATCACATGTATCCTGCACAATAGGGATCGTGATGCAACCCTCTGGGGTGCTAAAATCAAGGTCGCTATCCAGTACCAAAACTTACAAATGCTTATATTTCCGAATTACACTCAAGAGGTACAGGCTAAGAGCCACTTGGCTAAAATATATCGTGAGACAGGATGTACTTTTTCATTGAATGATTGGGAGGCTCTGTGTCTTTTAGGAAATAAATCATTGCGTGCTGCTAATTTTAAAAGGATGTCCTTCCTATCTCGGTGGCTTTCATACTTAACTCCGGCTGCTTTAAAAAAAAGATTTCCTGGAGTGGAGAATAAGTGCTTCCGTTGCCAGGCTGATGGGGAAGGCGGATGGCACCATATCTTTTTTTCATGTCCACGGTTGAGGCCCTTTTGGGAGGCGATTTTTGCAGACATTAGGTTAATAATCGGGAAGACTGTTATGGTAGAGGCCGAGGCAGCTCTATATGGATGTTCTGGGGACAAGGTGAGGTTAACAGGGGCCGAGAAAGCTTTTTTATTCATTTCTTGTACAGTAGCCCGTTCCTTAATTTTACAGAATTGGAAATCTAGTGAAGCCCCCTCTCATTTGAAATGGTTCAACAAAATGAAGAGGTCTCGAAAATTTGAAGAAGCTTATGCTAGACGGATCGGGGCCATTAGAAAATTTGAAACAAATTGGAAGTTTTTTATGGATTTAGAAAAGTTAAAAGAGGGACTTTAACACTGGTTTTATATTTTGGATATTGTAGCCATTTGGCATTGTATTTTGGATGCATTTGCACTTTTTTCACTATTGCACTTTATTAGATGATTGACTTACGGTTATTTTGGATTAAGGAGGGTAACAGCTGTCTCAGTTATATTGTTTTAAAAAATTTAAAAAAAAGGGTCGATATTGATGTTGGAATGATAATTGTTATTTGTGATAAAAATGCACTTGCACTTTAATGGATATTGCACTTTAGAACCATTTGCAACCATGTGGGTTGCTGCACTTTAGGCTACTTAGTTTGCATGTTGCTAATTAGAAGCTTTAGTATCTGATTTACTAAAATGTTTGTTTTTATTGATCTGAAGTAGATTATGTATTTTGATGTACCTAATGCCTTGCTCAATAAAAAAAAAAAAAAAAAAGAGGTACAGGCTAAAGAAAGATCTTTAGACGAGGTGAAAAGAAACATAAGGATTGCTATGCTTAATACCCAGCCTATTTGTGAGGCTCGTCTGGGAGGACGGTCCATCTACCTCGGTCTGGAATATCATGCCTTCCATCTCTCCACCCGGCCAAATCACCCCATCTTCCAAAAGCACCTCAAACCTGGGTATTTTCAAAGATCCTACTCTGCTGATCACTAATGTTCAATGCGGCTTTCGATCTATCCTGCGTTCCCCTCAGAACCAGGATACCTGGGCAGGTCATATTGAAGGCCACTAACTCCAAACATACAAGGAACAACAGACCCATATATTATATATGTGCACACTCTCCGCCTGCTGTTCCACGTGTTATGAGTATTTGTCAAGTGCACTATCACCCACAAGGGTATCATGGAGCTCCCAAGGTTCTCATTTTTGTATGTGCCACCAAATGCACAATTAATACATTGGTGCAGTCAAGAGGTGCTTCTTTACCACTGGAGTTAGAGTAAAAAAGAAGGATAACGTGTAGAACACAAGTTGCAAGCACAGCACTTTTTCCTTGTGCCTTTATTTCGTATTACAGCATTACTCGGAATCACAGGAATTACGCAATAAACTTGAATATAGCGCATTTTTACCATAAGTTCATTGCTCTTTAGTCCTTTGTTGCTGTTAGTGTCCTTCTTCGTCTTTGCTCTCACCCTAAAACTATGTGGTGTCCAGGTCTTCTCTTAATTTGTTGGTGGAGTTGTATCACAAATACTCAACGGGAGTGAAGTATGCGGCCTTTTCTGCCATTTTAATGACAAAGAACTTTCTCGTGTTACTCCTGACGCTCATCGACCTGACGCAACAACTTTAAAAAAGTCTTATGTGAAAACATGGAATGCAAACATGAAATAGAATATAGATTTACCTGGTCCCATTTGAACATAAATATCCCTCCTAAAATATTGGCCTGTATTTAATTATTAATTATTAAATACACTAAAAGTCACTTCCATATATTTTGAAATCAAGTTAATTAACTTGTCTTTTTCCGGACATTGCATAGTTGCAGGTAAGAGCTAGATAAAGGATTTCAGAGCACGTCTAATTGGTAGGGAGGTCTTTATGTATGTTCGAGATTTTGGGTGTCTATACTTTCGGGAAATATATTTTTGCAGTAAACCTTTTCACACATAACCATCTTATGGCTCTCTTTGTTCTATAATCCCTTTGCTACTAGAAAAAGAAGAAAACCAAGATGTTCAGAAACAGAGCATAATGTATTGTTTCAAAAGTAAGCAAAAGATTTGTAAAAAAAAAAAAGACAAACTCGGAAGATAAAGTACCACATTTCTTCTTTTCGACATTAAAACCATGATGTCATTAATGTTTGAAGTATATGGCTACTGCCACCATTATTACTTAACGTGGCTTAAAGCTGCATTGTACATATGGCCCCCTTTCACGCTATGGTTAGCATTAAAGGGGTGGACAGTGGGTGTTGCACAACACCCATTCATTTTGATGCTGCCCCCTATGTACAAGGTGCATAGGAGGCAGCGCCAAAATTAAGACCAGGTAAAACTAGTCTTAAATTGGCGTAATGAGGAGAAATACATTATTTCGTCTTGGTTTTGCCTTTTCCATGTGCGCTGCCTTGTGCAGCACACATGGAAAAACCCGATCTCTCAGTTTTTTTTAGTGTCCTCTTAGTAAACTGTACAACCCCACCCTCAGCCCCTCCTAAGGCTGGACAATACAACACAGAGTTAGTAATTTTATTTTTCAGAAATTTTCTTCAAAATGCCATATTGTGGAAAATGTGAACCAGTCTAAACATAGATTTGTGATTTACTCTGACTAGACTCTGACTAGACTTACTGGTTAACCACTGCTTTCCGGAATAAACCAGGAGTACTTCAAGAGTATGTCGTACCCTTGATCGGCAATTGCCCAATTCAGGGAGCAAGTTGGAGACATTGGAAGCTGACCTATATTTCAATGCTTTCAGCTCATTCATACATTAAGGTGCCGATTCCGATCCGGTAAAATAAATTTGCGTACGACTCGTATCCGTATATTTTCACGTACGAATCGTACAAGTACCGTACAAACGGCGAAGTACGATTCGTACCTGAAAAATACATACGAATAGCGTCGGGAAAAGGGTACGATAGGGAGCCGGACATTTTTACGTCCGAATAGCGTCGGGAAAAGTGTATGAGAGGGAGCCAGACATTTTTACGTGCAAATCGTAAAACAGAAGTCCGAGCGCGCAAGTACGATCCGTACCGCCCGTCCGAATACACAACCGCATGTAAAAGGCCCCGTACCGAGCGAACGCAGTAGCACACATGTACACGGGTAAACTTGTGCCCAGATGCGAGTCGTACAGCCCCCCTCCCCCAGCATATGTCAGCACCGTACCCCCATATGTCAGCACCGTACCCCCCACTGTCCGCACTGTACCCCAGCCCCGTACCTGTACACACCGTACCCCAGGCCCGTAGTGCCTGTACGCGCCGCACCCCAGGCCCGTACCCCAGCCCTGTACCTGTACGCACCGTACCCCAGGCCCGTAGTGCCTGTACGCGCCACACCCCAGGCCCGTACCTGTACGCACCGTACCACAGGCCCGTACTCCAGCCCCGCACCTGTACGCGCCGTACCCCAGGCCTGTAGTGCCTGTACGCGCCGCACCCCAGGCCCGTACCCCAGGCCCGTAGTGCCTGTACGCACCGACCCCAGGCCCGTAGTGCCTGTACGCACCGTACCCCAGGCCTGTACCCCAGCCCCGCACCTGTACGCGCCACACCCCAGGCGCGTACCCCAGCCCCGTACCTGTACGCACCGTACCCCAGGCCCGTAGTGCCTGTACGCGCCGCACCCCAGGCCCGTACCCCAGCCCCGTACCTGTACGCACCGCAGCCCAGGCCCGTACCCCAGCCCCGTACCTGTACGCACCGTACCCCAGGCCCATACGCCAGCCCCGTACCTGTACGCACCGCACCGCACCCCAGGCCCATACCCCAGCCCCGTGCATGTACGCACCGCACCCCAGGCCCGTACCCCAGCCCCACACCTGTATGCGCCGTACCCCAGGCACGTACCCCAGCCCCGCACCTGTACGCGCCGCACCACAACACCGTACCCCAGCACCCTCACCCAGCATCGCGTATGTCCGGACCTCACCTACGCGAAAAAGACTCGTACAGAACCAGGACACTGTAAAACAGCACAAGGAGGGTCAATTCGACTCGCACAACACCACCAAACACGTCTACATGACAAAATACATCTCAATGACTGACCTGGCACATCCAAACAGAGGCCCAAAATCACAACCACCTCTTATAACACACCCACCAAAATTTCAAACCCAGCCACACCCACAAATGGACCAATAAAAAGGGCCCACACATACAACCCATGAGCCTTTGCAACAGACCCACTGCTGCCAGACCCCACAGACAAACAACTGCACCTTACTTACACCTTAACTACACCTTAACTTACACACCTTCACACAACCTCCTTCACAAACACCCCCTCTTCACATTCACACACACACCGTCACATTCACACCCACAACCATCCACACCCACACCCCACACCATGCCCACAGACAAGAATCCAAAGTTCACAAGGGCGGAGCTGGACCTCCTTGTCAACAAAGTCATCAGAGTCGAGCCACAGCTGTTTGGAACATTGGTCAGACAGACCAGCATAGCCCAAAAAACTAGCCTGTGGCAGAGGATCGTCGATAAGGTGAATGCTGTTGCGCCCATCCGAAGGACCAGGCATGAATGCCAAGCCAGGTGGTACGATCTGCGGAGGGCAGTCAAGAGGAAAATGAACGAGGAATATGCCCAGAGTAACATCACTGGAGGTGGGCTGCCCCGCAGACTGGTACATTACCATCCCTGGGAGGAGAAGGTGATGGCCCTGCTTCCGCCGGTGGGAGTACACAGAGTCGAAGGAGTCGCAGAGCCTGGTGAGTACACAAACAACTCACTTAACATGGGGGGAATGGCATCCACACCACAAATACACCAAATGCATGCTATTTCCCCCAAGCCCTCCCCGCACACAACCACACTCAAAAACCACGCTCATGCCACTAACGTCTCCATGCCCCATTCACAAATAAAGGCAATGCCATGTCCAACCACAAACCCAAGACTGGATGTCCGGGATGCTGGGAGGGTGGGGCTCACACAACACATTGTGCAACTCAGAAACAGACACCAATGCCCTCAGCCCATATGGCCTAGGTACATACCCATGCACCATGCCCAATGCACAGGGACTGGCAAAGTACTGACAAGGTAGCTGACACTTGGCCCTGCTGTATGCAGCACAAGGCCCACCTGTGACCACTGTACACTCAAACACCAACTCCACAAGCTCAGATATCTAGCACAGGAACTCACACTCACTGTCATGCCAGCATGCACCATGAGGGGACAGACACATCACCTGGGAGACCCAATGACAAATCACACTACACCCAACTGCAGGCCTGGTCACACCCCCCCCTTACACAAGCACACACCCCCAGAGCAGGCAACAGATTTACCCACTCTCACAATGGACATGTGACACAACAAGACCAATCCATAGCCAAATAAGCATCCTAGCCAAAATTCTACTGGTCAAACACTCAGGAGAACATATCAATCTGTCCCCCGCAACATACCCATCCCCAAGTGTACATTGAGAGGAATGCTAGGCACATCCAACTACCTGGAGGAACTGTGACAACTTGAATATGTATGAAACATGGATGTGGCATGAAACAGCATTAACATTGTCTCTCTCTCACACACAGGGCAACGTCATGGACCTCCCCCCAACAAGGGGGGGAACAATCACAGTCCCAGGCTCAGCGTGAAGATGATCCCACCGGCAGCAATGACTCTCATCACTCCGTGGATGACTCCGACCAACCTGGCCCCTCTGATGCCCAAGCCCCTGCAGCACCTGCATCAGGTACATCTGTGCCAACCCCCACCCCCATTCCTGCCACATCCCAGGAGACACCCAGGAGCCCTGCTCGCACTGAACAACAGAGCCAGTCTGACCAGGAGGGACAAGGTTCTCCGGGCACCCAGGAGGAGGCAGACAACCCCGCAAATGCCATTCCTCAGGGGTCCCGTAGACCCCATGTGCCCACAACGGCAGGCCAGGCTCGTGTGGGCAGGGGTGGTGGGAGTGGAGGCAGGCGGAGGCGCGAACCTGACCAGCCAGCTGAGGGAACCGGTATGTCACACGTACGCCACATCCTGGACACATACCGGCGTGACACCAGGGGCATCAGCCAGATAGTGGACACCCTCACAGACATCAAGGGGACCCTTGACGAGATGAAGAACCGGCAGGCCGAGCAACATGCCAGTCAACAACAACACCAAGGACGGATGGAGGCATGACTGGCTGAGCTCCTGGCGGTGGAAACGGACATGAGCCGTTCACTCCGTCGGATCGCCGACAACATGGGCAACCCTCCCTGTGCCACCAGGCAAAGACCACCACCAGCCACAGGGAGGGAGGAGGAGGAGGATTCGTCCAACGGAGCATCACAAGCATCGTCAAGGCCTGCATCTGAGGGTCCCCCCCAGGAAGATGGGTCGTCCACTGAAAAGACCGTGAGAGTCAGCAGACCATCCACATCTCCCAAGTCAATGACATTCTCTGCCACATGGACTTGCTGGTCACAGTCTGACCAATGATGACCAACACTGTGGTCTGGACTCTGATGACTTCCAAAGCAAAGGATCCCATCTCCCCCTGTGAACTTTTGATTCTATGCACCCGGTAGAGCACCTTAGTTTATCTACCAAAACACGTACCCCACCGTAAATAAAATTTTTAATTTTTTCATGAGATGTTGCAGTCATTTTGCATTAGTCCACAACATATGTGTGTGTAAATGTCAAACTATGCCTGAGTGTTGAACTAACTCCACCCATCCATACCCTGGGATCTGAGTCTGGTACAGGACACACATGGGTCACAATGTATCATTCAATGCAGACATGGAGCACAATACTCACCTGTGATGGCCTCAAGCTGCTGAGGGGGTGCTTGCAATACTGTGCGGACAGACCTATTTGGAAGAGTATCATTAAGGCGCAGAGGTCATGGCTCATGTGGAGGTTCCCGGGGAGGGAGTCCCAGGTATGTGTGGCCAGGTGGGAGGACTATGTCCTGCATGCTGGAGTAAGGTGGATGTGAAGAATGGTGTCCAGGGCAAGGTTGGATGCACGGAGATGGCCCAACGGGGTCTCGGATGACAGTGGTACAAGGTTGGTTTGGGTTCGGGGTTGTGGCCTGCCTCCTGAGTGTGGGTGTGTAGTGTGAAGGTCATCCTGCAGCAGACAGTGATCCATTGCAGCTATCTCTGCTGGACGGTGATATGGCTGGTGCGCCGGATGTTGAAGCAGAGGTGTGCAGATTCACCCTGGATGTGGAGGGAGTTTGGATGTGCCTGCTCCATAGAGGGCAGGGCAGTATTTGACACGGATGTTGTCGTGGACCTGGGGGATGGTCCGTCTTTCCTTGGAGTGGATCTATCTGGGGATCATGTGCATAATGCAGAGGGTGTTGCAGGCTGAGGCACAGTTGCCGGTGATTAGCAAGGCAAATGTGAGCAAGCAATCCATGATGCACACCATCTTGTGTGCGTGGACACTGGGTGCTTGTGCAGGGCTCTTGCGGGTGGGACACAAGCAGTTGACCCAGCTGTAAGGGGACAATCCTCAGATGTTGACCTCAGTCCTGTACAAGTCCAGCCTCAGGTGGCTGATGTTCAGCCATTCATCAATGGATCTGATGCATTCTTGAATATTAGAACTGGCAATGTCTGTGTCCTTGGTAAGGGTGAGGAGCACCTGGCTGTCAATGGCATACGAGCTGATGATGAGGTGCTGTGCGCATGTGATGGTGGAGAGGGGGGTCCTGGACACATTGTAGATTGACACGCTGAGAGATGATACCTGTGCCATGTGCCTGACGACGACACCATACTACATGCAGAAGCCTTGAGTCCCACTCCCATGGCCTTGCTGGGGTACAGAGCCGGTGGGGAGTAGGAGGGACATGACCTGGTTGGTGTGACAGGGCCTGGAAGGCATGGCAGCGCTGTGTAGGCAGTTGGAGTTGCACACTCATCATGCAAAGGTGTTGTGTGTGCGCTTAGTGTATGCCTGAGAGCAGGCGGTAGATTTGTGGATGGACATTGCTTGGAGGGTGGCTGCAACATCAGACTATAGTGTGATGTGGGTCATGCAAGGATCTGAGGGTCGTGCAATGTGCACGTTGCATGTGCAGACGGTCCAGCCTTTGGCACCGCGTGGCCGCAACTGTGGCACAGACAAGCTGATGACAGCCAAATGAATGGGTTGAGGGAGGAAGGGAGGAGCATCTTTGATGTGTGTGTGCTGCCAAATCCGTAAACTTCGTGTGCCCTTGCTGCAGGGGCTGCAACAGCAGGCGGCATGTCCTGGAAACTATGCCACAAGTTGCACACAAAGACAAGGATGTCAGAAAGGACAACTGCAACAGGTGTATGTAAAGGAAGGAGTGTCCGGTTTTCCATGGCACACCCAGAGACAATGGATGCACAATCACCAAAGATGACTGACACCGGATCAGGAAACTGAAGGCCGAGCTGCGCACAGGAAACACACCCTTAGCAGTTGTTGACGGCCCGTTGTGGGGACCAACATGCCAAAACACATACACAGCCATGGACTTCATGCACAATAGAGAATCAAATACATGAAGAACAGCATGCATGTTGCTAATCTACACATAGACTCATATGCACAACCTTTGACAACTATGCCAGAGATGCCGCATGCACAGTGGTAAGAGACCTGCATTGACAGAGATGAGGCACCTTGGAGGGTGAGGAACACCTTTATTACTCAGGCTCACACCTATGGAATTGCATCAATATGAACAGACTCACAGGTCTTTTGGATGAACATGTGGGACCTACACTGGACACCCCCTTTGCACCACAGATGCTGTAAATCCATTGAACTGGCACACAAGTGAAGGGGGTGAGCCAAACACCTCCTGCTGCACACGGAGAGGCTGCAATTCCCCATTGAGCCTCTTATGGGGATGTCCCACACTATGTCCACCCGTAGCATCCCGTATGTTTCAGAGGGAAGTTTTACACACATTGATGCCTTCCTCACAATCCACAATCCCATTACAGATGACTGTCACGAAGTGTGACTATCAATTCATGTGAGTCATGCTACATGTCATGTGTGAGTAGACATGTATGCATAGTAACAAAACCTGCACAGGAGCAGTGCCCACACATTATAACCAACTACCACACCCAAAATGCCTTGCTGCAATCCTTACCCAAAGGAGACTTTTCACCATGTCCGTGCATGTAACGCTGATTCAGCACACGTTGCAATACTCATGAGGAATAGCAGGAGCACAACGATGCCACGAGCAGACAGCATGCGCAACTACCTGGGGATGACAGACACACAAGAAGTCAGGAAAAAGATAGTCATCCGCATGCATGGTCATGTACTCTACATGAATAAGGTTGACACCATGCTAGTTGAAAATTGAGTGTGTCAGCTAAAATGTGTGGAATGACATCATCACTCGAGTGACACATCAGAACACACCTCTAAGTCACTTAGCATACAGTCAGCTGGACACACACATTGCAACACATGCCACACAAGGCTCCAAGCGTGCACACTCAGACCCAGGGACTCACCATTATGAGAAGAAGTTGCGTATGAGCTGACTCAGAATGTCCTCCTCCTCCTCCTCCTCCTCCTCACTTGTCTCGTGACCAAGGCCTTCATCCTCCACGGGTGGATGTTCCTGCTCATCCGGATCCAGGATGAGTGGCACAGCTTTCTCCACTGCCATGTTGTGCAGCATGCAGCACACGAGGAAGATTTTGCAGACCTTCACCGGTGCATATGGGAGGGACCCACCTGTCTTGTGGAGACACCGGAATCGGCTCTTCAGGAGGCCAAACATCCTCTCAATCACTCGCCTGGTCTGCCCATGGGCATTGTTGTAACAGTGATCTGCAGCTGTTCTGGCGTTGCGGAGAGGCGTCATCAGCCATGGCATGTTGGGATAGCCAGAGTCCCCTACATGGAAACATCATGTAAAGAAGTGGGTCAGGAAATGCCGTAACATACAAAGATACCGCTAAATACAGGACAAACAGAGTATACCCACCAACAAGACATGCTCGTTCGTTGTGCAGCCGCAGCATCATTTCTGGCACCCTGCTACGCCTCATGATGTAGGCATCGTGTGCTGACCCTGGAAAACGTGCACAGACATGGGAAATCAGCATGTTAGGTAGACACACCACAAGGGCATTAATGGAGTGATAATGTTTTCGGTTTCGATAGGCTACCTCCTGTGCCTGTGGTGGTACCAAAGCCACATGTGTCCCATCAATGGACCCAATTACATGGGCAATCCCTCCCAGGGCATAGAACTCACCCTTGATACCTGTCAACTGCTCACGAGTTGGAAAATGGATGAATTCATCAAGGTGCTCCAACATAGCTTCTAAAACATCATGCAGGACACGGCTGAACATGGTCTGTGACATGCCACCCACATCAGCTATGGTGAATTGAAATGTACCGGTGGCAAAAAAATGTAGGGCTGCCATCACCTTCATCTTGGGGGTCAGCGCAGTAGGATAACTGTGTCGCGGTTGGAGGTGTGGTGCCAGCCTGTTTGTCAGGTCCTCAATTAACTGTTGGGTGAATCTGTAATGGCATATGCAGTCACGTTCCCTCATGGCACCCAAGTCTGGCATTGGTCGGGGGAGAGGCGGTGCCCTGCAGAAATTTGGAAGGAATAACGAAGATTGAGTACATTACAATACCAATGTCAATGAACTGAGCACATGTTCAACAGCTAATACACATCTGCTAAATACAGAGTCTGGTCTGTGCAATACATCCATGACACGTATGCCAGCCAGGTGATACTCCTAGGAAGAGCCAGCTACAAACGTTGATTGTCAAGGTCTACATGACATGCCATGAAACTAGCTGTGGGCCAGTATAAGTGAACAGCCAGACACATTACAGGAGTGACATACATCCACATATCTGCATTCGAAGGATGTTATCTCATTCAGACAGCTTGCGGCAAGCTAGACGCACAGGTCACATGTCATTTAAAAAGTACAGATCACACACATTGCCATAAAGGGGTACATGTCAAAGTTGATAACACAGACATTGAGACAACGCAGATATGTCCTCAGGTCAAAATACCATGTTCGATGCATACAGACACACGTTACGTGGGATTCCACATGTGGCATGGTGAGCGTAATTGTGTGCCATGCCCATCTACACACAGACACATGTTGGATGCAGCAACAGCAGATGCAGTTGACGGAACACCAACAGCAAGCTCATGGGAACACATGACACACACATGACTTAGTCACATCGTGGCACGCTGGTAGTTAGATGTCAGGTGTAATTATCCGTGTACCTGGCATCAGGGGACAGCTGCGGGTGTTGGGGACTGTGCCATACCAGTGATGCAGTGCTTGACACGTTTATACTACATGCAGACATGTGCAAAGTGTGAAAGGGAAGTGTGCAACATAGTGCCCCATCACACATGACATGTGTACACAGGTCACCACACATCTATTGTGCTAAAACATGAGGAGACATGTGCCACATCACTGCCTGACACACCTAGGCCCTGCACAGGAAGGACTGCACTGACAATGACTTGATGTACAGCCTTGTGCAAGTCTGACACCTCCATTCCTTTCGTGTGCGCCTCCTATCACCAGTGTAAGCTGTGAAACGCACCGTACACACGCTCTGAGGGCGTGTGTACGGTCGTATCACTATATTGGGTTTGGGTAGGAGTACGCGTGTGTGTACGGACCGTGTACTACGGTAGTACACGTACGTGTACGACCAGTGTATACACCTAGGTGTACACACTGGTCGTACACGTACGTGTACACACTGGTCCTATCCCCATAGTAGTGTTGCCGTGGGTGTACGCCATATTGATACGGCCCGTACACCCGTGTGTACGGGTCGTATCACTATGGCGTACACCTACGCCAACACTACTATAGGGATACAACCCGTACACGCGCGAGTACGGGCCGTATCACTATGGTGTACACCTACGGCAACACTACTATAGGGATATGACCCCTACACGCGCGTGTACGGGCCGTATCACTATGGCGTACACCTACGGCAACACTACTATAGGGAAACGACCCATACACACGTGTGTACAGGCCGTATCACTATGGCATACACCTACGCCAACACTACTATAGGGATACGACCCGTACACGCGTGTGTACGGGTCGTATCACTATGGCGTACACCTACGCCAACAATACTATAGGGATACGACCCCTACACGTGCGTGTACGGGCCGTATCACTATGGCGTACACCTACGCCAACACTACTATAGGGATACGACCCGAACACGCGCGTGGATGGGTCGTATCACTATGGCGTACACCTACGCCAACACTACTATAGGGATACGACCCCTACACGTGCGTGTACGGGCCGTATCGCTATGGCGTACACCTACGGCAACACTAATATAGGGATACGACCCGTACACGCGCGTGTACGGGCCGTATCGCTATGGCGTACACCTACACCAACACTACTATAGGGATACGACCCGTACACGCGCGTGTACGGGCCGTATCACTATGGCGTACACCTACGCCAACACTACTATAGGGATACGATCCGTACACGCGCGTGTACGGGCCGTATCACAATGGCGTACACCTACGGCAACACTACTATAGGGATACGACCACTACACGCGCGTGTACGGGCCGTATCACTATGGCGTACACCTACGGCAACACTACTATAGGGATACGACCCATACACGTGCGTGTTTGGGCCGTATCACTATGGCGTACACCTACGGCAACACTACTATAGGGATACGGCCCGTATCACTATGGCGTACACCTACGTCAACATTACTATAGGGATACGACCCGTACACGCGCGTGTACGGGTCGTATCACTATGGCGTACACCTACGCCAACACTACTATAGGGATACGACCCGTACACACGCGTGTACGGGCCGTATCACTATGGCGTACACCTACGGCAACACTGCTATAGGGATTCGACCCGTACACACGCGTGTACGGGCAGTATCACAATAGTAGTGGTGCCCTAGGGGTACGTGTGAAACGCACCGTACCTGTGTGGGGATTTGACAATTACAATGGGGACACATAAGGGACAAGTATTAGGGCCTAAATGCATGCTGGTTGTCATGGATACCGAGTTTCAAGATCAAATTTTTCCATCATGTGGGCTGGAAAAAGCAGTTGGCCACATTATACATTGTTGCAAAGTGGTTGTTGACTTGACATGCTGCTGCAAATTTGAATTTGAAAGATGCTAGTGCTGTCACTGGTGTATGTTTAAAGGGATTGGAGGAAACGGAGGATGCAAATGAGGCTGACCAATCACTCTGTACTCCTGTAAAAGAAATAGGCCAGCAAGGCAGATATAAGTCAGGCAGAACTCATGAGAGGGCACTTGCCTGCACAACATGTCAGTCGACACCACCGCTGCTGTCTTGTCTTCCTCTGGCACCATGTCAAGGTCTGTGGAGAGGGCCCAGCCATTCACACAAGAAGAGAATGAGGCGTTGCTGGACGTCATCCTCCCACAGTACCCCAGCCTGTATGGTAGACCAGGGGAGCAGGTGAGTGCTGACTCTACTACCTTTGACTGTGCCCCTTTTTTTGTGACTGTCACTTCTGGCATTGTGTCCAGGTGTGACAGACATGCAATGTTGTTTAGAGTGGCTCCCAGGGGGCCGGGGGGGGGGGTATGTCTTATGTCTCTCATGCAGAGCATGATGTGGTTCATGTGTGCACTCCTCACTTGCATTGTGCTTACTGTGACATTCACTGCATGGTGCATGGCACATTCAGCGTGGCTAATCCTCTTGGGCATTCTTGTTCTATAGTCCTGAGGTGAATCAGTGGTCCCCCCGGTGTGACAGGTGACTCTACCCACAGATGTGTGTGAGTTGAGTGGAGCTGTGGTGAGAGTGTCCAAATGATGTGTACGCCCCCTGGACATTGATGTGTGTGAATGTTCCTTGTCATGTGGGTGAGTGTCTATGTGGAGTGTTGCACCACAGCTGCATGGAGGAGGCAACTGCTCTACCCAACTGATGTGAGAAGTAAGCCGTGCTGTGTGTCTGACTTGCTGGGCTAGCCCCACGCCTGTGACACCCCCCAGGAAAGTGGCACATGTGCAGAGTGAGGTTTGTATCCGCTGTTGCCAATGGCAGGTGAATGATCTGTGCCTGTGTGTGTCTGTGTACTCTGCTGAGGTTGTGTCAGTGGCCTGGGGCATGTGACTGCTTGGAGGTGCTGTCCATCAGCCTTGTGTTGCTTGTGATGCACAGTGTGTGCCATGATCAGGGAGTGTGTGGAACCCCTCATGCCACCTGTGTACTTTCAATGCCATGTAGTGCATTGGCGCTTACACAGAGGCGAATGTCCCTATGACAAAGGTGCTATTAGTTGGCAGCATACTATGCCCTGTTCAACAAATCAAATATGTTAAAATGTGTGTCTCTGTGACATGGAGCAGGTGTAGTGATGTAGTCTCACTTTGTCATCCTCACAGGTAACCGCCTACCAGAAGGGGAGAATTTGGAAGAGGGCCATCAGGGCCGTGAATACGGTGGAGGGTCGCAGTCGGCGCCTGCCCCAAGTGAGGAAACGCTGGCAGGACATCCGGTTCTGGACCAGGAGGATCGCCCGGGTCCTGCTGGGGGACTTACCACCACGCCCCCACGGCGGGCGCCGGCACCTGACCCACCAAATGAAGCGTGTCCTGGCGGTGGTCTTCCCTGAGATGGATAGGCGGTTACAGGAGAGACAGCAGCAGGAAGGGGGTAGGTACATGTTTGTTGTGTGTCACCAGCTTTTGGAAGTGCTCAGTCGCCTGGATACACTGCCAGGGTTTATATGTGCAGTGCATATCCTGTTCCCCCAAGTCAACCGGTGCTGTTCTTCCTCTCTTCCCCTCCTTGACATGTGTTCCCTGGTCTGTGTGTAATCACTATTGCACATGGTCATCTAGGCTGCAAGTTAATCAAGGTGCAAACTGCTTTCAGCATCATGGGTGGGGGTGGTCTGTGACATGTGTTGGTACCTTGCCTGTGCCCTGTCCTGTTCACTCATTTGGGGGTCCATAATTGTTGGCACTGTCCTGAGTCTCAACATAGGAGTGTGAGGTTTCAAATAAACAGACTTGCAGCATGCATGACCAATGTAGTGGCCTCAGACATGATGTGCATGAGTGGGAGATATGCATAGTGCCGGGACGGTTGCTCCTGTTACAGTCAGATCATTCCAGGACCATGGAGCAGTGTGCCCACTACAGTCCCCTGAGACACCTTTTCCTAGGAATCATGTGTGACATCAAACACTGTGCCCATTCACTGTGTGTTCAGCATAGGTTGGCCTCTGTGGCATTGTTCCATGGACTCATTTGTATTTACGTAAAGTGTGCTACATGTGTCCACTGTCCATGGTGACCCAATTAGGCTTGTGCATCCTCACACTGGCCAGTGCCTGTGTGTCTATGTACAACTATCTGTTGATGGTTGTTTGTCACAAATATGTGTGGTGAGCCTCACGAGGTGATGTTCAGTACATTTAGGAGTTCTTGATGCACATTTTAGTAATCCCAGATTAAGAGGTGTAACTACTTGCTCTGTCTCAATCACATTGTCTCAGGTAGGGGGGGTTTGTGCAGGCAAGGCCTACATGTCCAAACCTTATGTCTCCTTGCCAGGTCTGACCTGTGTGTGATAATTGTCTGGACAGACACTCAACGTGCAGTGACCCAGGCATGTTGTGCAGGGTGTAATGTTTGTGCTTTGCAGCATGTGGCAAAAGTTAAAAGACATGTTTCCTGCTCATCCATTTTTGGCACCGGTGTGTGCTCCAGATGCTACGTAGTTTGGTCTGTGTGTGCTGACATCTGTGTGGATATTCTTGGTTCCCATGAGGGTGTCTCCTCAGTGCAGGTGCTCCTTATTCCGACACAATTGCAGGGCCATTAGCTAATGCATTGTCCTGTGTCTGGACATGTGTGCCACTCCACATGACAGGTAGTGGGTCAGATGTGTTGCCAACTGTGTTATCATGGTACGGATGGCCATGTGACAGGTGGCATGATTCAAGTTGTTAGTCAAGATGTCTTGTACCTTGGCACTGACTACACTTGTCAACATATCCCAATAGTTTATATGCTTGACTCTGATTTTTTGTTGTGAAGGACAATAATGTGCCTGCATGACAGATGTCTCCCAAGGAAGTGCACAAGAAACCACCTTTACACATTTAGGGGACACGCTGGCACATTTAAAACAAAGGCACAGTTCTGTAATAAAATTGATTAGAGATTATACATATACATGTTCCCACAGTGTGGTTGCATTTGGGTTAGTCCTCGGTTGTTGCTGATACCAACTTACGAGTGTCAAGTCATCCAGACCACCGTGGTGCCATGTATATGCACTTCCTGATACCACATTTCTTCTTAACAGTGGCTTATTTGCATTAGGCTGGCAGCTCATACAATGACTGTGTAAAAGTAGTTTTTTGTGCACCTCCTTGTGTGACTTCTGTTATCGAGGCACATGTGTGTTCTGTTCCAAAAGTGGCACATTCACACATTCCAAACACGTCGATTGTGTAAAGTGTTGTGATTCCCAAGGGATCACAATGTATTTCTTTAGGGTTTACAAAGTACTCACATGTCTCTGAGTGTGGGGACACCTTCAGCATTGGCATCTGTTATTTGGCCTTGGGTGCACCAATACTGTTTCTCTCACAGTGAACAAGAGGTGGCATGCCTTCATAGTCTGGCTGTGCCTCACTGTTCACAGACACTAGCTTCTCAGTATAATTGGATATTGAGTTATTTGCTGTTGTGTCCTGATGTTCATTTTTTCAGGCGGCATGGTGGGTGAACCAACTGGGGAGTGCATGGCTTACATATGTGCGGAGTATTCTAGATGTTACTCATGATGCATTTCCTGATATGCACTGTGACCTATTTTGTTTGGACTCATGTGTCAGATGTACACAGGTGACTGATTATTTCATGTCTCTTCACCTTGCACACAGCATCATCAGGGGACACCGAGGGAGACACCTGCACGGACCAGGAGGAGGGATCGAGCACCCGTGCCGCCACTGCTGGGGAGTCGGCGGAATCAAGTGGCACGGAGGGCGAGGGGAGTTAGGCGGAGGACCTGTCTAGTACCAACACCGACTACGACACTGACGGGTCTGAGGCTGAGCTCCCTGAGGGGGCGGAGGCTGCTCCAACAGCTGGCAGCAGCACTACAACTGTCACCGCCCCCTCCATTCCCATCACCGCCCTCCCAGTTGCTCGGGTCCCTTCTGTCCGTGTAGGGCAACAACGTGTCTCCTTCGTGCCAGGCTCCGCACCCCCTGCCCCTGTCTCCCCTGCTGCCCTCACTGCCGAGTCTGTGGACATTCAGCGGCAGTTGCAGGTTGGGCAGACATTGATCCTGACTGTCCTCCATGGCCACACCAGACTGCTGACACAGATGGTGTCGTACATGGAGGGCATGTCATCAGCGATGTCTGACCAACGGATGTTGCTGAGGTCCATGGACTCGTCACTGACGGCTGCAGTGAATCTCCTGCAGCGCTTCGTCCCCCCCTACCCCTGCACCATCCACACTTCCCACTCCCATGCCTGTCCCAAGCACACACAGACATTCCCAGCCACGCACCCCACCTGACACAGGCAGCACACCAACAGGGAAGGGCAAGCGCACACCTCCTGTCACCCACACTCAGGGGGAAGAAGGCACACCCACTGGGTCTAGGGCACACAGCCAGACACGCAGCCACAGTCCAAGTCCGCATGCCTCACTCCCCAGTCCCTCCAATGTCACTCCCCTCGGCTCCCATGTCCCACAGTCTGAGAAGGAGACATACTTGGCTGTGCTGGGCCTCAGCCCCACTGGTTCACCATCACGCAAACGGGCAAGGCACTCCACGGGTAGGGAAGTTGAGTTCCCCCCTGTCCACCACCTCCCCCAGTAGCGCTGCAACCCATCCCTCCGACCCCCCCCCCTCCTTGGGGCCTGTGGTTCCTTCGGGTGCCGGGGAGACGCTGGACGAGCTTGCGGACGTGTGCAGCGCCATGCTAACCTCCACCTTTGGCGCTGCCCCACCCCCTCTGGTGGAGTCGTCCGTCCCTGCACCCACAACACCTACCCTTCCCCCTCCTGTCCCTGCGGTGCCTGCTCCTTCCCCACATGATGCCCCCCCCCCCCCAGTCGCTGAACCAGAGGTTTAGTATGTGCAGGCAAGCTCAGGGATACGCGTGGACATGTGTCCCCCCCAGGACTTCGCATCTGGACTGGCCTATGGCCTTTGTAAATATTGTCCTTTTATACCTTTTAATTTAATTCTGAATAAAGCATTTTGTTTTTCCTTTGACCACGATTGGTTTTCAGGTATTCATGTTGGTGCTGATGCTCCATGAGTTGGGGTGGTGATCATGTGTTAGGTGCCTGGGAAATGTTGTAGTCTGCTGCTCATGGGGTGGACTCTGGTATCTGCGTGCCATCACAAGGTCTCTGAAAAGAATGTTTGGTTGTGTATGCTCTTTGTGTTTGGAGACATTGTCCCAAGGAGTGTTCCTTCCTCTGTGGCACCTGACATCTTCCCTGCAGGGATTTGCACAATTGTTGTGCTGACCGGTGTCTACATTTCCTTTGTGGGTGACGGATCCCTTCAACTATGGCCATGCCTGCTCATCAATGTCTCCGGCTGCATCGTCTGTGCCATCCTTGGTAGTCACTGTACTTGTGTATAGAGTATGTTGCCATGCCTTCATGTAGAAATTGTCCCTTTTCCGCACTATGCGTGTGTGTACTCCCAGCCTGGCACACATATGGTACTTGTTCTGCAGGGTATTTGTTCACCTGACTCACAATTGTGGGCATTGTATCTGTGGGAAGACCACCCTATTCCTTCCATGGGAGACAACAACTTGGTGGCTGTCCCAGCACTGTACATTCCTATCAGTCCTGGAATGTGCGTGACAGTGTGTGTTCCCTTTGGCTCTCTTAGTTTAGTAGGCTTTAACATAACTATACAGTCTTGTGACATGATCTCAGTGTGTGTATTGTGCTGCATCCGCCAGGGGTGGGTATGCATGTGTCATTTGTCCTCACACCCACATGTGGTGTGTCATGCAGTGGGGGAAAGACATACATCCTCATGGGAGTGGGACACTGCTCTCAGTGAGGTGTTGTTATGTCACTCTCAACATAGTCGCACATTGGGGATGCGTTCATACACCCATGGAGTTGTGGTCATCTGAGGATGATGTACACACCCCCATGTCTCTGTCCACTGCTGGTAGCGCTATGCACCCACTCCTCATATGTATGTCCACTGCTGGGAGTCCTCTGCACCCACCCCTCATATGCCTGGACACTGCTGGGAGTCCTCTGCACCCACCCCTCATATGTCTGGACACTGCTGGGAATCCTCTGCACCAACCCCTCATACGTCTCTGTCCACTGCTGGGAGTCCTCTGCACCAACCCCTCATATGTCTGTCCACTGCTGGGAATACTCTGCACCCACCCTTCATATGTCTGTCCACTGCTGGGACTACTCTGCACAAACCCCTCATACATCTCTGTCCACTGCTGGTAGTGATATGCACCCACTCCTCATATGTCTGGACACTGCTGGGAGTCCTCTGCACCCACCCCTCATATGTCTGGACACTGCTGGGAATCTTCTGCACCCACCCCTCATAAATCTCTGTCCACTGCTGGGAGTCCTCTGCACCCACTCCTCATATGTCTGTCCACTGCTGGGAGTACTCTGCACCCACCCCTCATACATCTCTGTCCACTGCTGGGAGTCCTCTGCATCCACCCCTCATATGCCTGGACACTACTGGGAGTCCTCTGCACCCACCCCTCATATGTCTGGACACTGCTGGGAATCCTCTGCACCCACCCCTCATACGTCTCTGTCCACTGCTGGGAGTCCTCTGCACCCACTCCTCATATGTCTGTCCACTGCTGGGAGTCCTCTGCACCCACCCCTCATATGTCTCTGTCCACTGCTGGGAGTCCTCTGCACCCACTCCTCATATGTCTGTCCACTGCTGGGAGTCCTCTGCACCCACCCCTCATACGTCTCTGTCCACTGCTGGGAGTCCTCTGCACCCACTCCTCATATGTCTGTCCACTGCTGGGAGTCCTTTGCACCCACCCCTCATACGTCTCTGTTCACTCCTGGGTGTCCTCTGCACCCACCCCTCACATGCCTGGACACTGCTGGGAGTCCTCTGCACCCACCCCTCATATGTCTGGACACTGCTGGGAATCCTCTGCACCCACCCCTCATACGTCTCTGTCCACTGCTGGGAGTCCTCTGCACCCACCCCTCATATGTCTGTCCAGTGCTGGGAATACTCTGCACCCACCCCTCATATGTCTGTCCACTGCTGGGAATACTCTGCACCAACCCCTCATACGTCTCTGTCCACTGCTGGTAGTGATATGCACCCACTCCTCATATGTCTGGACACTGCTGGGAGTCCTCTGCACCCACCCCTCATATGTCTGGACACTGCTGGGAATCCTCTGCACCCACCCCTCGTACGTCTCTGTCCACTGCTGGGAGTCCTCTGCAGCCACCCACCCACCCCCTTGGTGCAGTACACTGCTGTCCTGGGCATACACCCCCCCAAATTTACTGCTAATATGCTGCACCAGGCCGTAGTCCGACATTTGTGGCGTGTGTACGCCTTGTATCCATAATGTACTGGTGCCGTAGGGGTACGGGTGAGACGGACCATACCCCTGCATTCATAGGGTGTTTACGGTCGGTACCACGGTGCCCCTACATCACCACTACAATGGTGGTACGGACCGTACTCACGCTCTGGGGGGCGTGGGTATGGTCCGTACCACGCGTACCCCTACGTCACCACTACAATGGTGGTACGGACCGTACCCATGCTCTGGGGGGGGCGTGGGTACGGCCCGTACCACGCGTACCCCTACGTCACCACTACAATGGTGGTACGGCCCGTACCCACACCCCCCAGAGCGTGGGTACGGTCCGTACCACGCATACCCCTACGTCACCACTACAATGGTGGTACGGCCCATACCCACGCCCCCCAATATTCTAATTCTAACATATTACATCATTACAACCTGCTGCCCGGCACTCTTCTGCTCTGTATCCTCACTGCAGCACAGGCTCCCAGACTCCCCTGCGGCCAATCCTGACACTGCTCTCATGCTTGAAAGCAGGGTCCGGATTTGCCTGAGCGCAGTAAATTTATGTTCCCAGAGAGACTAGGAGCCTGTGCTTTGCTGTCTCCAATCTGGCAAAGCAGCTGGGTTGGCGACAACTCAGTGTGCATGTCAGTTTGGCCGTACTAAGCAGTGCCCACAACTCCCTCCCGTCACTGACCTCACAATGTCCCCACCTTCAAGACTGTGGTGTGGCGCAGAGGCCAGGGTGCTTGCCTCCGGACCGAAGGGCTCACGGTTCGATACCTGGCTCCGGCGGCAGGTTAGCCCAGCACCATGTGACTCTGGGCAATAGCTTGCCTCTCCGGAGGTAGCTGTGCGCTTTACAAATGCTGGTATTTATTTTATTTAATACTCGCCCTGCCCTTAGAACCTTAAAAATGAAGCGATAATAAACCCGTTTTATTATCATTTTCTTTTTCAAGTTATTTTAGGCTGGCAGGACACCACAGTGGAGGGGCCGCCACTGCATAATATGGTTGTCTTAAGAGAACATTTCATACACAGTTCCCGTTAGTCACGTTTGCAGTTTTTCAGGGAGGAGTGTCATACATACAAGTAAATATACAACACTATACAACTGCAGACAATGTAGGATTTAGACGTGCTGAAAAGAAAAAGGGGTCTTAGTAACCTGGGTTTAGATGCTGTACAAATGCTTTGGATTTAGATATCTCGTGATTTACATTTTTTCGCCCATGTATGAGTAAAAACCAGTGTTTATCGTGTTTACGCCTGAGAAACTACACAAAACCACGTTGAACATCATACCATCCTATATTTCCATGCCATAAACACATATGGGGCCGTCATAGGTGTCCACACTTATGTGGGTCCACCTCACATAGGTCATGGACCAGAGAAAATCATGACGAAGTCTGTCTTACGACAAGTTATTTATATTTGCAAATTGTTCACTTTATGTGGATGTGGTCACATGTGTCTATCTCAGAACCATTTATCACTTTCATATTAATGAGTTTTGTAATCTCAAAACCGTTACTCACTGCTTTTACATTTAAGCTTTATTGCAAATGCTTACAGGTAATGTCAGATGTTAATTACTCGGATGCCAGAAATCACCTATCTGGCTGTCGCCTCTCTCAACGACTAATGCTACATCTGCATGAAGGAGTTCACTTCCATGGACCAGTACAAGTTTTTCCAAAATGTCAGCAGTGCCCAGTGCCACACAAAAGGGGAGATTTACTAAGATTTTACACTGTGTCTGCATCACAAAAGTGATGCAAATCGGTGTGAAATCTTTTTTCCAATTTACTTTCCAGTGCTAAACTTGTTTAGCACTAGAAATAACGGGAAAGTAACGCAAAGCAATGCTACACGCTGCTTTACATTACTTAGCGCTAAGGGGGCGTACCATGGGTGGAGCATGGGCATTCTCATGAAACCACCCAAGGTTTCTGACGCTAAACCCTATTTCCTAAATGGAGTAGACAGGGTTTAGCATCAGAAAACTGTGCCCTTTTGAAGTAGGCTCAATGAAGGTGAAATGCTTTCATTTCTCCTTCCCTTTCTGACTTGTACGTGTAATGCACTTTAAAGCATACATACAAAGAGGGGAAAAGGGTTAAAGTTAGTCTAAGCAGAGTATTTTTTAAAGGAAGGGTACCCTTCCAGTACAAAACCTATGCTAGACTCACGCTGGCACCATGATGCAAAGGTGTCTCCATGGCACACGGCAGCTGATTTCAGCGCGGGCACTAGGAAAAGGGGAGGAGAGTGCCGTATTTGTGTCAATATGGCGCTGTCCTCCTCTATCCTTTTCATGCAGCATTTGCAGATACTGCACTGCACTGCGAGAGTAAGTGGTAAATCTGGCTCACAGTGTCTTCCTTCCCCTGCCAGTATTTTGTGAATCTGCTGAAGCCACAATCTGCTGACGTTCCTACCATGAATATAGGCTGTAGCAGTTACATGCTTCAGCAAATGAGATTACAATTCATATACATATTTGCAACTGCACTAAGACTGTGCAGCCCACTTGGCGTGTAGTGCTGAGGTTAGTCAGACTGTAGGTGTGATAGGAAGCACTGCTCCATCAGGGCTTCTTTCATCATTAATGTGACTGCTGCACCAGAGACTGCAGACTACCAAGGAATCCACCAGTACCCTGGTAGAACAGGGTTATAAAATTGCCTTATGTCTTTCAATCTGATAGCCGCTCATGATTTGACTTGTTTGCTGGGCCTGGGATTGCCTCCATGGACGTCATTTAGGGGTCGCCGGGGGTTGCAGCTGCAACCCCTGGCTTGCTCTTTGCTACCCCTAGCACTCCCTTTGCGACCCCTGGTCTCAGAGGTGGCACATTCCGTGTGAGGAACAAAGGGGCAGCTGGGGCTCTGCTCTCTTATTCTCTGTCAATTTTTTATTATACTTTAGTGAGTAAATAAAATATATTATTCCCTAATAGTGTAGTAAAAATTGAGTACAATAAGCTGGAATATGCTATTCTGTTGCAACTGAGGTAAGTAAAAAATGCTTTTAAATGTATGTTGTGTGCGTGCTTGCTGGTGAGAGTGTTTTTATGTGTGAGAGAGCGTATATGTGTGAATTTGTGTGTATGTGTAAGTAGGTGTGTGAGTGAAAGTGGAGGTCAAAGGCATGTGATGTCACTTCCGCTACCCATGGCATTTCGGTGAATTGACATCTCTGATCACATGATAAATTAATACCTGGTATTGGAGGGGACATGGCCCATAGAAACCTAGGTTCCTCGGTCATGGAAGAAAAGTCTTAATATTAAGGAACTTTAACATGAGAATGGACGTCCACAGTGCACTTGATACATGACGTTTTGTGCAACATGGTGAAGGTCCTACTCACAAAGTAGGCCACCTACTGGATTTGTTTTTAAGTTTGCTTCTTTTCTCTTGTAATCCAGTTTTGCCTCCATTCTCTGAGACAGATCGGTCAATACTAAAAGTCTCTATGTTTACCCAAATAATTTTATGCAATATGTGTATCCAAAGTATATGTGGACAAGAATTTGAAAATCTTTAGCGCCTCGTGAGCTGCAATTTACCTACATTTCATCACAACTAACGATAAGCATCACCAAATATCTATATGTCTTGGTAGATGAATGTTATAATAAATGCAGATTGGTTTAAATAAATTGCCCTATTAAGGAAAAACTAAAAAGGAACTAAAAGCAACAACCCCTGAATCGCACCAAACTTACTAATTCAAAATTGCAAGGATCACTAATAAACAATGGAAGGAAAAACAGGATACTGTAAAGAGAGTAGCAATAAATAACTTATACTGTCTGTCATTCTTGTCAGGCCCCATTAGCTGGATTTTTTTTACACACAGAATTTAAATATTGTAATAAAAATGTCAGCAAATAACTATGCCTTGTTAATTTCTACTCAAAGACCAACTGAGTGAAGCAGAATTACAGGGATGGCTCCTCCGTTGGAGCGGATGAGCATCTCCCCACTTAAATGCCCCCAAAGTCATTTTATTGTTCATCATCCCGTCTTGTACAGAGTGTCATTTCGGTACAGGGCCTGCTGAGTGGAGGCAGGGAGGAGTGGTGGGCAGAGTGCTCCCTGTGCACTGTTTAAAATGTGCATGTCTCTTTGGCTGGCAGTCTTGTGATGGCCAGCCAGACATGCGTACTTTACCAGCATGTGAGCAGTGCCTGGATTGGTGAAGGGACTTTGCTGGTGCCCGCACTGCAGACGAGAAAGAAGAGGTCCGAGATACAGAGCATAGGACACGCTTAGTAAGTGTGTTTAATTTTTTATTTTATTTGCCCAAGCGCATGCGCCTTCACCTGCACCCCTTCCCCGTAAGTGCCAGTCACAACTGCAGAATAAGAATGGAGGTGTGGAGCAAGCAACGACAATGAGAGGGAGGCTGGGCGAGTGCAAGCAATGAGGGAGGAACACTGGGAGTTAGAGGGAGGACACAAGGGAGCCAATTAAAAAAGATGTAGAGAAGTGCTTAAACACAAAAAAGTAGCATCTACAAAAATGCGCAGTCGAAGGACACAAGTAATGCATCTATGCAACAGGAGGGAGTGACAAACACACGAATGGGAAGGAAGCTTAAGGCAGACTTTGACCACTAAAAAGCAAGCAAATTATAGTGACAATAAAGCCAACTAGTAGGAAGCAATGGGGGGATCTAAGCCCACTTATAAAAACAAGGGGGCATATTATCAAGAGAATTATCGCAACATCAACAAGGGCACGCTAACAGGCTTCAGCGTGTGTTCCCTTGTTGTAGCACCCGTTTCACCAACGCCTTGCATCTCATCGTTAATGAAATGCAAGGTAGGCGTACCTCACATTCACAGCATGAGAAAACATTGATAACGCATCTTCGCGCTATTACCAACGATGCCCCATACCCGCCTAGCGAGAATAGAATTCGTGCTAAATCCCCATTTACGCATGAATCTAACCTCAGAAAAATACCTGACTTAGCAGCATTACCCTATGGGAGCTGGATCATCCGGCTAAATCCACCATGGCTTATTACCAAGCTATTCCCTATCCCAGAAATATTAACGCTGGATTACCAGCGATAATCCAGCATTTCGCCGCTTTCGCTGGAATTTTTATCGCATTGGAGATACCGTTGATAATAACGCGCTATCTCAGCGATCAATTCCAGCGATAGCAGGTGATAGCTATATTCGCGCTAAGTGTGCTTAGCGATATTTATCGCTCCCAGTTGATACTATGCACCTACGTCTTGAAGAGACAGTATGTGTGCTGTCTAGGCAAAACCTAAAAAGTTGTAAAATGGCCAAATTCAAACTGAAGACCACTAGATGCTAAAAATGTGTTAATTAACTGTTATGTTACGTTATGTCATGTTATGTTGTGTTATGTTATGTACGTTATTCAGATTTGTAGAGCGCAGTAACGCCCGGATGGGTATCCTGGTGCTGTGCAGATGTGAGTGTAGCCACTCAATGAGCCTAGTGTAACTACACAAAAAATCCTGGTCTTCAACTTCAAAAAGTGAGGAGGCTCGCATGTGTAGCAGGAGGCCATTCCAAACTCTAGGAGCGATGAACTCTAGGAGCGATGTAGGAGAAGTCTTGACCGCTAGATCTGGTTTTCCATATGCATGGAATCTGTGCAAGTAGGAGGCCGGACGAGTGGAGGTGTCCTCAAGGTTTATGAAAGCAGATGCGATTGTTGATGTATGCTAAGCCAGTGTTATATAGTGCCTTGAATGTGCGGGTGAGGAGTTTAAAATGTGCTCATTTGTGAATGGGGAGCCAGTGGAGATCCTTTCAGGTGTGGTGTGATGTGAGGGCGAGATGGGAGGTTGAGAGTGATTCTGGCAGCCGTGTTCTCAATGGTCGGCAGCTTTCTGATGAGTTTTTTGTTGATCCTGGCATAGTGTGTGTTCTCTTAATCCAACTTGCTTGTGACCGGGCTGTGCGTGACAATTTCTTTGGAGCTGATTGGTAGCTCTTCATAAATCTTCCTCTGCATCTTAACCCCTTCAGCGCTGCGCGGATTCCCCCACGGTGCTGAAGGGTTCGAGCGCGGGCGGGGCCATGACGGAACGGTTCCGTCATGAGCACAGCTCAACCGATGCTCATGACGGAACCGTTCCGTCATGAGCATGGAAGGGGTTAAACATATGGATGCATGAGGCAGTAATGGCATTGGGTGGTTATGTTCGAGTTTACTATCAATAATGATCCTGAGGTTTTTGGCATGGTTGGTAGGGGTGGGTGTTGGTCCTAGGTCTGTTGACCACCAATTAGAGTCCCAGGGTGATGTTTTCTTACCGAAGATCACAATTTTGCTCTTGTCAGAGTTCAGCTTTAAAAGGATAGTCTTCATCCAGTGGTCGATTTCAGTCATGCAGGCATTGAACTTGATCCGGTTACTGGGCGTCTTGTCCAAGAGGGAGAGAATTAATTGTGTGTCAACAGAATAGAAGAGGACGTTCATGCCGTGAGAGCAAATGATGCTGGCTACAGGGATCAAAGCGGTACAAAAGGGGGTGGCGATGGACGGAGCATCAGAACCAATCAAACACTCACACCCAGTCAACAGTTTTGGGTTTGATCCATCACCGTTCTTTAGCCCACTCTGCCACCCCAGTTCAGACATGGCCATATGCATATCAGTCTGACCCTGTGCCTCATGGGAACAGTCCAGCCCGAACTGCCAAGCCATGCCTTCCCTGGACCGGAAACAAGCTTCCTAGGACCGGTTTCGGGCATTTCAGCCGTCTTCAGCCAGGCTTGCTTGAATCCAGTGGCAAAGAGAGCAAGGGACTCACGTCTGAGCATACCCTGCCAACTTATGGCGAACAAAGCGGTACAAAAGGGGGTGGCGATGGACGGAGCATGAGAACCAATCAAACACTCACACCCAGTCAACAGATCTGGGTTTGATCCATCACCGTTCTTTAGCCCACTCTGCCACCCCAATTCAGACATAGCCATATGCAAATCAGTCTGACCCTGTGCCTCATGGGAACAGTCCAGCCCGAACTGCCAAGCCATGCCTTCCCTGGACCGGAAACAAGCTTCCTAGGACCGGTTTCGGGCATTTCAGCCGTCTTCAGCCAGGCTTGCTTGAATCCAGTGGCAAAGTGAGCAAGGGACTCACGTCTGAGCATACCCTGCCAACTTATGGCGAACAAAGCGGTACAAAAGGGGGTGGTGATGGACGGAGCATCAGAACCAATCAAACACTCACACCCAGTCAACAGATCTGGGTTTGATCCATCACCGTTCTTTAGCCCACTCTGCCACCCCAGTTCAGACATGGCCATATGCAAATCAGTCTGACCCTGTGCCTCATGGGAACAGTCCAGCCCGAACTGCCAAGCCATGCCTTCCCTGGACCGGAAACAAGCTTCCTAGGACCGGTTTCACTTTGCCACTGGATTCAAGCAAGCCTGGCTGAAGACGTCTGAAATGCCAGAAACCGGTCCTAGGAAGCTTGTTTCCGGTCCAGGGAAGGCATGGCTTGGCAGTTTGGGCTGGACTGTTCCCATGAGGCACAGGGTCAGACTGATTTGCATATGGCCATGTCTGAACTGGGGTGGCAGAGTGGGCTAAAGAACGGTGATGGATCAAACCCAGATCTGTTGACTGGGTGTGAGTGTTTGATTGGTTCTGATGCTCCGTCCATCACCACCCCTTTTGTACTGCTTTGTTCGCCATAAGTTGGCAGGGTATGCTCAGACGTGAGTCCCTTGCTCACTTTGCCACTGGATTCAAGCAAGCCTGGCTGAAGACGGCTGAAATGACAGAAACCGGTCCTAGGAAGCTTGTTTCCGGTCCAGGGAAGGCATGGTTTGGCAGTTCAGGCTGGACTGTTCCCATGAGGCACAGGGTCAGACTGATTTGCATATGGCCATGTCTGAACTGGGGTGGCAGAGTGGGCTAAAGAACGGTGATGGATCAAACCCAGATCTGTTGACTGGGTGTGAGTGTTTGATTGGTTCTGATGCTCCGTCCATCACCACCCCTTTTTTACGGCTACAAGGATCATGCATGCATTCAAGAGGGTCGGGCTCAGGAAGGATCCTTGCGGAATTCCACCGATAAGGTCATGGGCATCTAAGGTATAAGGTGCCAGTCTGACTGACTGCGTCTTTCCAGGCAGGAAAGAGCTGATCCATTGGAGTGTGTATCCTTGGATTCTGATGTTTGAAGGCGTTGGATGGGGTGGGAGACTGCGTCAAATGTTGTGGAGAGGTCCAGGAGGATGAGGGCCTGTTAGACTTGGTATCCTTGGTGTGGATTCCCCTGACATTTTGCCTCTACCTTCTGCATTTTTCACAGAATAATGGATTTTGTTTTTGCTGGCTTAGATGCTTTGGGCACTTTGCCACTCATGATCCATGTCAAAGTATAGTGCTCCCTGTATAAACTGTACTTATGATTGGTTATCCATATTTGCCATATTTGGTTTACTGGTAAGTCCCTAGTAAAGTGCATTGAGTGTGCCAGGGCTGTAAATCAAATGTTCTGGTGGGCATGCAGCACTGATTGTTCCACCCACATGAGTAGCCCTGTAGATCTGTCTCATACCTACCACTGTAGCACCTGCGCACGCAGTTTGTAACTGCCATGTTGACCTGGCAAGTGCACCCACTTGCCATGCCCCCACCTTCTCTTTTCTTACATGTAAGGCACCCCTTAGGTAGGACCAAGGTACCCCCATGGGCAGGGTGCAGTGTATGTGGAAGTTAAAACATGTACTGGTGTGTTTCACATGTCCTGATAGTATAATACTGCCTTTTTTGTTTTTCACTATTGACAGGCTGTCTGTCCAATAGGCTAACATGGGAGCTGCACTGTAACATCTTACAAATGTAACTCTCCATAGGGACAAGATGGAGAAATAGAGTTTAGGCTCTGTCAGAATTTGCTAACACATATTTTAGTAAAGATGGTTTTTAAATTGTGTGTTTGAAAAGGCAACTTTTAGAAAGTGGGCAGTTTGTTGTTTAACCATTCTATGTGTCTCTGCCTGTTTGTGGTTTTGGAGTGACAAGGGCTGCGGATGTGGATTCTTCGAACAGTCCCAAAGGGGGTTGGGGTGTGTTCTGCCTTTCCTCAGTGACTCATAGTTGAGCTGAATAGACATGAGCTGCATTTAGGGGAGTGGGAGGAGTTTCACTAGCACCTGAATAGGCTATGTCTCCTATGCACAATGCTGTCTCAACCTCCTGTAGTGAAGCTGGGCCTCAGAGGGCAGAACTGGTTTGGACTGGGCTGAGAGGCCCTTGCCACAAAGAGAACAAAGAGAAACTGGGGTTTAAGTATTGGACCTTAAACCCCAGAGAATTAGATCACTTCTGGACTCAAGAGGAACCTCCGCCAAGGAAAAGCGCTAGAGACTGTAAGGAGGAGTACTGTCCCTTTGCTGTGTTGCTTTGCTGCGTTGGCCTGCAGTAGTTGCTTCTGACAAAGAGAGGGAAAAAACTGGAACTTTGCTGTGAACCTGCTTGAAGAATAATCTCCAAGGGCTTGTGTGTGCTTGCCTCTTGTTTTGAAGTCTCAGGGCCACAGAGACTTCACCTGCACCCACTGACCAGCACCTGGACTCCTCTGTGGACTCATGGTTTCAAGAGGGCACCAATTTCAGATCCTGGGCCCTGGGAATAGTGTGGTTGGTGGTGCATAGCAAGAAGAACACCCCTGACGTCATCAGCGATGCCGCCAGTGACGTCGCGACATGCTCGTAACCGTGCACAACGCACCGCCCCGCCTCCACCACAGCTCCAACACCTATCGACGCCTGCCGGCGTCTGCAGTTATCGGCCTTCCCGATGCCAGCGCTCGTACTGATGCTGTCACGCCAGTGCCAGCATCCTATTATTGCGGAGCTGGTAACCAACGAGGGTGACTTCACGAAATCTTCAATGTTACATCGCCTCACCGGAACTGATACCTCATCGCTGACGTCACCTAATTTCCCCTGTCCTGGACTCAACACCTCGCCTCCTCTCAGACTTGATGCCTCGTCTCCCCGTGGCAGAAAGTAACTGGGTTTGCCTTGGTACCTACACCTCACCTCCACGACGCCTTGCTTCGACTGTTGACTTAGTTTCCAATGTACTGTTGTTTGGGGGTCAGTGTGAATCCATGCCCGGCCAGACCACCTCACGGTCAGCGCCGTCCTTTGGATTTGTGCCTGTCACGACATCGTAAAAGCCCCGGTTAGAGCTATTTGTGTCTGCAATTCTACTTTTTAAGTAACCATTCTAAAAGTGATATCTTGATACATGTATGTTGGGTTTCTGTCATTTTGGTCTCATTTGGTTTAGATAAAGATACCTTATTTTTCTCAACTGTTGTGGTATCCATTTGTGGTGTTTTGACTGTGTTACTGTGTATTTGGGTACAAATACTTCACACATTGCCTTTGGGTTAAACCTGTCTGCTCGTGCCAAGCTACCAATGGGATGAGCAGGGGCTATCGAAAGTGTTTAACTCCCTGACCCTGACTAGAAGGAAGGGTCACTACGTGGACAAAAGTGCATGGGTCTGAAACCAGACTGAGTGGTGTTGAGGAGTCAGTGGTCCTGGAGTTATTGGGTGAGGTGTTTGTTGATGATTTTCTCTAAGCCCTTGGCCAGGGATAGTAGCAGGGAAATAGGTCTGTAGTTGGGAAGCATTGAAACATCCACCGAGGGTTTCTTCAGCAGTGAGAGGACAGTTGCGTGTTTCCATGCACCTGGGAAGGTCACGGAATAGGTGCATACTTTCAGAATGGGAATGAGCATGGCACTGATGAGTTGCAGTTCTCTGGAGTAGGCGTGGTTGGTGCAGGGGTACGCTGCGGCCCCTTCGTTGATGGACTACATGATGGCAACAATTTCTTATGGAGTGATGACGGGTTATGTGGTTAGCATTGGTTCTTTGGAAAAGATCAGGAGGAGTTTGGAGAGGTTGAATTTGCTGTAAATGGTGGTTATTTTGTTGCTGAAGAGTTTAGAGAGATTCCTCGTTTGGGCTTCCTGGCCCAAACTAATGGTCTAACCTACCTATCTGTACCCAGCGGTCTACAGTGTTAAGTGCTGACACTAAATCTAGATGGAGCTACATAGCCATTCTTCCACTTCCAGCAGAGCTAACATATTTCTCTGACACCCATATCTCAGAGCTGCTCCTTAGATGAAAGTCTGATTTAACATCACTAAAAAGGAATCATTTTCCATGTGAATTAGCAGTTTGTTAGCACTTAAATCTGGCTAGCATGGGTAAACTTAACTACACACAAAATCATAATGCCCAAAGTGAGACTCTTTCGCCAATGCTTATTTAACATAGAGGCGTTTGGAGGGTCAATTGGACCAGGTTACATCTTTTTTGGCATATAGGGGTCTGCAAGGTCAATGGGGCAATTCACATCTTTTTTAACCCCTTCGGTGCCACGCCTTTTCCCCCTCCTGTGCCGGGCGTTTCCCACGCGGGTGGGTTTCATGACGAGATGTTCTCGTCATGGGCACAGCGCGACCGTGCTCCATGACGAGACTATCTCGTCATGGGCACAGAAGAGGTTAATGTATGGGGTCTGCTAGTTCAATTGGACCAGTTTGCATCCTTAATTTAGCATTTAGGGGTGTGTAGGTTCAATTGGGTGGTTTACATCTTTTTAAGCATAGTGGGGTACGCAGGTTCTGTAGGGTCCGTGTTGGACTTGGCTCTGTCTGCAGGGTCATCCCTAAACTTTGACTTCACCCTCCTGTCGTCTGAACCCGTTTTTCTTGGTTTTTAGGACTCTGCGCATTTTACCACTGCTAACCAGTGCTAAGATGCATGTCCTCTCTCCTTTAAACATGGTAGAATTGGCTTATACCCAATAGGCATATTTAATTTGCTTATAAGTCCCAATTAAAGTGGTACCCCGTGTACCCAGGGCCTGTACATTAAATGCTACTAGTAGGCCTGTAACACTGACTGTGCCACCCATGTAAGTAGCCCTTTAAACATGTCTCAGGCCTGCCATTGCAGCCTGAGTGCAGTTTCTAAACTGCCATATCGACCTGGCAAAACAAACCATTTGCCAGGCCCAAACTTTCTTTTTTAATACATATTATTCACCCCTCAGGTATGCCCTGAACAGCCAAGGGGGCAGTATATTTAAAAAGTAGGACATGTACTTTTAAGGTTTACTTATCCTGGTAGTTACATTCGTTTTCACCACTGCAAGGCCTATCTCTCCCATAGGATATGTCTAGTGGTTTGTTAGTTTATTATAAATATCTGTTATAATGTGAAAGTATAAAATGTCTTGTAATGACTCTAATTAACAACTGGTGGTGATTATTATCAAGTTTTAAATTTTTTTAAATGGAACTTTTATGTTGTTTGTGTCTTGTATATTTAGCACTTATTGTATATACTCATCTTTTCAGCCTTGAAAAAGTCTTAGTAAAAGTCGAAAAACGTGTCGGCTAGATCCTGTGCTGGGATTCCTTTTTAAAACAATAAAGACGAGAATCTACAAAAGTTGAGGGGGTTTGGATTTTTGTTGCATGCTAAGACCACTGACTGACTGAACGGATCTCTCCTATGTGTACTGATGAGTACATGTTTTCTTTTGTACATTGATCAACATATATTAATGTTGGCCTGATTTATTAACATAATGGTGTGCTGTTCAGGCTTTTTCTGATTGCTAATGTGTGAAGTTTCTAAACTGCAATATCGACCTGGCAAAACAAACCATTTGCCAGGCCCAAACTTTCTTTTAATACATATAAGTAACCCCTAGGGTATGCCCTGAACAACCGAGGGGGCAGTAGCTCTCCCATAGGATAACATTGGAGTTACCCTATTGCATTTAATAAGCTGTAACTTCCGATTGGGAGCAGGTAGACAGCTTTAGTTTGGTGTCTAAAGAATTATAATTAAAAGCCCTCTTTAATGGTAAAGTCTGATTTTTTTGTCACAGTTCTGAAAATGCCACTTTTAGAAAGTTGTCATTTTCTCTTCCTAATCATTTGGTGCCTGCAGCCTATTCCTGGGTTACATGACTAGGTGTAGTTGGAAGTCGGTCCTTGTGTATTGCTCCCAGACAGTGAGACAAAGGGAAGTTAGGTGTTGGCAGGATGGGCCATGCTGAGTGAACGAGGGGGAGGAGCTGGCACCTACCACACTTGCACATCACAAAGGCTTCGCATGAGCACTCTCACAAAGTGATTGATACTGGTCCTTTGTGACACCAGACATGCTGGGGGCAAGACAGGGAGGAAGAGGGTGCCTGACACATCAAGGGGTGGAAACCTCTAGAAGTTTCCTCTACTTCAAAGTGGGACCTTTGGACTCAACTCTTCAGTACAATTCTTTACCCATGGCCAGGATGAAGGACTGCTGTTGTGTTGAAAGGACAGCCACTCTGCTGGACTGTTGCCCTGAAGGACAGCTGCCCTGTTGTGCTGACCTGCTGCTCTGATGCCTTCTTGCCTGGTTAAGAAGTGCTGGACTTAGATCTCTAAATCCAGGACTCCAGAGTGCATCCAATGGTTAGTTGGCTGGCCTCCTGATCAGATGCCATCGGGACATAACAGGCTTCCAACAACCTTGAACCCCTCACCTGAACTCTGAATCTGTGAGCTCTGCCCTCCCATGTGCCACCACCCTAGTCCTGGACCTGTGGAAGTAGGCTTGAAGGTGATCTGCCAGCCCACATGAGTATTCAGCAGAACCGATGCATCTCCTCGGTAGTACAGTGCATCGCCTGCAGAACCGGCACATCGTCTCTGTTGCACGATGCATCGCCCTCAGAGCCAACACAACACCTTTGCTGCATGGACTTTCCCATTGCATCACCCTTCGCAGCCCATTGAAACCACAGCTGCATGACGCATCTCCATGCAAGGATATCACCTCACCCAACGCAGCCCATCGGAACCGCCACAGTGCAAAGTACCTCCACGCAAAGACATCGCATCACACTTCGTAGGTCCCCAGAACCGCCGCTGCATGACGGCCTCACCTGGATCTCGCATTGACTCTGCTTCATGACGCATCCTCAGTAAAAGATTCTGCGGTCCAGATTTACTAAATTCTCACGGAAGGCAGCAGCTTAAAATGCATGAGAAGGAGAGAGTGCGATATCTACAGAGATATGGCTCTCTCCTTCCCTCTGCCTAGCGCCGGTGCAGAATTTGCTGCCAGGTGCCACGCACACACTTTTGTGGCATGGTGCAAGGGTGTGTGCATGAGTCTAGTATAGGTTTTGTACTGGAAAACTACCCTTCCAGTACAAAATTATGCTTAGACAACTTATAAAACTTCTCCTACTTTGTATGTGTGCTGTACAGTGCGGCACACATGCAAAGTCAGAAAAGAAAGGAGGATAAAAACCTTTCTACTTTTAACGCCTGCATTCAAATGCAAAACCCTGTCTCAAATTTTTGGTAGATAGCTGTTTGCATCAAAAAGCACGGGTGGTTGTATGGGAATGCCCATGTAACGCCCCTTGATGCTAAGTGCACAAAGCGGCGCTTTTAGGCAATTTCCAGCTCAAAATAAGCCTTGACCTGGAAAGTAAATAACAAAAAAAAACATTTTTTGTGCTGGTTTGCGTCACTTTTGTGATGCAAACACAATACAAAATGTTGGTAAATCTGGACAGCATATCTTCAAAACCAGGATTAAGGATTCAGCAGGCCTGAGTGGGTCCCGGTAGGCAGTCTGCACTACATTGCGATCAGCCTGAACTTGTGACTTTGTTCTGGTCCGGCACGACCAGATAACCGCAGTTGGCGCTTTGTGGTGTTTAACACTATTTTCACTGAAATCTTTAAACTTTGCATATCTCCGGTTCTACTGATTGGATATTTGTTGTTTTGCTCTTGATTTATTTATTTAAATTACTCTATTTTTCTAAATAGATGTTGGATTTTTCTTGTGTTGTGTTTTCACTTTATTACTGTTTGAAGTGCTGCATAAATAATTTCCACATTGCCTCTAAGTTAAGCCTGACTGCTCTGTGACAAGCTAACAGAGGGTTGAGCACAGGTTAATTTGGGGTTTGCTTGTGAGTTCACCCAGACAAGGAATGTGGTTACTGCTTGAGTAGGGTTTCACCTCCCTCAACCAGTTACCCAGTTTCTGACAGGCAGTTATTATCTTCTTTAACATGTCGGTTCTGCAGGTTCAATTGAGCCTGCTTACATCAGTACTTTCTGCTTATCCTTTCAGTCAATGGTTCTCTCTTCTCATTTTATATGAAAGCGTGGTCTGTAGTCTGTAGTGTAAAATGTATGCAGATAACACCCAGGATGAGGCGACTAAGCCGAACCTGTCACTTACTGGATGAAAACTGTTTACACAGTGAAAAATGAAGGTCAGTTTCCTTCGTTTAAAGGTACAAAATACCACTCGATATGAGTTAAACAATTTCTATGGGCCATCCTTATGTCAGACAAAAAACATTCCAAAACCTGTAAATAATTTTTGATGAGGAGATTAAACACTAAAAAGCATTTTCCATAAATATTTGGGAACGAAAGCTCCTGTGATATCCCCATAAAATATAATTCCGGCTATGGACCTGCCCACATTGGTATGACTTTCTCAATTCATGCTAGTAGCTGTTTGGTGTTTCATTCCACCTCCTATGGACTGCTTGTGCTGTAATACATGTGGGACTATTTTCTGAAATTGAGCGCTTGGCTGGTTGTTCCGCTTTAGCTTTGTTCCGTTTATCTTATTTCAGTGCCCGCATTGGACCTGTCTCTCTCTATGAGAATGACTCTTCCCTAACCCTTTCTCTATAGAAGAGTAACAAGTGGAAGACCCCGATATAGGTACTCGCACAGGGAATTCTGAGCTGACAGACATCTAAATATATTGCAACTGTTATTATAGGGAATACTGGGCCCACTTCCCCTTCGGCCCTCGGTACCACTGCACCAGATGCACCACTAATATATACTTCCCTGGCTATTGTACTTCTTAAAAGTTGACGGAATCATCATACATTGAACCCGTTGTCAAACAGATGTATTGAATACAGAAAGCAATCTTGTTTTTCACTGCAGCAGACTTTAAAAAAAAAAAATTTAGTCAGGGTTCAACATGCAAGTAAGACATATTGGCATTACCAACGCTTGTTTACATAGTTCATAGTTGCAGTTAGACCGTTCACACCAACCCGCAAAAACTCCACCACATTAACACTCGCACCATTTTTTTTGTTCAGTTTTATATAGCTCAAACTAGACCCGAAAGTACTTGGAGAGCTTTTTATGGACACCAGTTACAGTACACATTTATTTTCAGCAAGCACGCAGAAATTACGTCATTTGCCCAGAAACACAGGATTTTGAGCCGACGCTGAGACTAGAACTTGGTCCTTATGCCACATCTTCTATCCTCCTCAAGTCAGTGGATTTATATAACGTTTTGCAAAACGTTGCAGACGTTGAAGCCTTTCTGACGAGGCGCACGCATTCTGAAAATAGTTCCATCTTTGCCCGTTAGTGCTCTTGAAGTGACAAATGAAAAGGGGGCATCAATCGGCTCTCGCGCCCCCTGCGTCACATGTAAATGAGGCATGCCCAAAACAAACAGCTAATCGCGTTTCATGCAAACGGTTCCGTTTCTTACCTTTCTGTGTGTTGCTCTGAAGCGACAGCGTGAGGAGACTGCCGGGGGGTGGGGGCCTGAGGAGGAGACTGGTTTAAAAATGCAGCTGTTTCAGTGAAGAGTAAAAACAGGAAGTCAGGGGGTTTGACTTCTAAAGTTTGACAAGAGGAGCCAGAAAAAAAGAGTTGACAGATGTTTTAGCCACAGAACATCCAATCAGTAAGTACGTTTTGTCCTGTGAGAGTACCGGGGTCTCTGTACAGAAATATGTGAAGTGTTGCATGCCCTGGCCCGTAGCCACGAATGTTCTGATTTTTAAACATTTCAATCAAAGCCGCATCCTTTTTCTTGTGTTAATGATCGTGGAAGAAATGTAAATGTGTCAGGAAATGTGCAAATTCTAGCCATCTGGGCGGCGTTTAGAAATAATATTGAGGCTAAATTGATGCATTGAACCTGGGGACCTGAGTTATGATCCCAGCACCGACGACGACTTTTCCCGGCGCATGTGCAATATTTTAGAACAATGTGTGATGTAAACGCATTGAATGTAAAGTGAGG
Organism: Triturus cristatus; assembly: GCF_964204655.1. Classification (NCBI taxonomy): domain Eukaryota; kingdom Metazoa; phylum Chordata; class Amphibia; order Caudata; family Salamandridae; genus Triturus; species Triturus cristatus. The sequence continues at coordinate 783,570,994 of NC_140586.1, read as the reverse complement.
TGTTTCGTTTACATGATGCATTTTCCTTCCCTCTGTCACAATCTTGTTTCAGTCACGCAGCACATACATGCAGGTTTTGAGTCAGCACTTCAAGTGTAAAGGGCTCCTCCTGGAATAAAAACGTGCAGTGGTAAGTGTTCTGCTGTTGTTTGGAACTACTGTTGTGCAATATCAAATGCACAAAATAAAATAAATACTAAACATTTCAAACCCAGGGCTAACTTTCTTTATGTGAAACACAATCTTTCAAACTATCTATCTATCTATCTATCTATCTATCTATCTATCTATCTATCTATCTATCTATCTATCTATCTATCTATCTATATATATATATATATATATATATATATATATATTATCTACTGGCGGTCGCCAGTAGATAGTTATAGTTAGGACCGAGTTCCCATAGAAAATCTGAAAATTCTATTTTGAATAACTTTGGCGCCGGTTGACTTATCTTCGTGAAATTTTCAAAACTAATGGGGCGCTCCGCTCAGCTCCTACCCTGAAAGTCTCGGGGTGATTCGTCAAGCGGGGGCTGAGAAAAAAGGGGTGTCCCAAAACGCGTTTTCCCCATGCATTTTCCCATAGGACCTTTAGTCGAAGGTACAGCCCGAACGTCTGAACAGAATTACTTGAAATTTGGCAAAGAGGTAGTCCTCAGGTCAGGCATGTGCTTTTTGCTTAAATGGTGTAAATCCGTTCAGTAGTTCCTGAGAAAATCAAAAGTAAAATTACATATATATCTGGGCGGAGCCTAACCACACATCTCATCGTGAGATCTGATTGGCTGTCAGCACTTCATCCAAGAAGTGTTGGCAGCCATCTTGGGACCAATATACATGATAGCACCTCATTAAAAAGCATTGCAGTTAATAGAAGGTTTTAAGACTTTAGTTACATTATAAATCATTTGTCGATGGTACCATACTCATTTTAGGAATCGTGGTGTGTTCTAAGGTGATTTTACCATGTGAAAAAGCCTTCTGCTGTGATATCATGAATCATGTTTGAGAGAAAACTATTTTCTCATGCTTTTCCCACAGAGGTTTGGAAGGTGATCTATAAGCTAACTGAGAGCATATTTTCTGTAAATTCCCATTATCTTTCTCAGTCATGTGAGAATGAATTCTGACATTCTCAGTAAAACATATACATCCAACAAGGGCAGAGACTGTCAGTTGATTCCTTTGTGTTCTACTGCAGCTTCCCAGAGTGTTCGAAAGAACAACTAGAGCGCTAACAGTCCTACTTATGACAAACGTATGGCACACCTGAAGCCATCTTGGTTGGAATAAAGTGGTAGTTCTTAAAACAATTTAATTTAAAAAGGAACAAAATGAGGGGGTTAATTTTGCCACAGAAAGTATGATTAGTGCCGCAGAAAGAAATATTAGGGCACATTTTGAGTGACTTCTCAAATCCTCTTCTATTTCATTAAACAATTCTGACATGCAGACTGAAACATGCACTTTCAATACCAGCAGCAGACTTCCCTGGTGAGCAGTAGCTTTACTACAGTGATCTAATAAGCAACTAGAGTGCTAACATTCTGAATTTATGGCAAATTTGTGACACATCTGAATGCCTTCTTGATGGAATGAAGGTAAAAAACTGAAAGTATTTCCTACTGAGGAGACTGTAGTAAATGAGGAAATTAGGAAACATCATAACAAATAAGTCTCCCAAAATGGCCACCAGAGACAAAAGAGCCCAAATGTAGCCCAAATATCACCCAGATGTAGCCCAAGTATAGCCCAATGACAGAATGTCCCAGAGTGTTCTAACGAACAACTAGAGCACTAACAGTCTTACTTATGACAAAAGTATGGCACACCTGAAGCCATCTTGAATGGAATAAAGTGGTAACACTTAAAACATTTAATTTACAAAGGAACACAATGAGGGGATTCATTTTGCCATAGAAATTATGATTAGTGCTGCAAAAAGAAAAATTAGGGCACATTTTGACTTCTCAAATCCTCTTCTATGTCATAAAAAAATTCTGACATGCAGACTGAAACATGCACTTTGAATACCATCAGCAGACTTCCCTGGTGAGCAGTAGCTTTACTACAGTGATCTAATGAGCAACTAGAGTGCTAACATTCAGAATTTATGGCAAATGTGTGACACATCTGAATGCCTTCTTGATGGAACTAAGTAAAAAACTGAAAGTATTTCCTACTGAGGAGACTGCAGTAAATGAGGAAATTAGGAAACTTCGTAACAAATAAATCTCCCAAGATGGCCACCAGAGTTCAAAAGAGCCCAAATGTAGCCCAAATATCACCCAGATGTAGCCCAAGTATAGCCCAATGACAGAATGTCCCAGAGTGTTCTAACGAACAACTAGAGTGCTAACAGTCTTACTTATGACAAAAGTATGGCACACCTGAAGCCATCTTGAATGGAATAAAGTGGTAACACTTAAAACATTTAATTTACAAAGGAACACAATGAGGGGATTCATTTTGCCATAGAAATTATGATTAGTGCTGCAGAAAGAAAAATTAGGGCACATTTTGACTTCTCAAATCCTCTTCTATGTCATAAAAAAATTCTGACATGCAGACTGAAACATGCACTTTGAATACCAGCAGCAGACTTCCCTGGTGAGCAGTAGCTTTACTACAGTGATCTAATGAGCAACTAGAGTGCTAACATTCAGAGTTTATGGCAAATGTGTGACACATCTGAATGCCTTCTTGATGGAACCAAGTAAAAAACTGAAAGTATTTCCTACTGAGGAGATTGCAGTAAATGAGGAAATTAGGAAACTTCGTAACAAATAAATCTCCCAAGATGGCAACCAGAGACAAAAGAGCCCAAATGTAGCCCAAATATCACCCAGCTGTAGCCCAAGTATAACACAATGACAGAATGTCCCAGAGTGTTCTAACGAACAACTAGAGCGCTAACAGTCTTACTTATGACAAAAGTATGGCACACCTGAAGCCATCTTGATTGGAATGAAGTGGTAACACTTAAAACATGTAATTTACAAAGGAACAAAATGAGGGGGTTTATTTTCCATAGAAATTATGATTAGTTCTGCAGAAAGAAAAATTAGGGCACATTTTGGCTTCTCAAATCCTCTTCTATTTCCTAAACAAATTCTGACATGCAGACTGAAACATGCACTTTGAATACCAGCAGCAGACTTCCCTGGTGAGCAGTAGGTTTACTACAGTGATCTAATGAGCAACTAGAGTGCTAACATTGAGAATTTATGGCAAATGTGTGACACATCTGAATGCCTTCTTAATGGAACCAAAATAAAAAACTGAAAGTATTCCCACTGAGGAGACTGCAGTAAATGAAATTAGGAAACTTCATAACAAATAAATCTCCCAAGATGGCCACCAGAGACAAAAGAGCCCAAATGTAGCCCAAATATCACCCAGATGTAGCCCAAGTATAGCCTAATGACAGAATGTCCCAGAGTGTTCTTAAGAACAACTAGAGCGCTTACTGTCTTACTTATGACAAAAGTATGGCACACCTGAAGCCAAATTGATTGGAATAAACTGGTAACACTTAAAACATTTAATTCAAAAAGGAACACAATGAGGGGGTTCATTTTGCCATAGAAATTATGATTAGTGCTGAAGAAAGAAAAATTAGGGCACATTTTGAGTGACTTCTCAAATCCTCTTCTATTTCATAAAAAAATTCTGATATGCAGACTGAAACATGAACTTTTAATACCAGCAGCAGACTTCCGTGGTGAGCAGTAGCTTTACTACAGTGATCTAATGAGCAACTAGAGTGCTAACATTCAGAATTTATGGCAAATGTGTGACATATCTAAATACCTTCTTGATGGAATCAAAGTAAAAAACTGAAAGCATTTCCTACTGAGGAGACTGCAGTAAATGAGGAAATTAGGAAACTTCATAACAAATAAATCTCCCAAGATGGCCACCAGACACAAAAGAGCCTAAATGCAGCACAAATATCACCCAGATGTAGCCCACATGTAGCCCAATGACAGAAGTGTGCAAAACACTTATTTTTTGTGTATTTGCAGTTTTATATAGTGCAGACTTGTCAGGTATTGGAATGCTTTACATGAGCATTGGTTACATCACACAAGATCAAATTCATTTTGGTTGTAGACATGGGGAGATTAAGTGATTTGACCACAATCACAGAATGTTGAGCTGAAGCAGAAACTCCAACCTGGTTCCCCAGTTGCAAAGTCTGCAGCTCTGGAAGTAACACCACATCCTCTCGCCAAGGTGCAACATTTAATCAAGTGGTCAACTGGATAAAAAAACATAAAGATTACAAATAATTTAAAAGTTCTTTGTCGCTATTTGAAAACTCAGAAAAGATGTCCTCATTTTAGTTTTTTAGAGCACTAACCATAATTTTGATGCAAATAAGACCCTCTCATATATGTAATTTCTAAAGGAAATACTCTAGGTATTACAGTTTTGATTACATCAAGATGACGTCAGGCGTTCCACACTTTTGTAATAAATATCGAATGTTAGCAATCTAGTTGTTCATTGGGATACTGTTGAGAGGCAGAGGCCAGGGGCACGGACTCTGAAAATTGAAGGCAGGTAGGAGAGTGCAGAGGCAACAATTTGACCACACTAGGCAGGCAGGAAGGGCAGTGGCAGCACAACAGACTAGGGAGGGCAGTGGAAAGGTGGGCAGGGGCAACAAACCAACAATACAGGACTGGCAAGAGAGGCTGTGGCAATATAATAGACCATTGTGGGCTGAAGGAAGAGGCAGTGGTAGTACAACCATACATGCCAACAGACCCGTTTCAGCCAGGAAACGTCCAATGTTTTTAAGCTCAAATGGGCTTTATTTGATCTGTCTCCTGTCTACAATCTCCTCTTTTTCAATGTAACTCAAAGGGGAAAATCAATACCCCAGTTTTTTTTCAAAATCTCCCTCTTACCAAGTTCAAAATGTTCGCAAGTATGGTACATTGAATCATGGTAGGCAGGAGGAATTGGGGTAGGGACATGGGCTCGGATAACAGAGGACAGGAGGGACATGGAGAGGTGCACCAAACTGACCCTACAGGGTAGGCATCAAGGTTTGCAGCAGCACAATACACCACACAGCGCATGCGGGACGGGAGTGCAGCACAACAATTCAAAGAAAGCAATAGGGAGGGGACAGGACCATGCACATGGACAACAGAGAACAGATGGGAAAGAGGCAATGGTAGCTAGCTGACCATAATGGACAGACAGGAGATAAAGCTGCAGCATAACAGACCATAAAGGGCAGGAGGGATGGATCAGGGGCATTACAATGGAACAGACAAGCCAGGAGGGAGGGAATAGGGGGTCTGCACATGGAAACAGAGGGCTGGGGGCAAGGTGGCAGGGCAGGAGCAGCAAGATGACCATGGAGGTCAGGCAGGATGGCCCTATAAACAAGACACACCATGGAGAGCAACAATGAGACAATGGTGGCATACACACAGACCATGGAGGGAAGGTGGGGGGGGTCAGGGGCAGCTAGCTGACCACAGAGGGAAGGTGGGAGGGGCCATGGCAGCACAGAAGACCATGCATGGCAAGCGGGAGGGTTAGTGGCAGCACAATGGCTATGATGGGCAAGAAGGAGGGTGCAGGGGCATGCACAAAGGACCATGGAGGATAGAAGGGAGGGTCAGGACCTGGGCACAGACAAGAGAGTTCAGGGGAAGGGGCCTCACAACAGAACGCACGGGGCAGGCAGGAGGAGCAGTTGCAGCACAACAGATCAGGGAGGGCAGAAGGGTGTGGCAGTAAAATGGACCATGGAGGACAGGAGGAAGGGGATAGGGGCATGGCATGTGGACAGGCAGGGTGGAGGTGGCAGGGACAGGTTACAGTCATCTGACAATGCTAGGCAGGTGGGAGGGGAGTGGCAGCTCAACAGAACACTCAGAGTAGATAGGAGTGGCAGGTCCATGGAACATAGTGGGCAAAAAGGATGGAGCAGTGGCATGCACAAAGACATCGGAGGGCAGGGGGAAGGAGAATAGGGGCAGCAAGCTAAGCACAGAGGCTAAGCAGGAGGTCAATGATGGGCCATAGAATTGGGCAATGGAGGGCAGGAGGAGTGGACTGGTACATCATGCTAAATGGAGGGCAGTGGCAGCACATGAGACCATGCATGGCAGGAGGGAGGAGGCTAGTCCATGGATTCAGACAACAGAGGATAGGGAGGAGGTGGATGGGGCAGCAAGCTAACTGTTCAGAGAAGGTGGGTATTAGGAACGTTATTGTTTTTAAAATGTGTGTCTGTGCGAACTACTTAAAATATGAACATGTATGCAGCATAATCTCAGTTTTATTAAGGAAGAAGAGGACGTTTGTGACTGTGACTCCAGGCTCACTTGGCAGAAACACCCCCTGACCCTCCACCCCCATCGCAAAATGCAATGCCCGTGAAAAGGGTAGGTGGAAGCAGTGTTATATAGAACATAGTCCTGAGAGCACGATTGAAAATGAAAACTAGATGTAGTATATGGTATAAACTATGCACCAAAAAGTGTGATATAAGATGAAGCGGGCGTGAAATATAATATATAGCTAATCAGTTGGTAGGGAGTAAGAAGGATACGTGATCCAATCACCTTCCAATTAATAGTTTGGTTTTTTTTTGTTTTTTTTTATAATATGCAATACATTGTGCGCAGTGACAGATTCATTGGAGAGCGCGAGATAGCACAGGCACTAGCGCATGCTATGCGATATGCGCCTTGGAGTGTAATATGCACAGGGCAGTGTTGTGTAACATAACTAGTCTCTAAAGTTGTAATATAAAATATGTGCTGGGGAGTGTAACGTTGCATATGCACTGTGACAAAGATATGGATCCCAGATTGTAATATGTTTGGCATAGCGCTGTGCGTTATAACATATACATCGAGGAAGACACGTTAGATGGGGCAATATAACCCATGCGAAGGCAAGTGTGGCATGACATATTCACGGGGTGGTGTTACAGTGCACATGGGCTAGAGAATGTCATAGCATACGCACTAGCTGGTGGAATACAACACAGAGGTGTGAGACAATCGGCGGGCACTGGTGGGTGTAACACAGCATTGGGCTCAGCCAGGAGCACGCTGTGACTCTCAAGTGAGGTTTGTCTCCTTTCCAGAGAGTAAAATAAAAAGTATTACACATCCGGCGGTGGATGTGTTTTTTATTAACCGTGAGGGGGGTTTCTTGCATAGTTTGGTCGAATTTTTGTCGAATCCCCTTTGAATGGCTTGGTGTGCGTGTATATTAAATGTGCCCGTCAATAGCTATCCATGTTTGTATAAATAAACGACAAGGGTGTCTACTTGGAGAGTACCCACCGGCGGGGGCGCCGGGATTAGGCACGGTAGGGCGTCAGACACGTCAGAACTTCACTAGCGGTGTAAATACATTCCATGTGGATTCATTCTATGCATAGTCGCCTTTTAATGAATATCACGCAAATCGTCATGGTGATAGGTACATACGGTTTGTCCAGCATGTCCTAGGTGTTTCTATAAATATATATATTTTTAAAATAATAAAAAACAAAGGCCGGCCCCCGGGGGATGGGGTCCCCGGAGCCATAAGTGGCCTGAGGAGGGGGGCAACGCAGCCCCCTCCTAAAGAATTTAAATTAAAAAAAGGCCATGACCCGGGGGTTGGGGTCCCTGGGGCCGATTAAGGCCTTGGGAGGGCCAAATTTATTTTTTTCAACAACAAAAATTAGGGTGCAGGCCCTGGAGGATGGGGTCCCCAGGGCCAGTAAATTAGAAAAAGAAGGGGGGCCACACAGCCCTCCTTCTTAAAAAAATAAAATAAATAAAAGACCGGCATCGCGCTGGAGGCCACGCCCCCTCCTTGCAGCACTCTGCAAATGCGCCCCATGGCCAGTTGTAAGTTGGGGAATTAATTCCCCTTCAATACTGAGGGTCCCTGAGGGCCAACTAGCCCAACAGGTATCTCCAGTGTGCGCCAGGGAGCTGCGTTGCAGACAGGTGTTCTGAGGCCATGCCACTTTTTACACCTCTATGCAACACAGCTCTGTGGTGCTCACTGGAGGTACCTAGTGGGCTAGTTTGACCCTAAGGACACTTAGGATTCAAGGGGACTTAATTTCTCAACTTAGAACGGCCACAGGGCGTGTTTACACAGTGGTGAAGGGAGGGGACGGGGCCTGAGGTGACGTGTGCAAACACGCCCTGTGGCGAGTTTTAAGTTGGGGAAATAATTCCCTTTCAATGCTGAGGGCCCCTGGGGGGCAACTAGCCCACCAGGTGCTTCCAGTAAGTGCCACTGCTCTGCGTTGCAGAGAGGTGGTCCAGGCCGTGCCACTTTTTACACCTCCCTGCAACGCAGCTCTGTGGCGCATACTGGAGGTACCTAGTGGACTAGTTGGACCCTAGGGACCCTCAGGATTCAAATGAACTTAATCTCCCAACTAAAAACGGCCACAGGGCGTGTTTACACAGTGGTGAAGGGAGGGGACGGGGCCTGAGTTAATGTGTGCAAACAAGCCCTGTGGCGCGTTTTAAGTTGGGGAAATAATTCCCCTTCAATCCTGAGGGACCCTGGGGGCCAACTAGCTCACCAGGTGCTTCCAGTAAGCACCACTCCGCTGCGTGGCAGAGAGGTGGTCTAGGCCGTGCCCCTTTTTACATCTCTCTGCAACGCAGCCCTGTGGCGCTTACTGGAGGTACCTAGTGGTCTAGTTGGACCCTAGGGACCCTCAGGTTTCAAGGGGACTTAATCTCCCAACTTAAAAAAGCCACATGGCGTGTTTACACAGTGGGGAAGTGAGGGGACGGGGCCTGAGGTGACGTGTGCAAACACGCCCTCTGGCACGTTTTAAGAGGTAGTTTTAATCCCCTGCCCTATTATATACTAGGGGCTTACAGAGGAGGTTGTGCTGATCACAGGGGGACACCAACGCATAGTGTTCCCTAGTGTATAGTTAGCTGAACTAACTATAACGGGGGAATTTCAATGGTTTTGTACGAGTGAAAAGTCCAGCTATAACGCCCCTGAAACCTATGGTTTTTTCAGTGAATTTCTAAGGTTTTTTAAATGCTAATTCCTAACTATAACGTGCCTGAAACCTATGGTTTTTTCAGTGAATATATATATATCTTCACTGAAAAAACCATAGGTTTCAGGCACGTTATAGTTAGAAATTAGCATTTAAAAAACCTTTGAAATTCACTGAAAAAACCATAGGTTTCAGGGATGTTATAGTTATTTGGACATTTCACTCAGAAAACCAGAGAAATTCCCCTGTTATAGTTAGTTGAGCTAACTATAACTCACACCCCTGCAATGCACTGCTGATGACGTCACATATTACATCATTCATGACATGGTCAGTGACATCACTGATGACATCACTGATGACATCTCAAATGACATCACTGATGACATCATCCAGTGAATGTGTGTTTCTATAAAATGTAAATATGTTTTATATATATATATGCCAAGGTGTATTGAAGAATGAATGGATGTATAAGAGTCAGGATGGATGATTAATTAGGTGTGTGACTGACTGTATAAGTGAGTGATTCATTGTGTCTTGCTTAATTCATGTGTTAGCGACTGATACAGACATTCACACAGTTTAGGTTGTCAGTTGGTGTGTAAGAAGTTTCATGGTTTGGTTAGCAACTAAATGAGGATCTATATGAGCCATTGATTCCTTGTCTTAGCACCTGTATCGGTGTCTGAGAGTCTGTGTAGGTGGGTGGGGGGTGTGACTGTGCATAGATGGGTGAGTGGATAATTCACTGGGTATATGTGTTCAAGTCTGTATCTGTGAAGGGCTGTATGGCTTGGTGAGTATGTGTATGAGTATCTTGGTGAGTAAATGGATGCCTCAGTGGTACATGTGTGAGTAACTCCATATGTGAAAGGCAGTATATATGAGTGTTGGACTGTATAAATGACTATATGTGAGAGTGAGTGACTGTGAGAGTGTCTGTGTGGATCAGTGTGTGCTTGTATTGGTTATTGTAGTAGAGTGTAAGTATGTGGTATGTGTATAACTATACAGGTGAGTAAATGAAAGTGCGATTGATTATTTCCATTACTGACTAGGTGTGTGAATAACTCTATGAATGAGAGGCGGTGTGTGAGTGTCTGTATAGATATGGGACTGGATATGATAATGCTGTATTGATGGCTGACTGTATGTATGAGTGACTGTATGGGTGAATGAATGGATGTGTGTGTAGACCTAGGAATTAGTGAGTGGATATGTACTAACTGGTATTGGTGTGCTCATGGTTTCGAATATTATAGTCTGTATTTTAGAGTGGGTGTATTAAGTGTTATATTAGAGTCTGATAAGGTGCATCAGATTTTGACATGGATGATGTCATCAGTGATGTCATTTGAGATGTCATCAGTGATGTCACTGACCATGTCATGAATGATGTAATATGTGACGTCATCAGCAGTGCATTGCTGGGGGCGCGAGTTATAGTTAGCTCAACTAACTATAACAGGGGAATTTATCTGGTTTTCTATGAGTGAAATGTCCAACTAACTATAACATCCCTAAAACCTATTGTTTTTTTCAGTGAATTTCTAAGGTTTTTTAAATGCTAATTTCTAACTATAACGTGCCTGAATCCTATGGTTTTTTCAGTGAATTTCAAAGGTTTTTTAAATGCTAATTTCTAATTATAATGTTCATGAAACCTATCTTTTTTCTGTGTTTTTTAATTATCAACCCATTCTCAACTTGGTGAAAACTGCAAATCTCACTACTCTTCCATCGATATCTTACGCCAACAAAATCGCCACAAATGAGAGCCACAACTAACGCTAATGAAATGCAAAGTAGGCGTTCCCGTGCAAAAAAAACACGAAAACACCACTTCCCTATATTTTCAACGACCAGCCAAATCTGCAATGCGATCCAAAAAGCAGGCAATAAGCCGAGTTAGCAGTAACAAATTAACATCAACCTTTAACTGGTTTAAGGAGGTCGACTATCTACTCCGTGAATTGGACCCAACTCACAGCCACATCTAAAGACTAACACGTGATAGAGCTACTGATCATGCAGGTCCAACACGCAACAAGACCACAACACCCACCGCCACCACCACCAGAACCTCCCCCCGCACCACCCCCCCTACTACCACCAAAGCAGCGCAAAACAGGACAACGGACCTTCCCAAAACACCATGCCCCACAGCCACACAATAGCTGAATGTTATTAGATGTGGCAACCAACTATATATGAAGTAGGCAAGTCACCCTTCAACAATAGAGCACACAATACCAAGTGTAACGCTGATGTGCTGCACAGACCTCACTATGCAAAGCACAAACCTCTCCATCTGGAGATATACTAATGATACTTGTAGTGTAGTGCACAGTGGACGCAACCATGTTACCTCAGGCAGTGGGGAAGATCTCGGTCATGTAGCTGTGTTGTCCCCCCCCGGAAGCGGAGTGGGCTGCTCCAACGTAAGCCACTCCAGTGTAGCAGTATGAATAAATAGGCAGGCCCTAGGCGTGGTTCACTTGAGGGAAGACCAACGAGTCTGTCACAGCGACAGCCCTCACCCTGGCACGTGGCTGCCGCCATAACCGCGGTCCTCCTCGACACAGGCCCCCTGTGAACCCAGCAGCACAGCACCACAGACTTATGTCTGTACCGACTACTGCCTTCGATCTACACTGCGGACAGCAGCGCTCACAATTCAGATGCAGTGGTGATTGCAGATGTCGCAGTCCAGTTCGCAAGACACTTTGCTTCCAGTGCAGCCCGCCCAGACCACACATCATCGCACGATGCGCACACGCTGTGTGCTTCAGTTGCTACTAACTCACTGCACCATAAATCATCGACACGTAGCTGTGCGCCCATCCTGACCGCTGCCTCCGCCCTACACTGGGGTTACACGGTTCACAATTCAAGATTAGTAGCGACCCATTTTGTGTAAGACACAATAAGGGGTTAAGAAGACCACATGCTCCCAATCTGTGCAGCTCAAGTCAACGTCACCTGCCTGTGGGCCTTTGCTGAACACTGCCACCGGCCTACACTGTGGAAGACCGACGACACGTGGTGCCAACTAACCCTGTTCAACACAAGCCGATTCCACATGTGGTAGTGTGTCCTGAGTCCTGAATTGAAGCGACCACAGCACCAGACTACCATCGATCAGTGAGGGGTATTTCCATATGAAAGGCCGGCGACACGTGGTGCCACTAACCGTCTTCAACACAAGCCGATCCCACATGTGGAACAGTGTCCTAAGTCCTGAATGGTAGTGACCCTAACTTCGTGAGACAACCACAGCACCAGACTCCTTTCGATCAGTGAGGCATATTTCCATATGCAACGGCGGCGACACGTGGTGCCAATAACTCAAGCCGAACAATCCCACGTCTGGAATTGTGTCCTAAATCCTGAATGGCAGTGACCCCAAGTCCATGGCAGCGACCACAGCAGCATACTCCCTCTGATTAGTTAGGCATATTTCCATATGCAACGGCGACGACACGTGGTGCCAATAACACTGTTCAACACAAGCCGAACAATCCCACATGTGCAACTGTATCCTGAGTCCTGATTGGCAGTGACCCTTTGTCCACGGCAGCGACCACAGCAGCATACCCCCTCTGATTAGTTAGGCATATTTCCATATGCAAGGCCGGCAACATGTAGTCCCACAAACCCTCTTTTACACAAGCCGATCCCACATGTGTAACTGTGTCCTGAGTCCTGAATAGCAGACACCCCAAGTCTGTGGCAGCGACCAAAGCACCACCACCCCTTTGATCAGTGAGGGGTATTTCCATATGCAAATACATACTCCAGTAGGCAAGTAACTATCACAGTCCTACACCCTACATATTATCCTTTTAGTATCCTTGCTTCAAGATTTTTTTTTTAATATCAGTTATAGCTTTACTACAATGACCAAATTAATCTTCAAATGCAAACTAACATGGAATAGCAGTCTACACTACAGGCAGTACAGCTCGCAATTCCAATTTTAAATGCTAATTTCTAACAACAAGATTGTACTCAGAAAATACAATACTTCGTTAATGTATTCTATACTTATTTCATCTTTTCATCGTATGCCTACACTGCACTCAGTAGGGCTCACAATGAAAATTACTTCTTCATTCATTAACTACAGAGTCCACTAGGAAAGTAACTATTACAGGCCTCAAATCTACATAATATCCTTTTAGTATCCTTTCTTCTTGAACATTTTTTATATCAGTTATAGCTTTAGTACAATGACCAAATTCATTTTCAAGTACAAATGAACACTCAGCAGTCTACACTGCGGGCAGCAGACCTCACAATTTGAATTTTGGGCACGTGGTGCCAACTAACACTGTCCAACAAAAGCCAATCCCACATGTGTAACTCTGTCCTGAGTCCTGAATAGCAGTGACCCCAAGTTCAAGGCAGCGACCACAGCACCAGACTCCCTTCGATCAGTGAGGCGTATTTCGATATGCAAAGCCGGTGACACGTAGTCCCACTAACCCTCTTTAACACAAGCTGATCCCACATGTGTAACTGTGTCCTGAGTCCTGAATAGCAGTCACCCCAAGTCTGTGGCAGCGACCACAGCACCAGACTCCCTCTGATCAGTAAGGCATATTTCCATATGCAAGGCTGGCGACACGTAGTTCCACTAACCATCTTTAACACAAGCCGATCGTCCTGAATGGCAGTCACCCCAAGTCCGTGGCAGTGACCACAGCACCAGACTCCCTCTCATCAATGACGCATACTTCCATATGCAAGTACAACAGCACGTGGTGCCACTAACCCTGTTCCACACAAACCGATCCCACATGTGTAACTGTGTCCTGAGTCCTGAACGTCAGTGACCCGAACTTCGTAACAGCGACCACAGCACCACACTCCCTTCGATTAGTGAGGTGAATTTGCATATGGAAGGCCTGCGACACGTGGTGCCACTGAACCTCCACTACGCTGGCCGGTGGGGCCACCAACGTATGCATGTGGCCTACACTACGGTCAGCACACCTCACAATTCAGATAGAGTCCTAAATCCACATGACGCAGTCCAGTACCCAAGACACATTGCTCCCAGTGCGGCCCATCCACACCAAGCATCATCACAGGCTCATACAGTCTCAATACTTCTGGTGCCACTCAACCTCTTTAACACAAGCCGATCCCACATGTTTAACTGTGTCCTGAGTCCTGAATGGCAGTGACCCCAACTTCGTGGCAGAGACCACAGCACCAGACTCCCTTCAGTCTTATTTGTTGTTCTTTTCTTTTAATACATTTTCTTATATGTAAATCTATACATGACTAAGATTCTTCTTTGTCCAACTGCACAGGGACACTTCCAGGCCCAAGAAGGTTGTTGTGGGTATGATGGTAATGTGGGAAGAGGGTGCGTTACCTGCTGATGTGGGGAGAGGCAGCGTCACAGGGGTATCTATCACAGAAAGAACTCCGATATGTTTTCACAAATGCCTCGGACAAATGCCAGCTGACGGACTGAATCACAAAATGGTTTTTCAATGCTTATGTAGTGTGAGTTATTAACAGTTCACACCCAGGCTCGCAGAGGGCCAGATGCGGCCCGTCCGCTCGACTCACAGACGCAGTACTACGAGCTGTCCGCGTTATTGTAGCTATCCCTGCCCTGTTCCATCGTATGCCACACCACTGCGATTACGTTCTGACATTGGCCCCACATAGCTACCTGTCGCTGGCGTACTCGCTGTTGGTGTGCAGGTCAGTGGTCTAGTTCTCAACATCTCACGGCCACTCCCTCAGGGAAGGTTTGCACACACACCACACCCATCCGGCACATGCGTCACAGGCCATGTGACCACGTAAATCTAATAGATCGACAACGTCACATCCTTTATTGTCGGTGCTGACTAGATGGCGGACACTCCACGTGTCTCAACCATAAAGAGTGTTTGAAAAGTTGCGCAGAAGGTTAGTCGCACCCTGATCTGTATAGCCATCAGGGGCCTACCACCCCGTTGGCGCGGACTTTAGATGCACAGGGTTAGTACCACCCAAATCTCATATGGCCATCAGGGGCCTACCACCACGTGCACACACTTGTGTTGCACAGGGTTAGCGGCACCCGAAGCTGATGTGGTCTCCACCATTGATGACTCAGGACTCAGTGACATGTGTGAGATCTGCTGGGACGTGGAGAAGATGATGTGATCTCCGCCATTCATGACTCAGGACTCAGCGACATATCTGGGATGCGCGGAGTTTTGACGGGCACGTGGAGTGCCCACTGCTGCAGACTCCGGTGGCACCAGGTAATTATTAGCTCATGGATGTGCAGAGGCGGCAGTGTCTGTCTCTCTCTCTCTCTCTCTCTCTCTCTCTTCCTTCTTTTCCTTCTATCTCTCTAACTCTCTCTCTTCTTTCTCCCTTTCTCACTCCCTTTCTTTCTTTCCCTCTCTTTTTCTCTCTGGCTTTTTTTTCCTTCTCCGTTACTCTGTGCCTCTCTCCTTTGATATGCCCATTACACACCTCCTTATTTTGTGCTTTATTTTCCAGGCTCTATCGTCGACATCCATGGTCCCCACAGGATTATTCCGCCTTCTTGTTTTCTATTTTTTCTGTTACTTTTTTTATTAGTTTATCATTTATATATATGTTAATAAAAAAATAAATTGTGCAAATAGTTTTTCGTTTATCGTTAACATATATATTTATAAAAAAATAAAGTAAAAAAAAAATTAATAACTTTTTGGGTTGTTCTCTTCACTGCTGTGTGACTCTTTCTTGTTCTTATTACTAATATTTGATGGAGTCCACCATGGTGTTAAATTTTGGGGCACTTATCGTGGGAATACTGGTGATGTCTGCAGTTTACACCAACTTCTGAATAGTGTGTTAGATTTATCTCAACTTTACTTCCATTAAAGTGCTGATAATGAAATGCTGACTAGCCGTTCCCGTACAAAAAGACACTAGGTGATCCTTTGCGATTTATTCTAGATACTAAAATCCTGTATTGAATTTCACTGAGTTAGTGGCTGCACTTACAGTATACACACAAAATCAATTAAGAACTCTCATTGTATTTATATTGATTGGGAATAGTGCGTCAAGTGCTGGATCTTGACGAGATACACTGCTCAGTTCATATATTGTTCTGGACGCGAAAAAAATCACATCACAACTTTCCCACCAACTGCAATGCGAAACAAATTCCGGTGATAAGCCACGACGTAGTACCAGGTATTTTACACCTGCTTTCTGCTGGTGTTAAGCAGGACAACTACCTGCACCATGAAACGGAACACAGCCAAGAGCCACACCAGAACACCCACAGGTGCCATAGAATCAATGAGCATGATGCAGGGATACCCATGAGGGCCACAAGACTCATCGCAACAACTCCAGGACCACCAACACCCCCCAAACCCGCATCTGAGCAAGTGTGTCCCTGTGGTCACTGTCTTAGCATGATAAGCACGAGCCCTGCAACATCACAGTGTTGTGTCACCTCAGCATTGGCAGAGAGCCTGGACATGTAGCTGCGAACGCATCCTCGTGCATGCACAACCAGCATGTGCTGGTCCGGAGTACACATGTCAGCGCAAGGGGAACAGGGTGTCTTGGAAATGTCCGGGTACAGGAAGTGCGGTGAGTGTCTCTCTGTGTTCTGGTGTGGCCTGCCACTAAGGCCGCAGCACTCGATGTTGTGAAGTGCCATGCACCACCTCCAAACGGCACTGTGATGATGTAGTTTGAATGTAGCAGGACATGCGCGAATAGGTATTACAATGGTTTGCCGTACTAGTGCACGAGATACAATAGCGCACCGTAGAAAAGTGTGGGGGCTCGTGGGAGGGAGAAGCAGCTGTTTGGCAATGTAACACACAGTGAACTCGCCCATGTGCCACGTGCTGGGCATCTCATCCATGATAACCACGGTCGCAGACATCCCACAACACCAACGACCGGCCTTTGTACACATCCTGTATGAATGCAGCGTGGTTTTCGCTTCTATGCTCGTTCAGTGGAGTGATGTTGGCGGGTCGTGTGACTTGTGCTCCTTGTTGGTGTGTTTCATTTTGGCCATTGTTTGTCTATACTTGTGCTGTACTTAATTGTGCATGTGTGCCATTCTGCCCATCTTCCCCTGTCCCCCACTCCCTGCATCTTCCTCTTCCTGGTGC
This sequence comes from Triturus cristatus, assembly GCF_964204655.1. Taxonomy (NCBI): domain Eukaryota; kingdom Metazoa; phylum Chordata; class Amphibia; order Caudata; family Salamandridae; genus Triturus; species Triturus cristatus. The sequence continues at coordinate 783,553,817 of NC_140586.1, read as the reverse complement.
TGTTGTGTCTATAATTTTGTTGCTCCACACATACACACATGTAAAGAACAAGTTGGAATAGTTCCTTGATTCTTATAGGTTTCAAAACTTCTCTCTATTGGTTTCTTTTGAATTTTCCATATAAACCGTTTTTTAAATATTCAACAACACATAGAAGTCAGAAGAGCAACGTATTCTATCAACACACTTTCTAGAACATTCTACAACACGTGCAGGTTAAACGTTCATACATTTTTTTAAACTTAACAATATTTTTTTGCAACATTTTCTCGAACATTTAACGGCACGTGCAGGTTAAAATTTCAAGATTGTTTTAAGTTCGAAACAGTGTCTTCGAAATGCAAGTAGCAGCTGTGGTTCAGTTGAGCAAATTTTATCCTATGATATGTACTCCACGTTGAAACTGCTTTTTCTTAACCAATCACAAAGATGCTTTTCCACAAAACGAATGTGCACGCTACTTTTAAAAAAAAATGCAATTCAACTCCCAATCACGTATCTTTTTAAAGGCAAAAAAAAGTACTTCCCCATCTTTAAACATATCTCTTATTCTACCAAGGAACTGCATGAGCTACAGACATCTTTCCATAACTTCCAACCATAACTTCAAAATGCTAGTGTGGATCATAGGACATAGCTATATTTTCAGGTGCAAGAGGTATGCAGAACACAGACGTATTGACTTAGACCTAGGTTTACAAAATGTGGACATTAAATGGTTTACACAGAGAAGATTGAAGTTTCACCAATTGCTACCTTTGGGTTAAACCTCTTTGCATCTACCACATCCTGACCTCATGATTGTGCATTGTGGTGGAAATTACCTAGGCACATTGACTGGGGTAGGTTTGGAAATGCTTATGAAGGACACCTTTGGACACCTCAGCTCAGCACCATGTCACTTAATAGCTCACATAATTTCCACGCCGGCCTCGAGGGCCTTCAGCCCCATAGGGTTGCGTAGTTTGCGCTAAACAAATACCGTATTGATTTGATACGCGCAAATTTACTTTCGCACTCCCTGTATAACGCCCCCTAAGCACCATACACAAGTTACAATGTTCAAAACAAAAGTTCCTCCGAGTAGGTATAACTACATGCTGACACTACTTGACAGATGTGGCACAGCGGCCAGAGCACATGACTTCACAGGATATGACACACAGTTTGGACTGACGCTTTCATCCCCGACTGCGGCAGCACCTCAGCTTAGCACCATGAGACTCTAGACAATACCTCACAAATTTCTGTACCCCAGGGTTTTCAAACCAGTAGGAGTCAGTAGTTCATCCTAGTAGGAATAAACACATGCTGACACTACTTCCACAGGTGTGCTGCAGCGGCCAGGGCACATGACTTCACACCATAAGACACACAGTTTAGGCTCACGCTTTTGTCCCCGACTCCCGCAGCAGCTCACCTTAGCAGCATCAGACTACGCAATACCTCACTTAATTTCCGTACCCAGCACTTTCAGACCGGTAGGTATGAGTAGTTCGCTTTACACCCCTTCTATACCACACCCTAAACACCCCACAGAGGTTACTGTGCTCCTACCCTCCTCTTTCCCACATTTTTTGCCCTTTTCCCCCTTACTCGCTCTAACGGAATCACAAAATGGCGGCCAACACTTCCTAGTTGCAAACGCTCGCAGCGCTCGCAGCCAATCAACAGCAAGCTTGTGCTTGTAACGCCTCAGCCAATCAGATGGCAGAATCACGATATCTGTAAATTTCAATATTTCTCAAAAACTACTGAACGAATTTACACCAAATAAACAAAAGCGTGCTTTCTAGACCAAGACCCTTCTCCCTGCCAAATATGGGGTAATTCCGTTCACTCGTTCGACCTGTAGCCTTGTCTAAAGTTTCCTATGGAAATTAACATTGAAAACACACATTTTGGGATCCCCCTTTTTTCTCTGCCCCCCCTGACGAATCCCCCCAAACCTTTAACATAGGAGCTGATCACAACAAAGAATTTGTTTTGAAAATTTCACGAAGATTCATCAATCGGCGCCAAAGTTATTGTGAATAGAATGTTGCCATTTTCCTATAGTAACTAGACCCTAACTATAACTACCTACTGGCGACCGCCATTAGGTTATATATATATATATATATATATATATATATATATATATATATATATATATATATATATATATATATATATATATATATATATATATATATATATATATATATATATATATATATATATATATATATATATATATATATATATATATATATATATATATATATATATATATATATATATATATATATATATATATATATATATATATATATATATATATATATATATATATATATATATATATATATATATCCACATCCTTGGAGATGACCGGGACACTTCCACCTCGGTGCAATCCCAGGGTCCAAGATTCCCTGTTATTCCGATACCGTTCCACAATGCGCAAAAGCACTCCATGCACTCCTTCCAATCGAAAGCACAATCACGACCTCAGGGCTTTAAAGTGGTTTTATTAAACAAAAACCCAGCCACACATGCCCAACGCGTTTCGGCGTAGCCGCCTTGTTCACGGGTGAGTTCCGCCATTCTTCCTTCAGTTTTTTAAACATTTTTTCGTATGCATGACGTGAACATAATAGAAACAGAAAAGGTACAAAGTCGTGTAAACAGAGTCATAGTGTCATTCTTAATGTATCGGCCATATTGGAATGGTAAAGTGTATACAACCTTTACATATGAAAGTGCATGATCGTATTTCACATAATCATTGCTCTTACAAGGTCTCATATTTATACAGATTATCTAATTCCAAAAACCTGAAAATAAATTAATAAAATATTTATCGGGTACAATTCCAATATAAACATAGGTGGTATAGACAGATGAAATGAATGCGCACATTATACTTATTGCTGCGGTCTGTCACGGAAACCACAAATCATTATATCATTATACCGTGAAGACTAATTCAATCGCTATTTGGTCTACGTTATCGTATTGTAATACAACTTTATTGACACACGGACCGCTCGTCAGTGCACAAGGCATCCAAGTAATGCCTAGATGAGTAAATAGGTAAATTATCCCTTCGTACAAAAACAATACAGCCCCAGTGGGCGGAAAAGAAAGAATTTGAAAATTGGAAATTAAATAACGTTCCTATATTCAAAATGAGTCCTGTTTAGAATACAATTGTAAGGAACAGAATACCATATATAAAATTAAACCCCAGTGGGTGGTCATAGCCATAATGTGCTCATCAAGTGTGGAAATGTGGATTTTCCTGATCAATTATGTCCCCTATCTTGGACCCCAACGGTTCTCTATGCATGTTACAAACACATGTATGTTCCCTCCCGTTCCAGTTTCGAAGACGCAAACACATGTGCGTCCACCATCAACATGTCCTCTGTCAGATCCACCATTAATGGGCTGGATATTCGATTCCTAAGTATGAAAGGCCACCGACTTTATATGGCTAAGTTACTCCATTTTTACAGTTTAGACGAAGTAGGCCCGATTCTGTCCTCAAAGCCTTTCTCTGCTCTCTGTCTCTGACAAGTGTCAGCTTGAGCTCGCATCTGTATCCATGAACTTTGTCCTATTTCCTGTGCAGCTAACGGTGCCTGCCTCGGCCAGTTTTCGCCTGCCTGCCAAGAAGCTGTATTTCACCTTCGAATTATCTATTCTGCTCTTCAGCCGATGCATTCCTGTCTAGTGATTTAGGTAAACATTTCCTTTAGCTTCCAAGCAAGGGGCTTGGCCTCTCTGTTCTCATGCAAGTAATTCATAGCCCAGTTGCCATGGAAAGTTTTCTGCCTCTCGCATCTCATATAGACACTTAGGCGTTTGTGCACGCACACAGTCAGTATAGTATAGATTCTGTCCGAGAGTCCTTCCTTGTGGATAACATAGTTCTTTAAACATAGGATGTTAGATATGATTTGGGATTAGGTTGACTTGACCCCCCAGACTTTTCGTCTCCACATGTAGAGCTAAATGTCAAGTCCCCTTCACCCCCTAGTTGCACGTCAATTACACGTCATGCTGCTGCGCACGCATCTATGCCAAGTATTATCTTATAGATCCACCTATGTATGATAACTCTAACCAATTATGTTTCTTTTTATTCCTTATTACGCCTAGTTTCGATTACGTATTTACTATGTCACTTTTCTTATCAATTGTTACGCCTTCTACATTCGTTCCATTGTAATGTACTTACTATAAAAATGCATGTCTGTCAATAAAGTATCGTACTTCACTTCCTGAACCTTCTTGGTGACGGAACCTGAAGGCCGCCACTCGAGTCGGCCATTTTGGAATAAAGCCCATTCAGAAACCTCTTATACCACGGATTCTGCCTCTTATTATTCTGAGCTATTTTGATTAAAGATCCAGTATGAAATTCAGTCAGGTAAAGAATTTATTTACCACATAATGGCGCCCGAATAGGGACACTTTCTCATCTCACGCGCCGGCGGTGCGTTGCAGGCCCGGTCTCCTGCCACAGCTGGACGGACCATAACGCGTACCAGCAGGATTTCCTGTAGCTCCCTCCGGTCAAGCGGGGGCGACTGAGGCTGCGATCAACCCAGACGAGGCGGTGAGAAGCGCGAAGTATCCCGACCAGAGCCTAGCTGAGAGAGCAAGATCCGAGGTATACAGAGGCCCACCAGGTTTTCGAAGTCCCGATGTCCAGAGGATCCGATGTCCGAAATCGAGTCCAGTCCATTCTCCGAGGCCTTTCGTTTTGAGCTACTCGGTGAGTACCATCGCCGGGGAGGCGTGTTGACGCGCACATAGGTTGTGCCGGTCAAGACGGATTTGGGTACACAAATCCGGTCTGCACTGTTTAGCAGTGTATATGTACGGTTTAGCCGTATATCAAGTATTTCGAAGTATTTAGTTATTGTCAAGAATTCTGCTTGGTGATTAGTTATGCAGACTGTCATCATTGTTGGTCATTTTTAAATGTTTAGTGTTTAATTTCTAATGTCCTGCATATTGTGGTATGAATGATTGTTTATTGTTCTTTGTTCATTATTGTGTTTTTTTTTGTGTACTAAGTGTGTCCAAGATTAAGTATTTAGATCAGTTGTGTTCAAGAGTAAGTACTAGGTTAGTTGTCATTATGCCGCTCTTTTCGAAGTTAAGACAGATCACTACCAGAAAAGGGGTGCTTGAAGAGGCAGTTCCTATTCCTCCTAGGGACACTCCAGGGCACTTCATGTATCACAAGCATGGCTTAGATGCCATATTATTCCTAGATCTATGGGTGGACTATACCAGAGAGTTACCAGAAAATCAGAGATGGCCCGTAGCTGGGACCTGGGACGCAGACTGTATCATGAAAGTAGAAGAAGAGTTGTGGAAGAGGAAAGCTAGACAGTCACAGAAAGACGCTATTGAATTATGGCGTAAAGAATCGCATAGGCGCACCGAAAAAGCGCTAAGACAGGAAGAGAGAAGTAAAGAAAGTGCAAATAAGGTTCGAGAGAAGCAGTTGATTGAAGAAGGTACACGAGTACAAGCAGAACAAACAGAGAGACTAAGAAATGCCCTTATGAAAGGGATGTATCCCCTTCTGGCCGAAGGATTGCCTCAAGCCACTGCGGCCATACCAAAAGACTTGCCACCCCCATTGTTTCCAATAAAGGTACATCCTAAAGGACATCCTAGAACCGCAGAAGATATTTTTCTTTCCTCATATTTAGATGATACAGTTCCCGAATATGCTAACCCCGCACCGCATAGACCGTCTGCTGGGGGGGTTCAACGTCAAGATCAGGTATCTGTCACTGTGCCCCAGCAAGCTCCGACACAGGTCACGACACAAGCTTCGGCAAGCACATCTGCTTCCGCGTCTGTCCCCGCAACTGATTCTACAGCCGTGTCTACACCTATAGTGGCTGTAGCACGTTCAACGAATCCTTTCACGTCTGACACCTCAGAGGGGGCTACTGGAGGTGCTACTAGCCTTCATTTCACGCCACCCAGAGGGAGTAAATTTTCTTCCCAAGAACCAGTACATGCACGTACGCCCAAACTTGTAAATACCCGTATGCTTAAGGATCTTATGATAGATTGTAGATATGATCCGGTGCCCGGTAAAGAGGACGAAATGGTTCTAACATCATTACGTATTAGACGAGCTGCATCGTTTTTAGGGAGGCTACCAGGAATGGCTATGCATTTAGATAACATATATCATTTTATCCAAACAGGAAAAGATCCTGAATGCATTAACAGAGCTATGGAGTATCAGAAAGTAGAGATACAGGGAGAATTGTTACGTTTTTTTATAAATTGTGTGATCAGAAATCAAGACCGACCGGGGGTAGACCCGGAAATAATGCAAACTCTTACTAAATGGAGTCAGAATATATCCGATGGAAAACATGATAGACAAGGGAGTATAGTAGCCATGTGCCGAAAAATTAGGAAAGAAGTAGAACACATACATGCAGAGAGATTGGAAACAGACGAGTTCGAGCAGGATGAAGAGTCCGAATCAGGAGACTCAGGGAGACAGCCAGACACCATAGCCTATGTAGGCAGAGGAAGGTCCTGTAATAATACCAGAGGTTTTTCTGATCCGATACATTCTGTATGTCCAAACAATAGCAGAACCTATCCGACACCTATAATAAATATGAAATCTCCCGAACGTTTGTTTCAAGCCGCAGATAAAATACTCCGGGAACGAAGGGGTTACCACCTCCTCGATTCTATGGACGAACAAGAATTAGCTAGGTCAGCTGTTCATTGGATGGACAGTCCCGGTAAATATGGTGATGTGACAGTCGCACACACGTTTTTGAACCTCAGTCCAGATGAACAACGTTTAGCTGGGATCTATATGATTCAGCAACTTCTTATATTATATAAGAGCCAACATGCTGATCCTGGTCCCTTACCTGACATATTAACTGAACTACTTGCGGATAGATGGAGAGGTTCTAGTAACAAGTTAATTAAAGAAATACTAATGTCACGTAAACAGTACGTTCTTTTTGTAAGCCCAGACCCTTTCGCGATCCCCAACAAAGAAGGAACACCGTACTACATGGATAGACAGAATCCCTTGCGAGAAGTGCACCCAATAAAGGGTGAAGACAATCATTTTCACCGCGTATTTGTATACACACCCATAACAAAAATCGAATTGTTAGAAATGAAGAAAGTAGTACCAAGTCATGACAAAGACCCAGCGGGTTTCCATCGAGAAATTAAAGACATGTTACTAATGGGAGAATACACCTATCCTGATATTATGACGATATTAAAGGTGCTAATGCCTGCTGGCATTTATGAAAAACTGAAAGAAAAAGAGTGGGAAGTGGGAGACCAAAAGATAGATTGGACAGCATTAGAAACAGAAGAGAAAGCCCGAACTGCAGGTTCAGGACTCGGGGATAAAGTTAAAGCATTACCAGGTTTACTAGTACAGGTACTGCCACGTTTATTAACTACAAAAAAGGAAGATTGGGGTGCAATAACAGCCTGCAAACAAAAGCAAGATGAAGACACAAGTGATTATTATGCACGATTTGAAAAATGTTTTGGTATAAACAGTGGTATAAAAGCAAGCAGTGACTCATATCCACATTTATTTGTGACTAAATTGGTGGAAAATGCATTGCCTCCAGTGAAGAATAGAATATTGAAATTCGAGAGTACCTGGCAAAGTAACACTCCGTCACAAATGCTACAAATGTTACAGTATCATCACAATAGAATTAGGGATGAACAAGAACACGAGCATAGACGCATGAAGGATACTAAAATGAAAATGCTAGTTTCTCAGACAGTACCAGCGGATGGTCACAAAAAGGGTGTGACACATTCTGGAGATTCTGCAGTTCTTGTAAAAGGAACCTGCAATTACTGTAAACAACCAGGCCATTATGTACACGATTGTCAAGTCCTGAAACGTAATATAGCCACAGGTATTGCAAAAGAGAGACCACGATTAGTTAGACAGGATCAGAATGAACAAGGAGCTATGCAGCATGGACAGGCCATGCCAGTTCAGCAACAGTCCATGCCAGCTCAGCAACAGTCTATGCCAGCCTCACAGCAGCCCATACAGTTTGTGCCAGCTGCACCACCGTTGCCTACTGCTGCCACACAAATTACTTCACGACAATTGTACCAGACCGCACAGTATGAATACCCTGAGTACCCACGTTACGCATGAACCAGCCTAGAGAGGGAAGTTGACTTACCCCTTATTGAGATTCCAGTAGATCAAGAAGGACCTTATGTACATAGTGAATTATTAGGTCAAGACAGAAAATTTTTACTCGATACAGGGGCAAGTCGAACAACCATAAAACGTAGTGAAGTTCCAGGGGCACCCCTCTCAGGCTCTCAAAATGTTTCCCTTGGTTTTTCAGGAAAACCTATTGTTAATGAAGTATCACAGCCACTTCCGCTTACGATTGGTCCCTTGACACGAACTACTGATTTATTGCTTACCAAATCATGTCCAGAAAACTTGTTAGGAATAAAGACATTGAAAGCCCTAGGGGCTATTATCTGTTGTTCTCCGGAAGGAGTAAGATTGTTTTTACGTGATTTTAAAGGTCATTATGTATCCAGAGACATGGATCCCCGACTACAGACTTTACCCGCACATCTATGGGCACAAGGCCCTACTGATGTTGGGTGCATGAACATTACACCATATCGAGTCACACTAAAGGCAGGAGTGGTACTACCACGAATGCGACAATACAAGTTACCACCAGATGCTGTAGCGGCTTTACTGAAAATCATTGACGAGCTAGTTGCCCAAGGAGTGGTTGTGGAAACCAACTCCAATGTATGTAATTCACCGATCATTCCGATTCTTAAACGAACTGATCCTATGGCCCCGCCAGTATATCGATTGGTTATTGATCTGCGCGAATTAAACAAGTGCATTGTGCCACAATTTCCTGTGGTACCCGATATCTCATCATTGCTGACAGCTATTGATTCTCAAGCTACATTCTTTACTGTAATTGATCTCAAGAATGCCTTTTTCAGCGTCCCAATAGATCCGGAAAGCCAATATTTGTTCGGATTTAGTTTGAATGGACGAAGCTTTAAATTCACCCGCGCTCCTCAAGGATTTACAGAAAGTCCCAGCATCTATAGCCAAGCACTGAAACGAGAACTTGACAGTATACACATGCCAGTTGACACCGCATTGCTTCAATACGTCGATGATCTGCTGATCACCGCACGAAGCGAACCCGAATGTGAAAAAGCATCACTGACAGTTTTACATTTTCTAGCCGACAAGGGGCACAAGGTGTCTCCTTCTAAGCTGCAATTCTGTGTCCAGCGAGTTATTTATCTTGGTCACTCGCTGTCCAAGGAGGGAAGGCAGCTTACACCTGACCGCATCCAGTTAATTGCAAACATGCCAATACCCCAGACACAAAAGGAAGTACGGGCTTTCATAGGCCTCACTTCATACTGTAGGCAGTGGATCCCTCAATATGCATTTCTAGCGAAACCACTCATTCAGTTGACAACACAGGAGGCAGCCACGTCGACTGTCCTCCCTTGGACTCAGGAACACACACTAGCTTTTGAGAGCTTAAAGAAAGCTCTATGTCAAGCACCTGTTCTAGCGACACCATGTTACAGCAAACATTTTACACTCTTTGTTACAGAACGTGCAGGTACTGCCTTGTCAGTACTCACTCAGGAACAAGCAGGATCATGTAAGCCTTGTGCTTATTTCTCCAGTACATTAGATCCCGTAGCTCAGGCTTTGCCTGCATGCCTGAAATCAGTAGCAGCGACAGCTTTAGCAATCAGACAAAGCGATGCCATAGTGTTAGGACATCCATTGACAGTACAAGTACCACATGCAGTAGAGGTTCTTGTGAACCGAACGCAAACACAACACTTGACCATAGCAAGACTTACTGGTTATGAACTGACATTGTTTCAACCACATATAGAAATCAGACGTTGTAATACATTGAATCCTGCTACACTTTTACCCGTAATTGGAACGGACCCACTAGCTCACGATTGTGTTGAAGTTATTGAGATAAAGACCAAACCCAGACAAGACTTAACAGACGTTCCATTGTTAGATCCAGACCTGACATTGTATGTAGATGGTTCATGCATGAGAACAAGTACAGGAAATTTAGTGGCCGCGTATGCAGTCACAACAGACACTGAAGTTATTGAAACAAACTGTATAGATACTTTGTCAGCCCAAGCAGCAGAGCTTATTGCTCTAACACAAGCCTGTATTCAAGCCACAGACAAGAAAGTCAACATATATACTGATTCACGTTATGCATTCGGAGTCGTACATGACTTCGGGGTGCTTTGGCGAGAGAGGGGTTATTTAACTTCTCATGGAACCCATATTCAGCACGGGTCTCTCATTCATGCTTTGTTAGATGCAATTCATTTACCGACTGCAATATCAATTATGAAATGTAAAGCACACACGAAGGTTACTGATATCATTTCTCAAGGCAATGATTTAGCTGACAGAACAGCTAAACAGACTGCTCAGACTCGTACATCCGACATGACAAAGCCAATAGTTCAGACACCAACACAGTGTATGACGATTAAGGATCCCACACTTGATGTAATTGACATACAGACACATGCCACAGCAGAAGAAATAAAGAAGTGGACTGAACTAGGAGGGATCCAGACAGATCAAGGATGGATGATGAAGGAGAAATCCGTATGGTTTCTTCCTGATTCCATGGTCCAAGTAGTTATAGCTACAATTCACAGTCCAGCGCATTTAGGAGAGAAAGCTATGTTAGACAGCATTCAGCACATTTGGTTCAACAAACATTTACGAGCAGCAGCTAAACAAAAAGTTCGTACCTGTATGATATGTTGTCAGTTTAATCCAGGAAAGAGTGTTCCCGTAGAACAGGGTGGATTTCAGCCTCCTGACCATCCTTTTGAAGTCCTCCAGATGGATTATATTCAGATGGAACGATGTCGAGGATTCAAATATGTTCTCGTAGTTGTCTGTGCTCTCTCCCGTTGGACAGAGGCGTACCCAGTATCAGATTACACTGCCCCGACTACTGCCAAGCAGCTAGTTCGAGAATTCTTCCCACGGTACGGTTTACCACGTGTTGTATATTCAGATAACGGTCAGCCTTTCTCATCCGAATTAATGAAACATGTTTCACTCTTGCTAGGATATCAGTGGAAATTCCATTGTGTCCGACATCCCGAGGCAGCAGGTCTCGTGGAACGACATAATCAACTTTTGAAAATCAGATTGTCTAAAATATGTCAGGAAAAAGGTGTGGACTGGATAGTAGCCTTACCAGTTGCACTATTTTACATGAGGATGGTAGCACACTCACGAACAGGGCTATCCCCTTATGAGGTGATCTTTGGTAGACCACCGAATATGTGGGGGACGCCTATACCCCGTAAAATAACTGATGTTGACTGTAATATGCTGACAGATTACCTGGCTTCCTTGATGTCTGCACTACAATCTTGTCGTTCACAGGTAGTCGCAGCTTTTCCCGACAACACTGAGGTGAAACCCCATGATGTAATTCCCGGCGACTTCGTTCTCGTCAGGAATTTTGATCGGAAGACTCAACTGGAGCCCAGGTGGAAGCTTCCTAAGTTGGTCTTGCTGACAACCAGAACAGCCGTGAAGATCGAAGGGAGAAAAGGCTGGGTTCACTCCAGCCATATCAAGAAATTTCATGGACTTCCTCCTGACACAAACAGTCCTCCCCGTGTGTCTTCCCCCATTGACTCAAAGCTACCTTTGGCTGAGGCCAGTAGCACCGAACTTTATAAACTAAAACTCAGGTCCAGACCCAAACTGTCGGACGATTTGATTGTTTAAGTCCTCTCCAAGGTGAAGCGGTTGAATCTGTCCCGACATGTATCCCTTAGGTCTGAATCATGTAGAGTCCAGAACCATAATGAAACGACATGCATACTGTAAATTACTGCGTAGCCACTGTATTGTGACTTTATTAATTTTGTTTTTCTTGAGTTTTATAATAGTTACTGCAAGTATATTGTTGCATATGTATTATCCTGTTTCTAAACGTGCTTTCAATATAACTGATGAACATTCTTTTAGTGACCTACCCCCACATGAGTTGTCCTATAGACTTGCGCTGCGTAATAACACTTTCATTAGTATGTTACATCATTCTCATCAGACTAGTAATGCCACTAATTGTTGGGTGTGTGGTCGACTCCCTCCATATCAGAACAACAAAGGAGTTCTGCCTTTCTTTCCACATCCGTTCACATATAATGGCACCTGTGGAGCATGGTTTAGTTTATTGAATTCCATAGATTCAGACACAGCAGTTTATCAACACCATTGGATATGGGGAAATCTGAATATAGTGTTATACAAAGTCTGTCACCCTGACAAGGAGGGTCATCCCAGTAGAACAGGAACTGATCTAGAAAACGAAGTATATAGATTAGGTAATTTTACACCTAACCTCATGATTCTGAATGTCGAATCCGAAGTTGAGCTAATTTTGCCCACCATGTCAGTATTTCCAGTTAAGGGTGAATTATGTGTAAGGAAAGTTGGTTCCATACCTATGGGCCATAGCAAATGCGTTACTATTGTAGAATATAGTGATGAAGGCAAATCTTCATTTAGAGCTTCTCGCCATTCCTACTTTATATGTGGTCAGACGGCATATATGCGTCTACCTCTAGATTGGGATGGTACCTGTTACATAGCATTCCTTTTGCCACCTGTTTTCCTAGCTCCTCCTGATTATTATCGAAATACTCATTTAGTACACCATAGAGAGCGAAGAGATCTCCCAGTTGTCGATTATACTGAGACGGCATGGGACAAGTATGTAGATTTCAATAAAGGTATCTTTCCCTATATAGGTACAATTTCAAATAGTAAACTGATACGTAGATTAACCAAGACTCTTGAAGCCGTAGTGAATGAGACTATAGCCGCCCTAGGCAATCTGACAGAGGAACAATCAGTGATGAGGATTGTTGTCCTTCAAAATCGGCTTGTCCTTGACGTCATCTTGGCCGATAGGGGCGGAGCTTGTAGGGTCATCGGATCCAGCTGCTGCGTATTCATACCAGAAAATTCGCCATCTGTATATAAAGCTATAACCCGCCTTCATAAGATTGTGAGCCAGATACACGAGGATCCAGGCACTTGGACTTGGTCCGGGTGGTTTTGGAGTCTGATATCAGCCTGGGGATGGAGAGTTCTATCCTTCCTAGGTATTGGCCTTCTTATACTATTCAGTTGTTGCTTATGCCTGCAATGTGGACCAGCGATTTGTGGTTTGTGTGCCACATCGTGTATTCCACATGAAGGTTTTCGCTCAAGATCACGGAAGAAGAAAGAAGAAGAAATGATGCTCCATGAGCAAATCGATGGATTAATGAAGATTGATGTTTCTTGACGGGCAAGTAGGGGACAAGGGGGGAATGTGGAAATGTGGATTTTCCTGATCAATTATGTCCCCTATCTTGGACCCCAACGGTTCTCTATGCATGTTACAAACACATGTATGTTCCCTCCCGTTCCAGTTTCGAAGACGCAAACACATGTGCGTCCACCATCAACATGTCCTCTGTCAGATCCACCATTAATGGGCTGGATATTCGATTCCTAAGTATGAAAGGCCACCGACTTTATATGGCTAAGTTACTCCATTTTTACAGTTTAGACGAAGTAGGCCCGATTCTGTCCTCAAAGCCTTTCTCTGCTCTCTGTCTCTGACAAGTGTCAGCTTGAGCTCGCATCTGTATCCATGAACTTTGTCCTATTTCCTGTGCAGCTAACGGTGCCTGCCTCGGCCAGTTTTCGCCTGCCTGCCAAGAAGCTGTATTTCACCTTCGAATTATCTATTCTGCTCTTCAGCCGATGCATTCCTGTCTAGTGATTTAGGTAAACATTTCCTTTAGCCTCCAAGCAAGGGGCTTGGCCTCTCTGTTCTCATGCAAGTAATTCATAGCCCAGTTGCCATGGAAAGTTTTCTGCCTCTCGCATCTCATATAGACACTTAGGCGTTTGTGCACGCACACAGTCAGTATAGTATAGATTCTGTCCGAGAGTCCTTCCTTGTGGATAACATAGTTCTTTAAACATAGGATGTTAGATATGATTTGGGATTAGGTTGACTTGACCCCCCAGACTTTTCGTCTCCACATGTAGAGCTAAATGTCAAGTCCCCTTCACCCCCTAGTTGCACGTCAATTACACGTCATGCTGCTGCGCACGCATCTATGCCAAGTATTATCTTATAGATCCACCTATGTATGATAACTCTAACCAATTATGTTTCTTTTTATTCCTTATTACGCCTAGTTTCGATTACGTATTTACTATGTCACTTTTCTTATCAATTGTTACGCCTTCTACATTCGTTCCATTGTAATGTACTTACTATAAAAATGCATGTCTGTCAATAAAGTATCGTACTTCACTTCCTGAACCTTCTTGGTGACGGAACCTGAAGGCCGCCACTCGAGTCGGCCATTTTGGAATAAAGCCCATTCAGAAACCTCTTATACCACGGATTCTGCCTCTTATTATTCTGAGCTATTTTGATTAAAGATCCAGTATATAATTCAGTCAGGTAAAGAATTTATTTACCACACAAGATGACTATATACAATTGTAGTCATTACTCGAAATGTGGAGACATTTTAATCATATATCATAATTTGACCCCAGTGGGTCATCCCACACTATTCACATGATATTTGTACGATTGTTACCTTATTCGTATCTGTGGAGACATTATGTATCTTTGTAGGAACCCAATGGGTCATCCCACATTGTTCACTTACTACTTAAACAAAAACTCAAATTCTGGGATAACTGTACTAGGTATGACATCTGTCTATCTCTTCATTTCGGCTAACCTTCACCTGTCAACACCATCTGAAAAAGTCAATAAACAAGACATTCTTCAAATAACAATTGATTAAATCATCTCCCCAATAAGATTAAATATACATAGATATGCAGTATATCAGACACTCTGTATATGACAGTTAACTGTTAAAAACATGGATGTCTAGCAGAAGAACTCAGAAACAAAATCAAATATACATCAAATTAATACCAAAATTGCAATGTGAATTAAATCATGGAAGGCTCAGTCCAGAAAAACTGTAATCAATTAATCCCCTAGAAACCAAGATAGCTCTTCCTCAGAGTTCAGACCCTCTGGGATCTTGGTATTAAGCTCCAGAATGTAATAGGATTCTAGTTGTCGCAGCTTGCGAATTCTGTCACCTCCCCTGATAGTTGCAGGTATACGGTCTATCACAAAGAATTTCAACAGATTGCGGTTACTTTTGTGAAATTCCTCATAGTGCCGTGCTATTGGGGAAAGTTTATCTTTGTTCTGAATCGCCCTCATGTGTTCCAAGATACGTTTCTTGGCGGCAAACATAGTACTGCCCACGTATCTCTTGGCACACGGGCAAGTTAAAACATATACACAATGATCAGATAAACACGTTAGATGTTTCTCAATGTATCTGTTTTCATCTGTAATAGGATAATGGACTTGTTTTATATTAGAACTGAATTTGCAAGCTTTGCATGACATGCAGGTGTAAAAGCCTTGAACATCTGTTGTCCCTGATCTCATCTGGCTGATTTCATTACTGCATAGTTTATTACATAGGGAACCTGCCTTTCTGTATGTTACATTGGGCGTGTCCTTCACCACTTCCTCTAAAGTAGATTCAGTTTTGAGGATACCCCAATGTTTTTTAAGACACTTTTTCACGTAGTAGGAACCTGAGTTGTAGGTAGTTATATACCTAATAACTTCATTTTTGCCTTTATCATCATTTGGGTTACTCTTAGGGACCAATAGATCCTCCTGTTTGAAATTAGTGGCTTTTAGGCGGGCTTGTGTTATGACATTAGGTTTGTCACCCCTGTCCAAGAATCTTTCATTCATAATTAAGCATTCTTGTTCGAAAGCAAAATCAGAACTACAATTCCTTCGAGCCCGAAGGAACTCACCAAACGGAATGCTATTTATGAGGGCCTTAGGATGTCCACTCTCAGCGTGTAACAGCATGTTACCTGATGTCTTCTTACGATACAGTGTAGTTGTTAACGTATCATCCACTACCTGAATCTGTAAATCCAAAAATTCAATACAGGAATTGCTGATAGTGCCTTCAAATTTTAAATTAACCTCATTCATGTTGAGGACATTGATGAAGTCCCTGGCAAGTTCTTCACTGCCCTCCCAGATGATGAACAAATCATCAATATATCGCAACCATGTTTTAACATGGTTACGATATAGACTGTGCTTCTTGGGCACCTGCTGCTCCCAGTGCCCCATAAAAAGGTTGGCATAACTGGGAGCAAAGCAAGTGCCCATAGCAGTTCCCTGTGTCTGTCTGTAAAATACATCATTAAAGACAAAAAACTTGTTTTCTAGACAGAACCTGATCATCTGCAATAACATGTCTGTATGTTGCAAAAAAGAAATAGAACGTGACATCAAAAAGTGTTTGCATGCCTGTATTCCATCTGTATGTTTAATACTAGTATACAGGCTGCAAACATCTAATGTGATTAGTAAGTGATTTTTCTGCCAATTCACATTCTTGATTTTATTGAGGAAATCCCTACTATCTTTTAGATAAGAGGGTAGACTTTCCACATAGCTACGCAGAAAGTAGTCGATGTATTTCGAAGTCTTCTCCAACAGGGAGCCTATAGAAGATACAATAGGTCTCCCTGGAGGTTTCACCATGTCTTTGTGCAGTTTGGGCAATAGATATAATAAAGCCACTTTGGGTGTGCAGTTCAACAAAAAGGAGTATTCGTCCCATTCTAGGATTCCTTGTGAGTGCCAGGTCTTTATCATGTTATAGTATTGTGTGTTTGAATCATCAATTATATTCCTTTCTATAACCTCATAGCATTCCTTAACTCCTAGTTGACGCATCCCTTCCTGAAGGTAATCCTCTGTATTAAGTATAACTACATTACCCCCTTTATCCGATTGACGGATCACTATGCTTTTGTCTGCTTGTAGGGATTTAATAGCTATTCTCTGTTGTTTACTCAGGTTGTCATTGTGCCATTTGATCTTTCTTTTAGCAAAAGATTTTAAATCGGCAATTATTAATGTTTCAAAAATATCTATGCCACTGGGAGGCATAGTGGAATTGAAACTGGATTTGGGTGCAAAATTATTAGGACAGTTTAGGTCTGTTTTAAAACCCAATGACTGGGCTGTAATAGGACTAGGGTCAACGTTTTCCTCACAATCTAGTTCTTTCAGGGCAATCAAAGTGTTAACCTCATTGATAGTGTCCTCCACAGGACAAATTTTGGTAGAATAGTTCTGAGGCTGAGTACTCTTCACTTTCAATTTATGCCACTTATGTAGACGTAATTTCCTTGTGGAATGATATAGGTCCATCCTTTCCTTGGGGTACGAGAAAGAGGCTGTGGGGCAG
This sequence comes from Triturus cristatus, assembly GCF_964204655.1. Lineage (NCBI taxonomy): Eukaryota > Metazoa > Chordata > Amphibia > Caudata > Salamandridae > Triturus > Triturus cristatus. The sequence goes on along the minus strand of NC_140586.1, from coordinate 783,536,327 downwards.
AAAGATAAGCCATACTGTAAGACATCATATTCAATAGAATTTAAAAAGTGATTGGAAAGATTTTCCACATTCTGGCAGTTCATCATTTTCGATTTTTTTGACCCCTTGTTTCCATTCCCATTGGGGTTGTTGTGGTTCTTGTTCCATCCGCCACGCCTGGCTTGCTTACAATTAATGATTGACCTCCTGCGCTTCTTCCTCTTCCTCTGCCTCGTCCTCTGTACCCCCTTCCTCTTCCCCGACCACGATCCTTCTGCCAACTCTGTTGGTTCTGTGTTTGGTTCATTAGGCGAAATTCCTCCCAAAAATTTACTGGTCTCGGTAAGAGTTTCTCAACTGTTGTTCCATCGTCCGATATATCACTTTCACTCACATCACTCTTGTCACTGTTCTTCTCTTGTAATGGCTACAATTTTCTCTTCAGTTGCATATGTCTCTTTGGCTTTAATGTTGTCAAATCTGCGGCCAAAAGTGAAAATCCTGCCCGATTGATAATCAATCTTGTCACGGAGAAATTTCCTTTCTTTTTTCGCTATGATTTCCTCCTCATGTTTTTCAATCCTTCTATTGATCTCTTCCATTTTTGTTGTAAAATTTTCCATATTTTCTTCTTTTTGTATTTCTTCTTTAAGATCAGAGATTGACTTTAACAAAGTTGCACGTTCTTTCCATGCAAACTTTATTAATATTGCTAACACCCTGTTCGAACATTGCATCAAATTGCTTGCCCATTCATTAGCAAGTTCTGGATCCGGATCTTCATATGATGGAGCAATAAGGATACGGAGCCCTCTTGGGACTCTTCCCTCCTCTTGATACTTTTCTAATGTTATCGCTTCCCACCACTTTGAAACTTCTTTTTTTATTAATTTTTCCAACTTATGGTATTTTTGATTCAAAGAGGTAGGTATCGTCTCTGACCCTTGAACAGACATCTGGTCATTCGTTTTGAAAAACATAGATTTTGCTCTTAATCTTCTGCGTGCATCCATATCATCTTCCATAATGGCTGGTTTGGATTCACTAATGTCCAATCCACACTTTCAGTAGGTCAACCAATGTTGTACTACCCCTTTTATTTGAATATTAAACAGATCTTGTGCAAAGCGCGATCTTTGGAAGCTCCTCCATAAACATTTCAGTCCAATATGGACATTGCTTGTAGGGAAAAGGTAGCAACTAGGGACAAAATGCAAATACTATCAAAATTCTTTCAAAACTAATGGGAGCTCACCCGTGGCGTGTGTCAGCAATTCACTGGAGATCAAAAAAGTTACTCGTTTGGATTCCAGAGTCTCACGTCCTCCTCACTGTTCGAGTTGAGTCCACTGACACGCTTCGGTTGTTGTCACAAAGTTCCCATTATATATCCCAATGTTGAGTCAAATGTCACGAGTTGCGGTCAACCGGTTGTTCAAAATATGTAAAGCCACATCCTTGGAGATTACCGGGACACTTCCACCTCGGTGCAATCCCAGGTTCCAAGATTCCCTGTTATTCCGATACCGTTCCACAATGCGCAAAAGCACTCCATGCACTCCTTCCAATCGAAAGCACAATCACGACCTCAGGGCTTTAAAGTGGTTTTATTAATCAAAAACCCAGCCATACATGCCCAACGCGTTTCGGCGTAGCCGCCTTGTTCACGGGTGAGTTCCGCCATTCTACCTTCAGTTTTTTAAACATTTTTTCGTATGCATGACGTGAACATAATAGAAACAGAAAAGGTACAAAGTCGTGTAAACAGAGTCATAGTGTCATTCTTAATGTATCGGCCATATTGGAATGGTAAAGTGTATACAACCTTTACATATGAAAGTGCATGATCGTATTTCACATAATCATTGCTCTTACAAGGTCTCATATTTATACAGATTATCTAATTCCAAAAACCTGAAAATAAATTAATAAAATATTTATCGGGTACAATTCCAATATAAACATAGGTGGTATAGACAGATGAAATGAATGCGCACATTATACTTATTGCTGCGGTCTGTCACGGAAACCACAAATCATTATATCATTATACCGTGAAGACTAATTCAATCGCTATTTGGTCTACGTTATCGTATTGTAATACAACTTTATTGACACACGGACCGCTCGTCAGTGCACAAGGCATCCAAGTAATGCCTAGATGAGTAAATAGGTAAATTATCCCTTCGTACAAAAACAATACAGCCACAGTGGGCGGAAAAGAAAGAATTTGAAAATTGGAAATTAAATAACGTTCCTATATTCAAAATGAGTCCTGTTTAGAATACAATTGTAAGGAACAGAATACCATATATAAAATTATATATATATATATATATTACCTAATGGCGGTCGCCAGTAGGTAGTTATAGTTAGGACCTAGTTACTATAGAAAAATGGCAACATTCTATTCACAATAACTTTGTATACATATATATTCACTGAAAAAAACAGGTTTCAGGCCTGATATAGTCAGGGATTAGCATTTAAAAAACCTTAGAAATTCACTGAAAAAAACATAGGTTTTAGGGGTGTTATAGTTAGCTGGACATTTCACTCGTACAAAACCATTGAAATTCCTCCGATATAGTTAGTTGTACTATCTACATCTTGTGCGCCCTGCAATCCACTGCTGATGATGTCACATATTACATCATTCATGACATGGTCAGTGACATCACTGATGACATCTCAAATGACATCACTGATGACATCACTGATGACATCATCCAGTGAATTTGGTTGATTTCGTTATTTAAATATGTATTATATATATATATAGCAATTTGCATTGAAGAGTGAGTGGATATATAAATATAAATATCTGGATGGAGGATTTAGTAGCAGTGTGATTGACTGTTTACTTGACTAATGTATAGTGTCTCACTAAATATATTGGATAGTGACTAAACTGTGTGAATATCTGTATCACTTTGTCAGTTGTTGTGTAAACTGCTGCACCAGTTGGTTACTAGCTACTTGAAAGTCTATATTAGTTATTGATTAGTTAACTGAGTATTTGTATGGGAGAGTGAATGTGTGTGTGGTTCGGTGGGGAGGTATGACAGCCCAAAGATGTGTGAATAGTTGATTCAGTAGGTATATGAAGTTAAAACTACATGTTATAACAGTTGTTTGGGTGAGTGAATATCTTTATGGGTGTGGTGATGAGCAAATATATGTCTCAATGGTACATATGCAACAAACTAGAAAAATAAAAGCCAGTGTATGTGTCAGTTGTTCAAGTCAAGTCAAGTCAAAAATATGTTTATTTAGATCATAATCTTTAAACAGGTGCAAATGGAAAATTACTGGTTTAAAATATTCTACAGCATGCAACAAAATAATTACAGATTAAAATATTCTACAGCAAATTTATAACATTTCCGTACACTGAGTACATGTCTTAAAGGAAGGTACCAATAAAACATCACTGTCTTTGGATGGTCCTTACCCTTTAAGAATTATTATCATATTAAAATCAACCTTTTCTCTTAGACAAGCTATATAATTAATTTATTATAAAATTTCGAAAATTTTACTCATATATTGTTAGAAATCTTTGTACTACCTTTATATAATTCCCTAGAGCAATTGCGATTTCGATAGAGGGCATTTCCGTGAGGAAATTGACCGCCTGTGCCCGTGTTATTATATCATATTTTAAAAATATTGGGCGCAGACATAGTTTACGCTGTTCTAATAAAGTTATGCAATCTAACAGGATGTGCACTATATCCCCTTTGTGCCCAGCCTACACTTGCAGCACCCTGTATGGTCCAACATTTTCGATTTAGTTTCTTTGTTTACCAGCCACGGCTTAATCCCAATTCGCATCCTTAATATCGCCTGTCTATACCAGTGGTTTGGTAAGATGTCCAAGTAAGGGACCCAGTTTTCCTTGGACCAGGAGCTCATCATAAACTCTACAGATATTTTCTTAGCCAGGTATTCCAAGTCAGTTCTTCTAGAAACCTCTTGCCCATTAAACTACAGATCACTTTTTGTGCACTCTATTCGTAGCGATTCTCGGCATATGACCACCTTTATACACTCACAGGCCTGCGCCATTTTCTTCCTGCACGTTTTTGCCCATTTTAGATGACTAAATTCAATCTCTTTTCTACACCATTGTGCTACTTTCTGGCCTTTTTCATTTTCCAAACGTTTCCAAAATCTAATCACTGCTATTTGTGATTGTACCCCCCAGGCAGTTGTTCCTAGTTCAGTTCTTATTGCTTGGACCATTGATGATGGGGCAGGGACAGAAGGTTTTTCAGGCATTTTCCTTCCTCCAGGTTTCAGACTCCTTTACCGTTCAAATAAAGGATTTCTGCGCCATAGAGTACTTGTGAAGGTATCATTGCACTGAAGGCCTTTAGTAACGGACGGTGAGACATATCCCCATAATCACGGTTAAACATTTTTAGACCAGAAATTGATGTTTGAGCTTTTGCTTTTTGGGCTTCTAGATGTGTAGGCCAGTTTAGTGTCTTATCAAACCACATCCCTAGGTAGCGATATTCATTAACAGATTCCAGTTTAAGATCACCTAAGAACCAATTAAACTTTATTACCTTTTTTCCAAAACATAAAATTTTTGTCTTGTCTAATTTTACTGTTAAAAATTTCCTTGCACAATGTTCACTAAAAGATTTCAGCTTTCTTTGGAGGCCCATTTCATTCTGGTCTACTATTTCCAAGTCGTCCGCATATAAAAGGCAGGGCACCTTTTTACCATCCATTCTTGGGCTAGCACTACCCTTAACTTCTAGACAGGCTGGTAGATCAGACAGAAATATAGAGAATAACTGTGGGGCCAAAACGCAGCCCTGTCTCAGGCCGTTTTCAATAGGTATTTTTGGCGTTAATGACCCTCAGTATCCTTGATTACTTGTGCCCAATTACCTCGGTGTAGTTCTTTTATTATAGCCAGCAGGTCTTTAGGTATATTTTTATTCATGAGAGTTTCCCAGAGGCAGGCCCGGTCTACTGAATCGAATGCTGCTCGAAAGTCAACAAAACAGCAACAAAGCTTACCGTTTTTCTCGCCATTGCCCATAGAGCAAAGCAATGATCTATCGTCGAATGCCCCTCTCTGAATCCTCCCTGTTCAATGGGTATGATTGAGAACTCGTCGACCCAAGCATTTAGTCTAATTAACACAATTTTTGAAAATACCTTTTCTCCTATATCTAGAAGGTTGATCAATCTATAGTTTTGTGGTGTGTCCATGCTACCTTTTTTATGGATTGGCCTGATTACAGCGCCCTTCCAATTCATTGGCATTATGCCTTCTACTAATATTATTTGGAACAACTGGGAGAAGATTCTTGCCCACCATTTTATCTGTGACTTTAATATTATTGCTGGGAGATTTCTGGCCTGCGGCACGGGTTAATTTCAGGTTCCTTATTGTATTTTCTACTTTCTGTTCTGTAAAATCTAATTTGAAATCTTCCGATATTTCCTGCCAATGCTGGAGCTCTATGACTCCTAAGAGTTCTCGAGGACCATACAATTCCCTTAAGTATTTCTCCCAGGCTGTCTCGCTAACGACACATTTAATTTCCCCTGCTGTGGGAGCGGATGCTGCTTTTATCAGTTTCCAAAATTGTCTTAGATTTTTAGCTTCAATTGATTCTAGCAGATTTACCCAACATTTCTCTTTATACGACCTTTTTGCATCAGTAACCATCTTTTTAAACTCAGTTTTCAGCTTATTAAGATAATTTTGCCTCTCTTGCTTGAACTTTTTTCTTTGGCTTCTTAATACTGTCCTTATCTCCTTTTTTTAATTTGACAGTTAGTGGAGAACCATTTCAGTCGGCTAACCGGGAATATTGTACCCTTTCGTTTATCCTTTTTTAGTTCTATCCGGAGACACTGTACTACTTGGACTATCTTCTCCTCGTACCATTCCAAGTTTTTACTCCCTAAGTCTCCCAGTTCTACCTTAAGTTGAAAGGACTTTAGTTTTTCCTGATACTCCTCTGTCATTCTTGTCGTCACACGCTTGGGGTAGTCAATTTCTTGTGGGATCACTTTTTCTCTAGGTTCCCTCCTTCCCCCGTATACCGTCAATTGCAACGGATTGTGGTCGCTGCTTTCATTTTGGTGTAACTTAAACTCCCGAACCAGTGGGAAATTCCAGGCTAGCATAAAAACATAATCAATTGGGCAGTTTTGTAAACCTATTTTGAAGGTCTTCTTTGCCGGGCAGTCTGTTTTAAATCTGCCATTTAGGCAAAAGAGACCCTTCCTCCCTAAATAGTTTACCAATTCCATATCCTGTTTCGAGGGATCACATGCTGGAAAACAGGCATAGTCGATTCCATATGCATCCAACAGTTCCCTGTGCCAAAGATCGGCCTTTTTTGGGTGCAGCTTATGGTTAAAATCCCCCATAATTAACAACACGTCTGAAGCATGGTTTTCTATTAAAGAGTCTATATCCTCTTTGAAATTCCCCATCTCAATTACATACTCTGCCGCATTATCCCACTGCATGTATACATTTATAACAGTTAATTTTTCATATTTCTTATCCAAGGTCAGGAGGTCTAATCTGCATGCCAATAGCCATTTACATTTTACTTTTAGCAAGGTTACATTTCTTATTACTTTTGTTGATATAAGTGTCATAATTCCCCCCGATGGGCGACCAAATCTTTTTTTCTTGGCCGATCGGTTTAGTTGAAGGTAGCCCTCGAAGTTAGGGGTTTTGTCGCATACCCAAGTCTCTTGTAGACAGGCAATTTCCACTTTATTTACTAATTTCTTTATATGCTCTTGTTTTATCTCATTGCTTAAGCCATTTATGTTCCATGATAAGAGACTTAGGATATGCGACACCCCCTCATCCTATTCTACCTCACTTAGACCACCATCTTCAGCCATTCCCTCCATATACCTCTCGGAGGGTTCTCCCAGGTTGCTTCTTTGACTCCAATTACCCCATGAGTCTTCCTTTACTGTGTTATTTACCACTATGTTAAGGCGGCTACCCTCTTCTTCATTATCTCTCAGTAGCCTCACCTGTCTCCTCCCAAGGCCTGCATAGCACTTTAGGAAACTACTTCCTGATTGTGCATTTCTCTTTAGTTCCCTCTCTGGGATTAACCTTATTCCCACATGGAGTATCCCACTCGCTGCTTTCTCAATGGCCATTTTTACCAAATCAGAGTAAAGTAATACGCTTGTTATTTCCTTGCCATTGTTATTTTCTATGAAGCCCACCTGTCTCAGATCTTTCGAGCCAATCCCACTCAGGCTTGAGCATTTAGAGAAGGAAGTCAGGATTTTCACCCTATTTAATGGGTTCATTTTCCTCAGTTTCTTTCCCCTTTGTCCTGATAGCGCCAGTTCCAGGTACACCCATTTGTTATTACCCACCTCTAATCCTATCTTGGGGGTTTCTGGGTTTAACTGTCTACCACTTGCCCACCCAGGGTGCCCCATTTTACTATCCAATTCTGCTAGAACTTGGGGATGTGGTGCTTCATCTGGGTTAACATACCTCTAATAGTTTCTGGTCTGTCCCCCTAGGGATGGGTTTACCCCTTGGTTTGCAAATTTGATTTTTAATAATCCCTCATTTAAACCCTTACTACTCTGGCTCTTCCTTTGAACGCTTGGTGCATTTCTTTTGTTCTCTGCTATCGGAGATCTAATGGGTACAAAAGTCAGGGCAGAGGCATTTAGGCTTTGCTCTTCCACTACCTCTCTTTCTTTCCTTTTCCCCTTTAATGCTGTTTTGGGGACCCGCTTCTTGCATGCTCTACCTTTAGTGTGGACCCTTACATATTCACATCTCCTTTTTATCAACATTGTGCATTTGGATATATATATGTTATCTGGTGCTTCTGCCGTCTCACTCACTATACTTTGTTCTGTGGGCTGGGGAGTGACTACTGATCTTAACATGTGTGGCATTTGTCCTTAAATTCCTATCAGCTCCTCTTCAATCTTTTTTAGGGACAGCTTTTGTGATGTTAAGACTCCATTATTCATCATTGTTACTTCTAGAATTCCCTGAAGGGTTTTCTGTAACATCAAGAGTAAGTCCATCATGGAGGATGAGGGTAACGCTGACAGGACCGAGTCCTGGAGACTGTTTCTCTCAGGGATAGCTTGGCTTCCTGTACTTGGAGAGTCCTGCTGGATTGCGTTTTTTAGCCCATTTAAGTTTTGCGATACTTGATGGTGTGAAGCCCCCCAAACGAACCTTGGACCCTGACTTTCATTTCCCAATTGCCCTGCATTCTCCGAAGTTTGCAAAGAAAAAGGTTTTGGGGATGATGAAAGACGTGGTGCTGCTATTTGTAAGTTTTGGCTCAAGAAGGAATGGTTTATTGGCAGGGGATCCTCCATTTCTTCTTCTGGGAAGACTCCCATTCCTTTCTCTGTCCGGTGCTCCTCCTCAGTTTCCAAGTTTATTGCGTACTCAGTCCGGTGCTCCTTCTCCGTTTCCAAGTTTATTATAGGTTGCTCTGCGATTTTATAGTGTTTCCCTACAAAGTCCTTTATGGATTTAGTGACTGCAGTGCTGCCTAGGGATGCCTTCAAGGCCACAGACGGGACCTGCAGTGACTCCGCAGCCCTCTTGGCACTGGCACACAAATACGGTATTACTGCCACGGACGGGTTCCTTCGCACTCCATGGAAGTTGAACAAAAATCTTGGGATCCTACCTGGCTGGTGCGTTCACTGCTGCTCTGTGCTCTTGGTGATTTTGAGGGTCTGTCCCCGCCGCCGCGTTCCTTTCCATCGGCGTGGCCGCAGTGAGGGAGGGACTACAAGCCCCACGAACCCTTGCGGCAGGAAGCCGTTATTGCCAACACCCATTTCGCGCCAGGAGGCGTTTAAATTGAGAGGATACTCCCGGCTGAGCGGGCGCTCTGCTGAAAAAAAATCTTGGGATCCTACCTGGCTGGTGCGTTCACTGCTGCTCTGTGCTCTTGGTGATTTTGAGGGTCTGTCCCCGCCGCCGCGTTCCTTTCCATCGGCGCGGCCGCAGTGAGGGAGGGACTACAAGCCCCACGAACCCTTGCGGCAGGAAGCCGTTATTGCCAACACCCATTTCGCGCCAGGAGGCGTTTAAATTGAGAGGTTACTCCCGGCTGAGCGGGCGCTCTGCTGAACAAAAATCTTGGGATCCTACCTGGCTGGTGCGTTCACTGCTGCTCTGTGCTCTTGGTGATTTTGAGGGTCTGTCCCCGCCGCCGCGTTCCTTTCCATCGGCGTGGCCGCAGTGAGGGAGGGACTACAAGCCCCACGAACCCTTGCGGCAGGAAGCCGTTATTGCCAACACCCATTTCGCGCCAGGAGGCGTTTAAATTGAGAGGATACTCCCGGCTGAGCGGGCGCTCTGCTGAACAAAAATCTTGGGGTCCTACCTGGCTGGTGCGTTCACTGCTGCTCTGTGCTCTTGGTGATTTTGAGGGTCTGTCCCCGCCGCCGCGTTCCTTTCCATCGGCGCGGCCACAGTGAGGGAGGGACTACAAGCCCCACGAACCCTTGCGGCAGGAAGCCGTTATTGCCAACACCCATTTCGCGCCAGGAGGCGTTTAAATTGAGAGGATACTCCCGGCTGAGCGGGCGCTCTGCTGAACAAAAATCTTGGGATCCTACCTGGCTGGTGCGTTCACTGCTGCTCTGTGCTCTTGGTGATTTTGAGGGTCTGTCCCCGCTGCCGCGTTCCTTTCCATCGGCGCGGCCGCAGTGAGGGAGGGACTACAAGCCCCACGAACCCTTGCGGCAGGAAGCCGTTATTGCCAACACCCATTTCGCGCCAGGAGGCGTTTAAATCGAGAGGATACTCCCCGCGTCGCGGGACCGCGCGCGGGCGGCGCCGGGCTAAGCCCGGGCAAAGGGCGGGCCGTCTGAGGCCGTCAGAGGACGAAGGAGGTCGGGCCGGGCCAACCCTCTTGGACTGGTTTTTTGTGTCTACTGGACATGTAAAGTATTGAGTTAATCCCAGCTGCAAGTTACAAGTAGTTATAATCAGTGTATTGTGTTGCTCGTGATACTGTTCTGATAGAAGTTCCCCTACACCTTTTCTGGTCATGGTTAAGCGGGGAGCCAAAGTTTCAGCTGATTCAGCATGTAACACCATTGACACCTACTTAGTAAAAGCAGTTAGTGCTCTTACTCAAGAAATAGATCGGACTGAAAAAAGACTATCCATGAGTTCAAGCGCACTACTACCAATTAAACAAGGCAATCTTAGTGATACTACCACTCGCAACGCCGAAATACCTATAGCCTTGATTAATTTAGAAAGCGAGGAAGTAAATGTTAGTACTCAGTCGATACTTTCAAACACTCCCAGATTATCTGCTATAGAAGATAGCCCTGAGCCATTATTATCACCATTGATAAACCAAAAAGGTACGCGGAAAAAAAGTGTAGGGCAGAGTACTATGCCAAAGAAAAAGGGAAAAAAATTGCCTTTAATAGAGAACAAGGTTATCACACGTACAAGGGCTAAACAAAATATGTTGGAAACCACTAGTCTGGAAGCAATTTTTGATAAACTAGTCGAGCTTATTAGACCATTGAACGATAAAGTGGATAATTTGACCAGGGAGGTCCACAAACTGAAAGGATCTATTGATAAAATTGGGATCCGAGACTTAAAGACAAAGGGCCTCATTTATGAAAAGTGACGCATCACTGCGTGAAAACAGTGATGCGCCACTTTTCACTGCGCCCTCCCTGCGACTCCAGTGATGCGTCATATTTAGAGTATGACGCATCATGTCGCAAGGAGTCACAGATACGTCAGTATTTCTGACGTATCTGTAGGCGCAAAAGTGACGCATCGCTGGAGTGTGTCACAAAAGTGACGCAACTCCAGCAATGTGTCCTTTCACATGGGGCAAGCCCCATGTGAAAGGGCCTGCGTCAGTCTTACGCCTGCTGTGAGGCAGGCGCAAGAAATTGACGCATTTGCACACTAAAAGTGGCGCAGTGAAATCTCGTAGATTTCACTGCGTCACTTCTACGACCCTTTGTTGCGTCAAAACGCCCCCCTTGCATACATTATACCTGGCGCAGGTATAATGTGGCGCAGGGGTTTACAAAGTGACGCATCTACCTAGATGCGTCACTTTGTAAATATGGCGCAACATGGCGCATGTTTTCTGCCACTGGTGCGTCACAAAAAGTGACGCACCGGCGGCGCAAAAGTGACGCAGGGGCTCATAAATGAGCCCCAAAAGGTATAGAAAGTCTAACTTTATCAGAGGGCACTGCTGTTAGGGATGCTGGAATAACTAATGTGCCAATAACTAATGTGCCCATAAGTAAGCCCGCTAATAGCCAGTTTCGGGGCGACCCAGTCATAAGTTCGCAGTTACCTTCGGAAGGGAATACAATAGCAAGTGAGCAACAGGGTGGCCACCCTAATACATGCACCTTACCAACAGAACAAACATACAAGGATAAGGGAGCATATATGATTCCATCAAACATCAGTAAGACCCCTCCATGTATTAACTTACCACCGGAATGCAGCGCGTATGTAGCAGTGCTGGTTAATATCCCTAAATTAAAAGATGGGCAAGTAGAGAACCATGATCAATTGAAGAATAAAATTCTCCACTGGTTGTCTAATAATTGTAACTTTCCCATGGCAGGGGCCAGCCAGATCATATTAGCGCAGAGAGTGGGATGGGTAGGTCCCCTTAGAAAAAACTTGATGGTGACTGCGTCATAATAAATTTTAAAACTTATTTGTGGGCCAAAAACACGCTTATGAATGCGCCATTACCATCAGCCTGGGAATTTAACACTACCTTATTACCATTAGGCTATTTTTATAGGCATTTATTGGAACCCAGCTACCCAAGTAACACCGGTTTTGTAAAAACATTGAAACCCCGACATAATTTTTGTATCCCAAGCATTAAAAACTGTCGTGCCATCTATAAAACATCCCTCGTCAAGAGGAAAAGAGCATTACAAGAAGAGGCCTGGAACAACCTCAACCTAGCGGCAGACACAAATGATAGTAAACTGTATTGGGAAACTATAAATAGCCCTTTTTTGAAAAATGATAACGTGCCTGAAATAACCTCGCACGTAGATTGCAATTCATGGATGCAACACTTTTTAAATATTTTTAATCCTGATAAGTTAGTTTTAGATTTTTTACAGGATAATGATCACATATGGCCAAGATTACCCTTAGACATAAGTTTGGATGAGGTCTATGAGGGTCTAAGTAATAGTAAAGGCGGTAAAGCACCCGGTCCGGATGGGGTCCCGTTGGATTTATATAAATCTGAACTACATTTGTGGGCCCCCATTTTGACTAGATTTTTTAATGCTACTGCGGAGGGTCAGCTGCCTATTTCTTGGGGCCAGTCTTTGATTATTCCCCTTTTCAAAAAAGGCTCCAAGTCTGAGGCAAGCAATTACCGCCCCATTTCCCTACTAGATTCCTCTATAAAAATCATGAGTAGAATAATTTTAAAAAGACTCGAAACTTGGGCCACGGACAATTTGATTTTGTCAAGGGCACAATATGGCTTCAGAAAAGGTCTGGGGACAATGGAACAGTGTGTTAATGTTGACCTCCTTATTCACTAATACACTGTTGTTAAGGAAGGTAACCTGTTCCTTTGTTTCGCAGACCTGAGTAGTGCCTTTGATCTTGTAGATCATAAAATCCTGTGGGATATCCTGCTAGAACTTGGTGCCCCAAAGGAGTGCATTTATTTTTTGGCACGGCTTTATTCTGGTTTATCTTGCAAAGTTCGTTATGGTACTTTGGGGGAATGTACACCCTTTTTTAAAGTGGCTAGAGGTATCCGACAGGGTTGTGTACTGGCACCATTTTTATTCTCATTATTTATTAACCAAATTGATTCAATTTTAAGTAAATTATCTTCAGATGTCCCTATGATCGAAGGTAATCCCATCCCAATTTTATTATACGCAGATGACGCGGTACTTTTATCACGTACACAGATTGGTTTACAACGTCTTATAGACAGATTTGTGTTATTTATTAAAGATAGGAAACTAGTAGTCAACAAAACTAAGACATTTGCTATGATTGCGGTAGGAAGGTAAAATCCAAGCTTACCTTCTACATTGATAAAGATAAGATAAGATGCAAACGGTTAATAGATTCTGCTATCTGGGGATAACATTCTCTGGAGATGGGAAATGGACACACGAGGATGAGAATGTGAGACTAAAGATGAATAGAAATACCAGTAGTATTTTTAGATTTGCAGCTAAACTGGGGCAGAGAAGGATAAAAGAAATGTTGGCCATTTATAAAGCCAGGTGCGTATCATCGGCACTGTACGGGGCGGGAGTGTGGGGCCACCATCAGGTGAATTGTTTACAGAACGATGAAAACAAGTTTCTGAAAAAGCTATTATGTGCCCCCCCCTCAGCCTCGACTTTATTAACTCATATGGAAGTCGGTATCGACTTCATCACTGACTTAGCCGCATTACGCCCACTACTGCTCTGGTGCTCCATTTGGTCTAAAACCGAGACGATATTCACACAATCAATTATTAAAGATTGCTTGAGGCTTGACAACTTATCACGTATACCATGGTTAAGCTATATTTACCACTGGTTCAATGTCCTATATGATTGTAACATTTATTTGAACCCAGAAGCAGCTGCATTGATACCAAAGAAAGATTTAAAACTGAGGTTTCTAGCATACAAGAATGCGGCCAGAGAGAGACAGTCCAGTAATTTAATAACCGTAGTATCTTATAATGATTTGAACTTGAGGAAAGGTTTCCAGGCTTACCTTACGTTCGTAACAAGAAATTCTCATCGATTTGTCCTAACCCGTTTAAGGCTCGGGATTGTTCATCACTTAGTTTCATTCCCGCACATGAAAATCAAATCTAATACACTGTGCCCCTGTGATAACGTTTCAAAGCAAAGCTGCTGTCACTTTTTATTGTTATGTAAATTTTATTGTCATTTTAGGAAGTTTTATCTTAAACCTATCTTTTTAAAATATAATGTTAGAACCACTAAATCAGCAATGAAGCTTTTAATGTTTTTGGAAAGCCCTGACATCTGTTTTCGCGTTGCACTATATGTGTTAAAGTGTATAAACATAAGGAAGTCTATAATTTGTACTGCTTAGCTTCCATTGTTTTGCGTATTTTGCACATTAAGTATGTACCGCTTATATCATTTATGCATTTTAAATTCTGAGTTCTCCATGGATGCTTAACGCTTTTTAAAATTGCCCCCCTATTCAGCACCTTTTGCACGGTTATAATGTACTTGTCACTTTATGCAGAATTTGCACTTTGTCAATCTATTCTAATGTAGTACTGCCCGTAATCCCCTTACGCCTCTTTTATCTTGAGTTGTCTAGGGATACACATTGCACTTTAATATTGCCTTTTTTGCACATAAAATTTTGTGCATAGTTACAATATATTTGTTACCCAATGCTGATTTCTACATCTACTATAATAATTCTAATGGATTACCAGATTGGTACAGCAATGGTGAATCTGTATACATAAATGTATAGTGCTTATTGTATAAGATATTTTGGCATGCTATGTATTTTAGTGTTGTATTTATTACATGTCTTGCTTATATGGTTGTATTTTACATACCGAATAAAGCTTTTGACTTGACTTGACTGCAGTGCTACCTTTCAGGTTGGATATTGAGGTGCTACCATTTTGGGCTTGCAGGGCTTGTTTGGTAGCTCTTTTGTTTTTCCTCTTCTTTCGTAACCCCTTACTATTATCCTCAGGGGAGGCCTGGCTTTCCTGGCTCTCTTCCAGTGTCCTTGACCCCTCCTGTAACTCACTCCTCCCTGGGCTTTCTTCAAAAGCTTCCTTGCGTCGTTTTTGCTTCCTTTTCGGGGCCATCGTCCTTTTAATTTCAGAGCTACTTGGCTCAGATATTGCTTTGGGGCGTAATTCTGACTTTTCCCCCTGCAATTATCCCCTGTATACCGCCAATTCACAGTTTTAAAGATGCTTAGCGGGGTGGTGGGTTACTACAGTTATTCTCTCACTCATGCACACACTTACCACTGTTGTACCGGTTGCCCGCCCAGCCTGCGTAGCCGTTCTTTAAGGAGCACTTTATCTGGTGGCCTTCCTTTTTCTTCTTTTCGTTTTCGTCATGGGAGCAGGCAGTCAGAGGACTGCTTCCCTTCATCTGCTCCTGCCCCTTCTGGAGTCGTTTCCCTGTTCTGCCTGGGGTTCTTCTCCTCTCTTTGGGCTAAATCGGTCTCTTCCCCACTTTTCCGGGGCTAGAGACCGATGACCCGTATAATGATGCCCGGATCTCGTCAGCGCTCATTAGCGCTCGTTGGCGCCTCGGCTGCAGCGTCACTACTGCAGCGCGCCTGCCTGCCCGCCGATCCCCTGAACCTCCAGCTGGATCTGGCAGTACGGGGAGGCTGCGGGGAAGCTCCGGGAAGGCTCCGATTGTTCTCTGGGGCGGGGTCGGATCTCAGCGTACTTAGCGCTTCGTGCTTCCCTGATGACCCGCGGACCTGATCCTTGGTCAGCGATCAGTGACCCGGGCTGCACACGTCTCGGCTCGGCGCTCTGCTCATGTCAGCTCAAGTTTCACTTCCCGTCCAGCTTCTTGCTGGCTGGCTGGCTAATCGGTAGGCGGAAACACGACAACACAGCGACAACAGAGTACATACTCGAATACAAGTTGTTGTATATAAATAAGTATACATAAGACTCAGTGATTGTATGAGTTACTGTATGGATACCTGTATATTTGTAATAGTGATTTTATCACACACTAAGTATGAGTTACTATCTATATGAATAGATGAAGTGGTGTTTGTATAAGTGTGTAGCTAAGTAAAAGTAAGTATGATCCATTGTTTGCATAAGTGAGTAGGATGATTTCATAAGTGCTTAGGATGTGTGCTGGTGTGTAATGTCGATATAGGTGTATAAGTATATTTGATAGTGTTCTATTGATCATTGACAGCATGTATGAGTGAATCTATAGGTAAGTGATTAGATGTGTGTATAGATCTAGGAATCCCTGAGTGGATGTTTAGAAACTTGTATTGGTGTGTCAATTGTTTCAAATATGGCACTCTGTATTTTACAGTGAGTGATGAAAGGTTATACTAGTGTATGATGAGGTATATCTGATTGTCACGTGGATGATGTCATCACTGATGTCATTTGAGATGTCCACCTATGGACATCTTAGTGGAGGTACCTGGTGGGCTAGTTGGCCCCTAGGGGACCTCTGGATTGAAGAGGAATGAATTCCCCAACTTAAAACGCGCCACAGGGTGTGTTTGCACACATATCACCTCAGGCCCCGCCCCCTACCTTCACCACTGTGCAAACGCGCCCCATGGCGCATTTTAAGTTGCGGAATTAAGTCCCCTTGAATCCTGAGGTCCCCTGGTGGCCAACCAGCCCACCAGGTACCTCCAGTAGGCGCCACGGAGCTGCGCTGAAGAGAGGTATAAAAAGGGGTGTGGCCTCATTACACATCTCTGCAACGCAGCCCCCTGGCGCATTCTGGAGGTTCCTGGTGGGCTAGTTTGCCCCCAGGGACCCACAGTATTCAAGGGGAATTAGTTCCCCCTCTGCAAAAAGCACCAGGGGGCGCATTTGCAGAGTGGTGCAAGGAGGAGGCGTGGCCTCCAGCCCGATCCCCTTTTTTATTTTTCTTATTTTTTAAGAAGGGGGGCTGTGTAGCCCCCCTTCTTTTTCTAATTTATTGGCCCTGGGGACCCCATCCCCCAGGGCCTGTCCCCAATTTTTATTTTTTTAAATATAAAAATCGGGAAGGGGGCCGCGTGGCCCCCCTCCCGAGGCCATATTTTTGCCCCGGGGACCCCATCCCCAGGGGCATGGCCCTTTTTTAAAAAAAAAAAATATTTTGGAGGGGGGCTGCCTTGCCCCCTCTCCTGTGGCCACTTATGGCCCCAGGGATCCCATCCCCCGGGGCCGTTTCTTTTTAATTTTTTTTTGAAGAGGGGGGCAGCGTGGCCCCCCTCCCGGGCCACTACTAGCCCTGGGGACCCCATCCCCCGGGGCTGGCCCTCGTTGTTGGGGGCTGTGGGGGGTCCCCAATCCCCTCACGGTCCCAGCCGGCTCCCCGCGTCCTGTGGGAGCCGGCATTGCTTTTCCACATGGGGAGCAGCTAACATGCTGCTCCCCCTATGGAAAAACAATCTGCTTTACTATTTGGAAGAGAGAGCAGGTTTCCTGCTCTCTCTTCCAAATAGTAAAGTAGTTTGCAATGACAGAGTGGGAGCCGCGAGGCTCCCGCCCTGTCATTGCAAACTACAGTGTCCCGGGGGTGGGCACTCCGGGACACTGCAGGAGCCGGCCCTGGGGGGTGGCAGTCCCCAGGGCCTAGACAAGGCTCCAGGAGGGGGGCCTCGCGGCCCCCCTCCCACATTTTGAAGAAGCCCCGGGGGGTGGCGGTCCCTGGGGCTGGTGGGGCCTGAGAGCCCCCCCCCACCCAATTTTAATAAGCCTCAGGGGTGGCGGTCACCGGGGCTGGGGGGCCTGGGAGCCCCCCACCCAATATTAACAAGCCCCGGGGGTGGTGGTCTCCGGGGCAGTGTGAGGGGGATTGCCCCCCCCCCCCCACACTATTTTTTGAAAATGCCCCCGGGATTTGGCCCCCCCGGGGGCCAATTACCAAAGGTGATGCTGAGTGCGCGAATCTCGCCTATTATTTTTTTACAAAAAATGCTTTTTTTGCCCTTGGGGTCCTTTTGGGACCCCCTGAGCAGGCCTAGGGGGTCAGGGTGTTTCTACCATGCCCCCTTTTTGCGTTTTTCACGTTTCTTTTGCTGATTTCTTGTGCCTCGGTTCTACCGATCCTGATTTGTAGTGTTGACAGCCAGTTAGAACGCAGCTCATGCATGGCAGGGTGCGCGCTGGGTGCTCTTACGGTACGCGGATCCTCCGTGGCCATGGATATATATGTACTTTTAAGTGTCATTTTCTCAGGAACTACTGAACGGATTTACGCCATGTAAGCAAAAGGCACAAGTCTTAACTAAGGACTACCTCTTTGCCAAATTTGGTGTAATTCCGTTCAGCAGTTTGGGCTGTAGCTGCGGCTAAAGGTCCTATGGGCAATTGCATGGGAAAACGCGTTTTGGGACCCCCCTTGACGAATCACCGTGAAACTTCCAGGATAGGAGCGGACCGGAGCTGGCCAAAAGTTTTGAAAATTTCGCGAAGATTCGTCAATCGGCGCCAAAGTTATTCCAAATAGAATGTTGCGGATTTCCTATGGAAAATAAGGTCCTAACAATATCTACCTACTGGCGACCGCCAGTAGGTAATGCATATATATAATTGTTTATTGTGCACCAAGACGACGCGTTTCGGCATTAGCCTTTATCGAGTAATGTTCAGCAAGCAACTTCCCTTAGAAATACAGGTAAATGTTAATGGAAAGAGAAAACATACTTCAGTCCCCGCGTAATTCCTCAAGAGACTGTTATAGAAATCATAATAGCAAGGAAATCGCCCGCGAGCACCCACATAAATGAACAATAGCATTTTTTCAATTATAAGACGGCTAATGGTCAGCGACTTGTAAAAAGACAATCAAATTTGACAGCGATTTCCCAAATGCTGTTTATCATTCCTAACGCTGCCGTCAATAAAGTTGATTCAAACAATCCTTTCTTTAGACATTTGTTGTGGCATAAGATAAATTAACTGTTTGTATATATATATAAATTCACTGAAAAAACCATAGGTTTCAGGGGCGTTATAGTTAGCTGGACATTCCCCTTGTACAAAACCCTAGAAATACCACCGTTATAGTTAGTTCAGCTAAATATAACTTGCGCGCCCCCGCAATGCACTGC
This sequence comes from Triturus cristatus, assembly GCF_964204655.1. Lineage (NCBI taxonomy): Eukaryota > Metazoa > Chordata > Amphibia > Caudata > Salamandridae > Triturus > Triturus cristatus. The sequence continues at coordinate 783,517,495 of NC_140586.1, read as the reverse complement.
TGATGACATCACATATCACAACACTCATGACATGGTCAGTGACATCACTGATGACATCTCAAATGACATCACTGATGACATCATCCAGTGAATGTGTGTTTCTTAAAGTTTTAATATGTTTCATATATATAGGGAAAGACGTATTGAAGAATGAGTGGGTGTATAAGTGTGTGAATGGATGATTTTCTAGGTGTGTGACTGACTCTATCATTGAGTCATGAAATGGATCTCACTGCAGACCAGTAACTAAACTGTGTGAATGTCTGTATCTGTCTGTCTGTTGATGTATAAGTGGCTGCGTGGTTTTGTGAATAGCTATATGAGTGTCTATATGGGTTATTGATTGGTTGTCTGAGTATCTGTATGGGTGCCTGAGTGTTTGTGTGGGTAGGGTGTGTGTGACTCTGTGCATAGATGTGTAAGTGGGTGATTCTATGGGTGCATGGTTTTAAGAGTGCATCTGTGATGGACTGTATGGTTTGGTGAGTGTTTGTATGCGTGTGTTAGTGATTGAATGTATATATCAGTGTTACATGTGTGAGTAACAACATATGTGAAAGGCAGGGCATATGTGTGTAAGAGTATATAACTGGGTATATGGGAGAGTGTGTGATTGTGAGAGTGGCTGTATGGATGAGTGTGTGCTTGTATCAGTAATTATATAAGAGCATAAGAATGCGGTAGTATTTTTATGAGTAAGTGAAATTTTGTGTGTATAACTGTATAGGTGAGTAAATTGGAGTGTGATTATTTATTTGCATGATTGACTAGGTGTGTGAGTATGTCTATGGATGATTGGCGGTGTTTGAGTCTCTATATAGGTGTATAAATGCATATGATAGTCCTGTACTGAGTGACTGTAAGTATGAGTGACTCTACAGGGGAGTGAGTGGAGGTGTGTGTAGACCTAAGAGTCAATGAGCGGGTATGTAGTTATTGGTATTGGAGTATCTATGGTTTTGTGAATGGCCGTCTGAAATTTTGAGTTGGTGTATGAAAGGTTATATTAGGGTGTGAGAAGATGCAGTAATGTATTACATGGATCAGTGATGTCATTTGAGATGTCATCAGTGATGTTACTGACCATGTCATGAGTGATGTAATATGTGACGTCATCAGCAGTGCATTGCGGGGGCGCGTGAGTTATAGTTAGCTGAACTAACTATAACGGGGGAATTTCTAGGGTTTTGTATGAGGGAAATGTCCAGCTAACTATAACGCCCCTGAAACCTATGTTTTTTTCAATTAATTTCTAAGGTTTTTTAAATGCCAATTCCTAACTATAATGTGCATGAAACCTATGGTTTTTTCAGTGAATTTCAAAGGTTTTTAAAATGCGAATTTCTATCTATAATTTATCACTAAAGCTATGATGTTTAATTATTTTCATTGGATTTCTAAATTTTTCAATTTCAGTTTGTCAATTCCTTTAATTATGTTTTTTTATATTCATTTTTATCACCTTCTTTTTTCTTACATATTTTTTCAATTAATTATTTTAAAAATTACAAAAAATTATTTCTTTTTATTGGTTTAAAAAAACAATTGTTAATGTTTTAAAATATATTTTTATATATTTTTTAAATATTGTTTAAACTGTATTTTCAAAACTTTCTTTTTTATTTATTTATTTATTTTCCATTTTTTGGGGATCCCCGCACCCTATGCACACCCTTCACGACCCCTACGCGAAAGCATCCGCGAACGGTAAGCGTTTGGTACATGTTTGGTGCGCGACTCCAAGCGTATACACGACACGTACGATGCACGTTACGCGACGCTTGCACGCTTCCACGATGCGTCATATGCGTGCAAGACACGGTGGGTGCGTGAATCCCGCAAAATATTTAACATTAAAAAAACATATATATGTATTTTATGTGAATATTAATTGAACACAAACTCTAAAAAAACTCATAAAAGTAATATGTTTTAACATTTAAAACTATATTCTTTTTTAATTCAATTTCGCGGATGCGCGCTAGGTGCGTGCTGTGTAAGCGCACGGTGCGCGGATCCCATGTGACCTGAAAAAAAGAGATTTGATTGGTTCATTACATTTCCTATTCTAACTATTGAAAGACCCCACCCAATTCAATCATTCTTCTTTGACCTTCTTTGGAGGAGCATCTCTTTGCGGAGAAGAAGCTTTTTTGGACTAAATTTACACTTAGCTCTAACTTTTTTCAAACCAAACAATGGCTTCAGGGCAGCAGGCATCTCCTGGATCTCCTCATTCATCTGAGGATGAATTTTTGGAAGAGCCAGCACGCACACCACGTTTTTCATCTGTGGTGTGGAAATTTTTCACTTATCCAGAGGGGCAAACAAAGACCAATGCCACCTTGGTCACTTGCAAGATCTGCCAAAGAGTGCTGTCTCGTGGGGATCCAAATAAGAAATATTCATGCGGAACGGCGAGCATGATGAAGCATCTGAGGAGCCTTCATCCAGTAAATCTTGCTCGGGAGGAATGCCGAAGGATGAGAGTCGCTCCTGCTCCTGCTCCTACGGATTCATCAGAGCCAAGAACTTCAAGAGTGCATCCTTCTGCACAACATTTGGACATCCGTCCACAATTCCAATTTTTGAAAGTGCTCTGCACTAAATGCAATGCAACTTTATGCTACGGGGAGCAGTCTATCGATCTGATCTGCCGCAAGCAAGAAAGTCACCATTGCTAGTTTTTTGTTGGTTTTTTATTCTCCCTGAAGTTCATTGTTTTGTTCCTCCAGTTCTATTTTTTCCTTTTTTTAAAAAAAGAAAATCCCAACAAATTTAAAAATTGTTCCAAAAAAAAAAAAAAGAAAAAAGAAGACAAAAAAAAGTTCTTCTGAGAACTAACTTTCCTGGTTTAAAAAAAGAGCTATATACTTGTTTGTTGGTGTGTGAAAGTTTAGATGAATGTATGTGTAGAACGTAATTGACTGAATGAATGCATTAATAGTGTATGGTGAATGTAGTAATGCAGAACTATGAGGAAGTGCTGCAGCATCACACAGTAATCTCTTTAACTGCAGTGTGCTGTAGCACTTACGAAGCACAGGGATGCAACATATGTACATAAATATGTTGCACATCTATGCTTCTCTCTGCACAGCTGCATAACCCCTTCCACGTGCGGCAAATTATGCTGCAGTGCGAGGGGGAGGTGGGGCTGGGCGTGGCGCCCAGGTACTCAGGACGGCTCCCGGCCGTCATGAATCACGGTGGGCGTGTGCTCATGACGACTGGGAGCCGTCCGAGCTCCGCTCACTGATTAATTCACCCGTACAGGCGGGGAATTAGCTGCGCGTGGGCGGAGCGGCAACGGTCGGACAGCTCCCGACCATCATGAGCACACGACTACCGTGACTCATGATGGCTGGGAAAAAATAGGTATAACATGTAATAATACATTTTTTACAAAACCGCATAATTCTCAGAATATATTGAATTTCACTAGAAATAGTGATTTCAATCGTACTCATCACTTAACAGCGGGCAAAAAAAAAACAATCAAAAAGATTGTTTAAAAAACCCAACATGCTATTCTCAGTAAAATACCACAAGATACAAATCACACATATAAAATGCTTATGGCTAACAACATTTTATAAGTTTAACTTACAAAAACTGTAAATGTTGTCGCTTAAAAATATTCACTGAGTCAATGAGCACAAAAAAGTCCATAATTCAAACATATACCTTTCCTTGAGGCCAAATGGTATTTTTGCACTCCTTTTCATGTAAATTGCCCAATGATAGTCCTATTAAATTATAATAATACATTTCTCAGAGAGTGATTTATCTTCCTAAAACTTTGACTTTAAAAATATTAGGTAGGAATTTAGTAATTCCCTGGGCAAACGTTGTTTGAAAACGAACTGGGAATCATTACAAAGTGTCCTGCCTTTGTCACATTTTAGATAGGCAGTGTAATGTCCAGATGTGGTGGAAGGACCATCATGGAAAATTATTGCAATTGCTACAAAAGTCCTTCCTGATATTGATACTTGTGTTGCTATAAATTGCTATATTAAAGTGTCCAATTTTCTTCCATCAGCTGTACAACGTTGCATCATTAAAATTATGTATTGTCTATATTTTCTTGGCCACACTCCATGTTTTGATTTGCACCTTTAACTAATTTATTGAAAGAAACTGATTTACAGTCTGGTAATGTTAAATACAGAAATCTCTCAGTGTCTACATTAGTGGAACATATATACATGCAATTTTCACAATGATGTTCCCATTTGTAAGAAAGGCCAAAAATATTTTCTATTTCTACACCTTCATTTTCAAAAATGGTAAGCATATACATTAAAAATTCCTGAGCATCTTGTTGGATATTTTGTGTAAATTGTGTAGAACCAGAACACACATCCAAAAGATTACGAACATCTGAAACAGATTGTATTTTACTTGTATCTGTTGTCACTTTTTCAAAAACAGAATGCAAAAGAGAACAAATTCTTTGTTGCCGATTCTGCATAATTTGTTCTTGCAAACCTTCAAGATAAAAATCAACATTGACCACTACATTAGCATAGCAGTTGACACCTGACTATTTTCAAACTGATAACCAACAACCTCTTCAACAGTGTCCAATTTCTTTTTACTTACAATCACAACATTATCTTGTTCTATTCCTTTCTCAACACCTTCAGAACAGACACTCTCAAACCTTCTTTTTCGACCAACCACACGCTTTTCAAATACAGGATATTGACCTAAATTGGGAGCATACACCCTTCTTAACCTATTATACTCTTTTACACAGTTTGCATCTGCAGTAACCTTTGTCTCATCAAAATCAATCAAAAACAAACCAGATAATGTTCTGACTCGCGACAAAGCAACATATGCCATACCCTCTTTAAATACAGAAGATCCAATGTTCATCAATGCACTGTCCACACTTAATCCTTGAGATTTATGAATAGTAACTGCATATGCTAGAGAAAATGGAAATTGTTTCCTACGGACATATAAATCTTTAACAAGCAAAAAACGAACTGAACAACGACCAATTTCTTTAACTTCTTCAATCTGATCAAATTTAATTTTTTTAATTCAATTCCTTCATTTTTCTGATAATTAACAAAATCATCCACTTTACCCATTGCGCCATTAACTAACGCTTTTTCTACATCCAAATTTCGCCTTAAAATTACCCGACAGTTTACACACGCATACAGTGTCTTTTCTAAACCAGCTGTTTTAGATATTTTTTTTTCTAAAGAATCCAGTTTTGTTTTCAACTTTCCCGTCAAAATAATAGTGATTCCTTCATGCTCTATTTTATCGATGGCTTCCATTTTTATAGTTTCTTCATTTTCCAGTTTCAATAGTTCTTCGTTGAATATGGAACACTCTTGCAGTGTTGGCATTAAACAGATCACTGATTTATTTTCAGCAATGTTCATGTACACTTTTGCAGGAACTACATTTTAATTTGGAAAGACATTGCAAAGTAATCGACTCTCCAAAGCCTGTTTGCCATGTTTTGTAAGAATTCCAATTCTTATATCTTGAAGAATACTTCCATATTCAGCATCATTTGCCTGTCGCATATTTGTTGTCAGTTCTTTGTATTCAAAATTAGTCCAAATGTTCACATTACCAACACTACCAAGAGACTTTCTGGTATCTTCATGTGCAAGTGTTTTAAATACCGGTTGTCCTTTTACCAGAGTGAGTTGCAATAGATCTCCAAAAACTATGACGTGTTTTCCTCCAAATAACATGTCATACTCTGTTTTAAGAATTTGTTGCATTCTCAAATGCACAAAGGCAAGCATCAAGTTTGAGACCATGCTCACCTCATCAATAATGAGAAGTTTCATTTTCTTCAAGACTCTTGAAACTTCACAACAAGCTTCTCCAGATAGCTTGTGGTATTCCAATTTATTCTCATGCTCTACTGGTAGCATTAGTAAACGATGTAAAGTAATTCCTTTAATGTTATGTGCTGCCAACCCAGTTGGAGCAGTGACAACACAAGACAGTTGTTTTCTGCAGATAACTTGTAATGACTTTAATTAAGAAACTTTTCCTGTTCCAGCTTGACCACTCACATACATTCGGATAGGTTGAAATGATGTACATGAGCACCATTTCTTTTCATGAAGTAATCCATGGTCAATCTGCTCTTTCACTTGTTGATATATTTGTTTCTGTTCAACATTTGGGTGCCGATTAGGATCCTGGAAAAAATTTCCCCGTACAACTCGTATCCGGTCTTTTTACCGTACGAATCGTACAAGTGCCGTACAAACTGCCAAGTACGATTTGCATGGGAAAAAGTCCATTCGAATTGCATTGGGAATAATTCCCCACACGTTCTCGGGTCGGAAATTGTGTCCGACACGTCCCCGGACGATTTACCATACAAATGTGAAAAGTGAAGTCCGACCGCGCAAGTACGATCCATCCCGTGCGTCCGATGTTACAACCGTATGGAAAAAACACCGTCCGCACCGAACTCCCTTAGCAACCATGGAGACATGTGCCCGCATACGCGCCGAACACCCCCCCAACCACCGTATGTACGTGCCCAACCACCCCCCCAGCCCTCGTATGTATGCGCCGTACCCCCACCCGTGCATGTACACCCCCGTACGTACGGACCGTACACCCACCCGTGTATATACACCCGTGTACGTACAGCCCATACCCCCACCCGTGAATGTATGGAGCGTACCCCCACCCCAACAGTAGATGTACGGACCGTACCCTCACCCGCATACGTATGGAGTGTACCCCCACCCCAACAGTGAATGTACGGACCATACCCCCACCCGTGTATGTATACCAGTGTATGTACGGACCGTACCCTCACCCGCGTATGTATGGAGCGTACCCCCACCCCAACAGTGAATGTACGGACCGTACCCCCACCCGTGTATGTACACCAGTGTATGTACGGACCGTACCCTCACCCGCGTATGTATGGAGCGTACCCCCACCCCAAGAGTGAATGTACGGACCGTACCCCCACCCGTGTATGTACACCAGTGTATGTACGGACCGTACCCTCACCCGCGTATGTATGGAGCGTACCCCCACCCCAACAGTGTATGTACGGACCGTACCCTCACCCACGTATGTATGGAGCGTACCCCCACCCCAACAGTGAATGTACGGACCGTACCCCCACCCGTGTATGTACACCAGTGTATGTACGGACCGTACCCTCACCCGCGTATGTATGGAGCGTACCCCCACCCCAACAGTGTATGTACGGACCGTACCCTCACCCGCGTATGTATGGAGCGTACCCCCACCCCAACTGTGAATGTACGGACCGTACCCCCACCCGCGTATGTATGGAGCGCACCCCCACCCCAACAGTGTATGTACGGACCGTATCCTCACCCGCGTATGTATGGAGCGTACCCCCACCCCAACAGTGAATGTACGGACCGTACCCCCACCCGTGTTTGTACGGAGCGAACACACCCCCCCACCAGTCTAAGTACGGAGCGCACCCCAGGCCCCAACACCAGCACCCTCACCCAACATCGCGCATGTACGAGTCGTACCAAGCCAGAGACAAGGACAGCACTGTACAACAAAATGGCCGATGTACGCACCGTACAGACGCTAAAAACACACGTACACAACCAGGACAAAGCAAAACAACACAAGAAGACTCCATTTGAATCGCACAAAGCCACAAAACATGTCCAACAAGCACAAATACAACCTATTCACTGACCTGCAACTGCCAAACTCCCAAACAGAGGCCCAAAACACAACCACTCCTTATAACACACCCACCCAAAGTTCAAACACAGCCACACCCACCAATGGACCAATAAAAAGGCCCAACACACACAAACCATGATCATTTGCAACAGACCCACTGCTGCCAGACCACACAGAGAAACAACTGCACCATACTACAACCTCCACTACACCTTACATCTGCACACCTTCACACAACCACCTTCACAAACACCCCCTCATCGCATTCAAACACACACCTGCACAACCACACCCACAACCATCCACACCCACACACCCCACAACCATCCACACCCACACCCCTCACCATGCCCACTAACAAGAATCCAAAGTTCACTAGCCAAGAGTTGGAGGTCCTTGTCGACGAAATCATCAGAGTCGAGCCACACCTCTTTGGAACATTGGTCAGACAGACCAGCATTTCCGAAAAAACAGCCATGTGGCAGACGATTGTCGATGCTGTGAATGCTGTTGCGTCCACCAGAAGGACCAGGCATGAATGCCAAGCCAGGTGGTACGATCTGCGGAGGACGGTCCGCCGCAAAATGACCGACGACCACAACCAGGCCAACATCACTGGAGGAGGGCCGCCCCGCAGACGCGTACAATACCATCCCTGGGAGGAGAAGGTGATGGCCATACTGCCGCTGGTGGGAGTGGAGGGAGTAGAAGGACTCCGAGAGCCTGGTGAGTACACAAACAACTCACCTCACATGGGGGGATCGTCATCCACAACCAAACTCACAATCGTGCACGCAACCACCCCAAAGCTATCGCATGGCTCAACCACACTCCATAAACACGCACATGCCACTAGCGCCACCATGCCCCATGCACCCAGCTAGACAATGCCAAGTCACAGGCCACAGAAAACACCAACACAAGACACAGTAACCCGGATGGCGGGAGTGTGGGCCTCAAAAATCACATAGTGCAACTCAGAAGCAGACAACAATGCCCTCTGCCCATATGGCCTAGGTCACAGCCAGACAAACAGTGTGTCCCCACACAGGAAAGACTTGCCTGCAAATGGCGGACGCCTTGCATGAAGACATGGGGGTGAAGGCACGTTTTGCAAATGACAGCAGCTAATGAACAGCCAACACTGTGAAAGAGTGGCAGCACACACCACCACAGCAGCAGCGCAGACACAGACACTACACCCAATGGGTGCCTGGAGATCAGAAACAAACTCACATGAACATGCCAAGGGCCATTCAAAGATCTGCAAAAAGTGTGTGCCTAGGAAGCTGGGCTGAGGTGACAGAGGGTGACACACAGAGGAAGGGAGAGGGGGAGAGAGAGGGAGGGAGACACAGGGAGACGGACAGAGGGAGGAGGCCGACACAGGGAGGGAGGGAGAGGGGGACAGAGAGGGAGTGAGAAAGGGATACACAGGGAGACCAATTCAGCCTTGGGTGGTGTGGGAATGTCTGCTCGTCAGCAGGTGGACTGCGTGCATGTAGACAAGGGTGGCCAGTGCCTGAATCCCCCTCTCTTCTCCATGGCAAAACACTGGGCCATGTCTCAACCTGTGCACGAGCACAACGCCAGCTACCTGCATTATATAAGTGTGTGGAACAACTCCATGTGCCCACGTACAGTGCAACACGGAAGGCGCCAATGCATGGCTCGCCACACCTGCTCACTCCACTGCTGACTGCAGTCACAATTGACGCAGCAAGTAAGACTGTGTCACACATAGGTAAAGTCTCAAAAGCTGTGGCCAAGGGACATACCCATGCACAAATGCACTGTGAGTGGAATGCAAGACATATCCAAATACCCAGAGGAAATGTGCCAACTTTGAAACGAATGAAACATGGATGTTGCATGGAACTAAAATAACATTGTCTCTCTCACACACAGGTCAACGTCGTGGATCACGCCCCAACACTGGGGGGGAAGACTCACAGGACCTGTCTCTGCGGGATGACGATCCCACCGGCAGCGACTACTCTCACCACTCTGTGGACGACCCCGACCAACCTGGCCCCTCTGGTGTCCAACCACCTGCAGCACCTGCGTCAGGTACAACTGGGCCAACCACCACCCCCACTCCTGCCACATCCCAGGAGACACCCAGGATCCCTGCCCCACCACCACAACGCAGCCAGGCTGACCAGGAGGGACACGGTGTACCGGGCACCCAGGAGGAGGCAAGCGACAATGCCAATGCCACCCCTCAGGGGTCCCGGAGACCCGATGTGCCCACAAGGGCAGGCCAGGCGCAAGTGGGCAGGGGTGGTGTGAGTGGAGGATGGCGGAGGCGCGAGCCTGACCAGTTGGCTGCGGAACCGGTATATTCCCATGTAAGAAACATCCTGGACACATACCGGCAGGACACCACGGGCATGAGCCAGGTTGTGTCCACCCTCAACGAGATGAAGGGGACCCTCGAGGAGATCAAGAAGCAGGCCCAGCAACATGCGGAGCAACATGCCTGTCAACAGCGACACCAAGGACGGATGGAGGACAGACAGGCTGAGCTCGTGACGGTGCTCACAGGAATTAACCGTTCCCTCCGTCGGATAGCCGACAACATGGGCAACCCTCCCTGTGCCACCAGGCGAAGAACATCACCACCCACAGGGAGGGATCAGGAGGAGGAGGATACATCCGACGGAGCATCCCAAACATCGTCACGGCCTGCTTCTGAGGGTTCCCGCAGGAGGGCGGGTCGTCCACGCAAAAGACCGTGAGGGTCGGCGCAACAGTACCATCTCCCAGGACACCTGGCCTGGCACCTGGCTCACTGGCCCAACAGCAGCACATCAGCAAATGACATTCTCTGCCACATGGACTTGCTGGTCACTGTCTGACCAATGTTGACAAAGACTGTGGCATGGACTCTGATGATTTCCAATGGCAAGGATACCAACTCCCCCAGTGAACTTTGGATTCCACACACCCGGAAAGCCCCTCTTGTCATACCCCCCCCCCAACACGTACCCCAACACAAATAAAAACTTAAAAGATCAAGAGATGATGCCTACATTTTGCATTATTACCTTACATGTGTCTTGTAAAGTTTAACCATGCCTGAGTTCTCATATGACTTCAACCATCCATACCCTGGGGCCTGAGTCTGGCACAGGACACACATGGGTCACAATGTATTAGGCAAGACAGACATGGAGCACCATACACACCCGTGATGGGCCCAACCAGCTGAGGGGGTGGCCGCACAACCGTGCCGACAGACATATTGAGTACAGCAAAAGTCATGCGCAGAGGTCAGGGATCATGTGGAGTGTCCTGGGGGGCACCCAGGTATGTGTAGACAGGTGGCAGAACCATGTCCTGCAAGCTTGAGTCAGGTGGATGCAGAGAATGGTGGCCTGGCCAACGTTGGATGCATGGGGATGGCACATGTCACGATACCCACACAGTCATGGACATCATGCACAATACAGAGTCTAATCCCAGACAAACAGCTTGCATCTTGCTACTCTACACATAGACACATAGCCACTATCACTGAAAACCATGCCAGACATGCCGTATGCACCGTGGCAACACACCAGCATTGACTGAGAAGAGGCACCTTGGAGGCATAGGGACACCTTTATTAGTCATATATTCCGGAATGCAGAGGCAACTCGGAGTACACATCCACAGGTCATGTGGAGTAACATGTGGGTCCAACACTGGCACCCCCCTTCTGCACCACAAATGCTTGATATCCATGGAACTGGCACACAAGTGTCGGGTAACAGCTAAACACCCCCTGCTGCTCACGGAGAGGCTGCCATACACCATTGATCCTCTGATGTGGAAGTCCCACACCATGTCAAGCCAATGCAAACCGTATGTGTCCGAGGGCAGTGTTACACACATTGATGCCATCATCACAATCCACAATCCAATTACAGATGACTGTCAACAAGTCTGACCATCTATTCAGGTGTATCCAGCTACATGTCTTTTGTCCCATGGTGATGCGACATGTCTGCTGATACCTGCCTCGGCAGCTTGGTTTTCTGTTATCGATCTGAAAAATTCTTTCTTCAGCATCCCCATTGCTGAAGAGAGGAGGGATATTTTTGGCTTCGCTTTAGGAGGCCGAAGTTTCCGGTTCAAGCGCGCACCCCAAGGCTATTGTGAAAGTCCCTCCATCTATAGCCAAGCTCTGAAATGCCAGCTTGATGCTTTCCCTTTGCCGCCAGGTGCTACCCTTATTCAGTATGTGGATGATTTATTAATTGCTGCTGATTCAGAGGATATTTGCAAAAACGTGACTATTGCACTACTGCGTCACTTGTCTGACCTTCACCATAAGGTTTCACCTTCTAAATTACAATATGCCCGCCAAGAGGTTACCTATCTAGGTCATCTCTTGTCGAAGGAGGGAAGGCGACTGACCCCAGAACGTATTCAAGCAATTTCACAAATGTCTATGCCATCCACACAAAGAGAAGTGTGTGTCTTTCTGGGCATTACCTCTTATTGTAGACAGTGGATTCCAAATTTTTCTTTGTTGGCTAAACCTTTGTTGGCACTCACTTTGAAAGACACACCCCAACCCCTTCATTGGACTGACAAATGTCAGAAGAGTTTTTCTGATTTACGTGCTGCTCTGTGCTCTGCTCCTGTGTTGGGTACCCCGGATTACAGTAAGCCCTTCACACTCTATGTCCATGAAAGAGAGGGTTGTGCGTTGTCAGTCTTAACACAACGATTTGGAGACAAGCAGCAGCCATGTGCCTACTTTTCAGCTACATTAGATCCAGCAGCCAAGGCATTGCTTAGTTGTCTTAAAGCTACAGCAGCAGCAGCAATTTCTATTTGTCAATCTGCTGGAGTGGTGCTTGATAACACTCTTATTGTCATGGTACCACATGCAGTGGATACCTTGCTAAATAGGACAAAAACGCAGCATCTTACAAGCGCCCGCTTGTCTGGGTATGAACTGACGCTCTTAGCTAGTCACGTGCACATCAAACGATGTAACACTTTAAATCCAGCTACATTGTTACCTCTTCCAGAAGAGAAAGGTATTCAGGAACAACATGATTGTTTTCTCCGTTCTGAGGAAGAGACAAAAGGTAGGATTGATTTGAAAGATACACCACTAATGGACCCGGATGGGATCCTATGGGTGGATGGCTCTTGTTTTAAACTCCCTAATGGTGAAACAACTTCAGCTTACGCTGTTACCACCTTGCATACAATTGTGGAGACAGCACGCATCAGACATAATTCAGCTCATGCGGCTGAACTAATAGCTTTGACCAGAGCATGTGTGTTATCTAAGGGGAAGAGAGTGAATGTATATACCGACAGCCAGTATGCATTTGGTGTGGCACATAGCTTTGGACGTTTGTGGAAGGAAAGAGGATTCTTTACCTCCCACGGTACCAAAATACAGTATGGTCAGTTGGTAACCGATCTTCTTGAGTCACTTGCTTTGCCTACCCAGATAGCAATCATAAAGTGTAGTGCGCATAAGAGGATTACTGATGATGTTGGTCGCGGGAATGCTTTTGCGGATGAGGTAGCGAAAGAAACAGCCAGAGATGCTATGAGTCGCATGTATGTTGCGGGCCCTGCAAATTGGGTCAAGGAAAAAGGAATGTGTGAGGATACTATAGAAAGTGTGAGATCGATTCAAGGAGAGGCTACAGAGAAAGAGTTGAGTAAGTGGAAAGAGAGTACAGGAATGTTAGACGTGATGGGATGTTGGATAGAATTGTCAGAACATCAGCGTTGGCTGTTACCAGATGCCTATGTACTGCCTGTAGTTGCTATGGCACATGGTCCAGCCCACATCAGTGCGAAAGGAATATGTAAGCTTCTGGCTCCAGTGTGGCTGAACGAAGGGATTCCAAAATGTGCAGATAATTTAGTGAAGCATTGTATTGTTTGCTTGATGCATAATCCAGGAAAGGGAACCCAAACTCCAGCAGGTCATTTTGCTCCCCCAACATATCCTTTTGAGGTGTTGCAAATTGATTATATTCACATGGAATGATGCAACAATCTCAAATATGTTTTGGTGGTGGTGTGTGCCTTCTCCAGATGGATAGAGGCCTAACCCCTGAAAGACAACACTGCTTTGTCCACTGCCAAAGTTCTTCTGAAAGAGTTCTTCCCTAGGTTTGGTTTGCCGCGCATTGTCTGGAGTGACAATGGAAGTGAATTTGTGGGCCAAATTATGAAAAAGGTGTGTGCCGGCCTTGGTATCGTCCAGAAATTCCATGCGGCGAACCATCCCCAATCAGCGGGTTTGGTAGAGTGCTATAACGGCACTCTCAAACTTAAGCTTGCAAAGGTACAGGCTAGCACGGGACTTGCCCGGCCCGATGCTTTACCTTTGGCTCTCCTATCCACTAGAACAGCTGTACATTCTCGTTTGGGACTCAGCCCATACGAGGTTGTTTTTGGGCGCCCGGCTAATGTTTGGGGAGTCCCTCGCCCTAAAAAGTATTCTGACATACAGTATCCAATGCTGATTGATTATTTGCATGACCTCACCACTAAATTACGTGTTCTCCACCAACAGGTTCAAGACGCTTTACCAGAGGCCTACACAGACCCAGGTCATTCTATCCAACCGGGAGACTGGGTCTGTGTGAAAATTTTTCAAAGGACAAGAAATTTGGAGCCTCGTTGGAGGGCGCCTCGACAGGTTCTTCTGGTCATGCGTACAGCAGTGAAGGTCGAAGGGAAAAAGAACTGGATCCATGGCGTGCACTGCAAAAAGGTGCCCTTGCCCTTGCCTTTTGACCAGTGGGTCCGTAAGGGTGTAGATGATTTTGAAGGCGAAAGGGTCCCTCGGTTTGTACCTTTCAGTAGTGCACACCTAGATGGAGCTCGGTCTGAAAAAGAAGATGACGATGTTTTACAAGAAGCAGTACCGCCACATCTTCGATTGAACACTACAGATCCACGGACACTATTTCAGGACCAAACTGTACTGAACAGAACTCGATATAATTTAAGGCCTAGACTGGTCAAGGACACCTGAAATTTTCATCTCTTTTATGACATGTATCATCTGTCCAGGTTGCAGGGTCACGGTAGGAGTCTTGGTTTGTGACCTGTATAGTGGCTAGGCCCCCAGGACTTACAGTGTCATAGGACGGCTAATAATCACAGCCAAGTGAGTAAGGAAGATTGCCGTGAGCAACAATTTTAGAGGATGGATGATAAACTGCAGAAGAATAGTAAGAAGGAAGAGATGAAAAAGAAATATTGTAAATTAGTGTACAGTCAATGTGGCATAACATTGTGTGTTCTTATGTTTTTTAGTATCTTATTGGCTTGTATAGGTTGGATTGTTCATGTTATGCAGCACAAATCTGTTCCTACTTCTATTTCCTTGCCTTTTCATTCTACTATCTCCCCACATCAATTATATACGCTTCCCCAACATGAAGTAATCAGGAGAACAGAATTCATTTGTCCAGTTATTGCATCAACACCAATTGGTAGTCAACACAACCGACTGTTGGGTGTCTGGACTTATGCCTCATACCACAGAAAAAGGGATGGCATATTTAGCACTTCCATTTTCCTATGAAGGTTCCGCTTGGGCCTATTTTGTAATGTTTTCAAATGCATATCAGAACCGATTTAGACGTCCAGCTGGTTCATATGGTAGTGGACAAGATTTTAGTCATAGTTCTCTGATAAAAGGAAAAGTGGCTATGGCTAGAATCGTGGAGAATGGTAAGACTCCTGTTGATGAGAAACGGGCATACGATGCTTGGAACGTGACTCGTTACGCCACTAGCCTTACAGATAGGAGTAGACAGGGAAAATCTCCACCAATTTGGACTGTGTCTCATCGAGGTAACTTTTGTCTACAAATAAATGGCCAGACTACTGACACTGGACAAGAAAAGAGTGTTTGTTCCCATACGTACATTCACACATCTCAGAATTCACCACCGTTAGTGCCATCCTAGGGCACGTATTTTGTCTTCCACGATAGATCGTACACGTGGCTACCAACGGATATTTCAGGAACATGCTATATAGCCTTTCTTCTCCCCCCTACATATACTGCTCCTTCGGGACATCACAAAAACAGATATGGCAGCGGGATTATTGATTCTAAAGACACAGCAGGACAAGAGGGAGGTGATTTCCTTAAAGGATTTCTTCCTTTTTGGGGCCCGATGGCCAACAGTAGAAACATGAGACAATTGGTTTGTGTTGTTGAGACTACCATAGATGTCACTGTGGGAGCCTTGAGCAATCTCACAGCTGAACTTCTGGCGGATCGTCTCATGACATTGCAGAACCGCATTGCTTTGGATGTTATTCTTGCAGATCGTGGTGGAGTTTGTAAATTGATCAGATCTAGCTGTTGCATTTATATACCTGACGACGCCCCTACGGTATACCAAGCTATCTCCAAATTACATGTGATCTCCGAGTCGATTCATCAGGACGAAGGAGATTGGTCTTTGTTGGAATGGTTTTAGGGATTACTGTCCAAATGGGGATGGAAGGTATTAACATTCCTTGGAGTGGTTTTGGCCATCATTTTTTCCTGTTGTCTCTGTATGCAGTGTGGCCCCGCCATCTGTGGTCTTTGTACCACTATGTGTGTCCCAAGGCCTGTGCCACGGAAGACGGAGAGCATTAAAATGATGTTGCAGCAACAGCTTGATGACCTCATGGCCATTGACGTCGACTCAGATTAAAATGAGTCTGTGTGTCTTGCCTGAGTAATGGCAAAAGGAGGGTCTGAGGTAATTCAGTTTCCATTCTCGTTGGTATTTAGCCACCATTTTGTGTCTTTCTGCCATTTTGTGTTGCCCTCACTCAGGCGGCACGGTGAACGAAGAGTTGTTTTTCCTCATCCTACTGCAACGTGTCAAATAACCTCCTGCCTCTGTTTATAGCTGGTGTCAGGGTCCGGCCGACTCCACTAATCCTCGTCTGGTCTGACTGATCCCTGTTTCAACTATCTGTTGGTTCGCACCATTCTTTCCTGACTTTATCTCATCCTCTGGCCTTCGCTATTCTTAACTCGCATTCTCTCATTTCACAACTGTCCTCTAGGCCATACAAATGTGTCCTGCCACCTGCAAGTCGACTTATAAACACTACCACTGATAAACTTGTGGGGAAGGGTGACAAACACTGTTGGGAGAGGGGCTTATTTGAGTTACTTAATATCTTGTTTTCACATTCTTCTCATTGGTTGACCCTGTATGCATTGGGAGTGTTCTTTGTGAATATGTATGTTATAAAAGATTGTGCGCCACGAAGTAAAGTGGCAGTCTCCTAAGAACATACCGAGTGTACTTCTGGGACAACTGTACTTAGCTGCAGCTAATAAACCCTATCTTCTACGCCTAAAGGAGTGTCCTGTGTCTCTGTTCGACAAAGCAGGTGAACTCAGGAGATTAAGGTGTACCCTGCGCCGCCAGGCCCCTAAGGTCTCGGTTCTTCAGCCTACGTGCTCCTGGGGCTATCTCAGCCCTCCAAGCAGCATGTAGGCAGACGGGAGAGGTACCATTGGAAAGGTAAGAATCTCCCCTTTCCAATGGTACCCTAGTGGATCCCTGCAGGAGGGCGATCTGCAAGCAGGAATCCACCCACCAGACACCAGGAAGAAGGGGGGGGGGCCCTTGGGCGAGGGCTTTTGCTCACCCCATTACAATGTGGCAATTATTAGTCTTTCTGCCCCCCCGGGGACAATCTTTCTGCCCCCCCCCCCCCGCAAACAGATCGGGGCCAGAAAGCACACTAGACACCAGGGATTTTTTGTGTGTGTTCAAACTTAGAGGTGCCCCCATCCCTCAAAAATATTGGCAGTCTTTCTGCCCCCTTGGGCGTTAATGGGGGCAGCAGCCCCCAATCTGACCCCTGGGGGGGTAGAAGGCACACTAAACACCAGGGATTCTTTTTGTGCACAAACGTAGGACGGCTGCCCTAAATGGGCATTATATTGCCCCCACCACTTCCAAATATTAGCACAGTCTTTCTGCCTCCACTGGGGAGCAGATGGGGGCAATAATCTACAGTATGCCCCCCTCCGGAGGGCAGAAAGCACACTAGACACCAGGGATGTTTTTGTGCGCAAACGTAGGGGTGGGGGCTGCCCTAAATGGCCATTATAATGCCCTCACCCCTCCCAAATATTGGTACAGTCTTTCTGCCCTCCCCTCCCCTACAAGCAGAGATGGGGGCAATAGCCCCTGATCTGCCTCCCCGGGAGAGCAGAAAGCCCATTAGGCACCAGGGATGGTTTTATTTGGTAATAACAGAGGAGTAGGGGCTGCCAACAATGGGCATGCCAATGCCCCCACCGCCCAACGCAAAAGTGACAGTCTTACAGGCCCCCTGGAGGCAGATGGGGTTATTACCCCGATCTGCCCCCTGGGTGGGCAGAAAGCCCACTAGACACCAGGGATTTTTTTCTATCTAAAAGAGGGGTGGGGCTACTCAGAATGGGCATGCAAATATTCCCACCCACAAAACAAAAGGGCCTGTCGTTCTGCCCGTGCTGAGGGGCAGATGGGGGTTATTACCCCCAATCTGGCCCCCAGGGGGCCAGAGAGCCCACTAGGCACCAGGGATTTGTTTTTTTGAATATGTAGGGATGGGGCTGCCCAAAATGGGCATGCCAATGCTCCCAACCCGCAAACAAAAAAGGGACAGTCTTTCTGCCCTCCATAATGGGCGATGCCAATGCCCCCTCCCCCACAAAATAGCCTCAGTCTTCCTCCCCCCCTCCGGGGGCAGATGGGGGCAATAGTCCCCAAACTGCCTCCAGGGGTGCAGAAAGCCTACTAGGCACCAGAGATGTTTATGGGCATTTCAGGGAGCAGCCCCTTAGGCAAGGATTGATCTCCTTTTCTTTAGTGTACATATTTTTGCTGCTTCTGCCTTTACTTGGGGGCAGAAAACCACTAGACACTAGCAGAAGTGTCTGTGTGTGTGTTTGAACTGGCATTCAGCTGATGGTATGTGTGTACTGGCATTGGGCTGGCTGCGTGTGAACCTGCATTTTGCTGGCGGTGTATGTGGACTTGTGCTTAGCTGGCAGTGTTTGTTGACTAGCGCATGGGTGGCAGTGTGCGTGGTTTGTCCCTTGGCTAGTGGTCTGTGTGGATGGGTGGATGGCACATGTCTGGCGGTGTGTGTGGACTGTTGCTTGGCTGGCGGTGCACATGGATGGCGCTTGGCTAGTGGTGTGCAAGGATGGTGCTTCGCTGGCGGTGTGGCTTGCGTTTTCTTCGCAGGGAACTTTTTATAACCGTCACAGAGCAAGAGGGTTTATATTTGTGGCACATCGCATGAAGACATTTAAAGTGAGGGTCTCGCACACCATCCACATCAGGCGCCTGCAAGAGATTGGAATCCAAGGACCCACTCTCAGCTGGATCTGCTCCTTCTTAACAGATAGAACATTAGCTTCCTGCCTGGCACCTTACTCCTCGGAAGCCCGCAAACTTATCTGCACAGTGCCTCAAGTATCATGACTCAGCCCACCCTCTTCAATGCATACATGATCCGTCTGGCCAGAACCCATACACACATCAACATTTTCTACAACGCTGACAACACGCAGCTCATACTGTCCCTCTCGGACAAGAACCCATCACAAGAAACAAGTTCACCTCCTCCATGATCGAAGTTGAGAACTGGATGAAAGCCAACGTCTCAAACTCAACTTCGGCAAAACAGAAGTAATGATCTTCAGCAAGAACACCTCATCAAATGACTCCAACTGGTGGCTGGCCAAACTCTGATCTACACCCACACCCCTTGCCAGGAACTGAAGAATAATCATCAACAGCAAATTAGACGTGAACGCACAAGTCAACCCTATCACAGCATCCTGCTTCCACACCCTGAAGATGCACCTTGTGGGTATGGTGCGCTTTGCAAATGCACATAAACATAATCTAACAGGGTTCATCATAGACCTTTAGCTGCCCCCGAAAGGAACGGGCCTTAGAAAGAGATCGATTCACCTTGTCTGCTTCAACTTTTCCCCTGTGAAATCTCAATAACAATGTAATATGCAGCATAACTGGAGCTGGGCTGGCAGAATTCCAGGGAGGTTGAAGAAAAATAGAAATCCTGTGAAATGTATCAAATATGCTAAGTTGGAACACAGCTCTTTACTGGAAAATTCTAGCAAATATTTGAGCTACGATGGCCTCTAGAGTGTGTCAATAGTTCAGGACATCCATCTCATTGGCTGAAGATTGGGTTGTTTGGAACAAGAAATGCTTCTAAACAAACAAGTTACTTACCTTTGGTAACACTCTTTCTGATGAATACTTTACTTTATCTAAAAGCAGATACCTCACTTAATAGATATTCCTCCAGGAATCAGACTGGATCCAGAAATTTAAAAGCATACTCCGGAGCGCTGATAGCTAGCATCATGTGGGTCTGCACTGACTTAATTTCGCTCTGAAAGTGACACGTGAGGCCGCATTTAACCACACTGAGGTGGGAGGGCGGTGAAGAACCTCTGGTTAGAGTATCCACCAGAGTGTTGCTGAAGGAGAGTACACTGTTCTTCAGTGGGGCTGGGGAATGTTTCAGACCATAAAGTCATGCAGAAATGAATGGGCAAAATGCCCAACCTGATGGACATGACTGTCAAGGCAATATTGCTTCATGAACAGGTGCAATGATGTCCATGTAACAGCCTGACAAATATCCAGGACAGGCCCTCCCCGTGTCAGTAAAGTAGTAATAGCCTTTGCTTGAGTGGAATGAGCCCTTAATCATTATGAACTTGCTTCCTATTTAGCACATAGGTTTGTATGCAGAGGACACTCCACCTAGGGAGGTTTCTTTAATGAATTTCGTTGTCCTACTTCAAGAAACCTAAAGTTAATCCTCCACTCAATGGCCCAATTGAAAAACTGAGGGCTCTCTTGGGGTCCAAACGTAGCAGCCTCTCCTCCTCTTTTGAGGGTTGAGAGGGGCAAACGATAGCCTGCCGTACGTGAAAAGGTGTTACTACCTTCAGCAAAAATATACTTCAAGATCACAACACCAGCTTTTCTACAAAGAATGTTGCATAAGGCAGATGAACCAAAAGTGCCTGCTGCTCACTCACATGACAAGCAGATGGTAACACAATCAAAAACACTGTTTTAAGGGTCAAGAGACAGAGTGGACAATTGTACATATGCTTAAATGGACTGCACATTAGAAAAGTAAGAACCAAGTCCCACTGTGGCTGCACAGAAGGTTTCAGCGGAAACATATGTTGTAAACCTTTAAGAAATCTCATCCCAACAGTTGATTTAAACAAAAGGAGCTGATCAGGTACCCTCAAAAGCAGAAAGAGCTGATAAATAGCCTTTATCTGTGCCCAAAGCAAGACCTTGCTGGGCATAGGATAGACAAACAACAACACTTCAGACAGATTATCTTGTTTCGGGTCAATTTGATGGGTACATCACCAAGCTGCAAACTTGTCCCAGCACAACCCGACTTTCTTCGCTGGTCGCTTGGATACCAGAATATCAGGCGAATTTGGGAGGAAGATTGAAGAAGATTAGTTGCCGCCACTCAGTCTTCACGAATGGAGGTGCAAAGTGTTATGGGCCAAGTGTAAGACCCTGCCCTGTGGCTGTGACCGTAAATCCTGCCGAAGTAGCATCTTGTTCAAAGGACAGACATTATTTTCAGAAAATCTCGATACCACACCATCCTGGACAACTAGGATGATTCGGGCCCAGTCGGTCTTGATCTTTGTCAGAACTCAAAACAAGAGGTGAAGAGATGGAAAGGCATACAGAACCCCACTCTAGATTAATTGACTCCGTCTCCACGAATGGAGGTGCAAAGTGTTATGGGCCAAGTGTAAGACCCTGCCCTGTGGTTGAGACCGTAAATCCTGCCGAAGTATCATCTTGATCGAAGGACAGACATTATTTCCAGAAAATCTGGATACCACACAATCCTGGACAACTAGGATGACTCCGGCTCAGTCGATCTTGATCTTTGTCAGAACTCAAAACAAGAGGTGAAGAGATGGAAAGGCATACAGAACCCCACTATAGATTAATTTGTCTCCAAGAGAGAGCCTTCTTGGGAACTCTAGTGTGAAGCATTTTTTGAATTGCGTAGTCTGAAAGGTGGTGAAAAGATTGAGCTGTGATTCTCTCTACTTCTAGAAAAGGCACTGCGCCACCTCCAGGTGTAACTGCCAGTGTGTCCATTCTGGCAGTTAGGGATTTCACAAGGTGGTTCACAAACAGAGAAATGCCTTGAGGAGTCAGCCACATCCAGAGGTGCAGAGCTTCCTGGCACTTGACCCAAGACCCCACTCCGCCCTGTTTATTACAGAAAAACATGGCAGTCATGTTGTCTGTGAGAACTTGTACTAACCTCCACTTGAAGCATGGTAGGAAAGTCTTTAATGCTAAGCAGATCACCTGCCACTCATAGACAAACTGAGAGGCACGCTGATATCACCGTGCCCCCTCCGGAGTTCCAGAGAGTGGCAGAAATAGGTCAATCCTCACTCAGACTTTTCATGATTCTTTTTTGACATACATGAAGACTTCCTTGGAAACAGGACCTTCTTACAACTTTGTCTGGTCACGATGCAGTATTCAGATGTTTGGTGACGTACAGTTTTGCCTTGTGATTCTGTACGGACTTCATGTTCATCTGGGGGAAGTCATTTTAGGCCCTGGAATCATGCTTCTACCCCAGGCATACCTCTTGAAGGTCTGTCACAGGAATTTGTTTATGACCATCCATACAAGTTAAATTTTGGGAAGAAAGATGTGTCAAAGACCCGAAGAGTAGAGTTAGGGATCCACTTCTGAAGATGTGGAAAGGTAGGATGTGACATCAGCGTGGCACTTATATGCAGCTCCGCTCTTCATTTCCAGAGCAGAATGATGTCAGTGTAGAGCCGCACATAGCCACCTATCAGTGTGCTGCTTTTGAGTTTCTGGAGCCAGTCTGACACCTGGGGAATATTTACAAGGTAAAGAATCTGTGGTTAGACATATCCACCAGGAAAACATTGTTCTGGGGTCTATGGACATTTTAACACCGTTTAGAGCTCTTTTAAAAGTACCTGGGTTTCTGATGACAGGGAATTTTTCAAGCATGACAGGGAATTTTTCCAGCATGTGAATTCATGAAAGATCCAATGCCGGCGAAATGTTACATTTTATACATAGTCCATGGAGAATTGAGAACCAGGATTATGCTACAGCTTAGCTACTTATATTTCAAGGCACATGGCTCAATTAACTCTGGATCACCTTCTGATCCATGCTTTGCGCGTCATATTTTAAACGAGTGGTTCAAGTCATTTTGCTGATCATTAATAACTCTATGTGCTGAGGTGTAGTATCACAATTATCTAAGTCCCGCATCACAGTGATCAGTGTACTAAAGAAAACATCTTACCATCCAGTGATCTTGGGAACTAGCGCCCCAACGTATTGCTTCCAGCATCCACTCACGCTTTAGAGGCAAATATGTCTATACAACCCTAGTAAGCTGGAGACCAAGGGTATGCTTCATGGTTTCCAGACAGGACACTCCCTGAGTCAAGGAACTTGACCTGTCCTGAATGATCTAAATTAGGTCATAAATACACGATGTGCCAGCACCCCATTTCTTCTGGACGTCTCTGCAATGTTTGACTCCATTAACAAAGCCATTTTTAACTTAACTCCAGATTAAGTTAGAAGGTATAGTACACAACGGATTTTGGACATTCCTTAAAGACTTGTCCATCTTCAACTACCAGACTAACCAGCTCTGGTGATCTGCAATGTTCCTCATGGTCACCAAACATTTTCAAAGATTACTTTAAGCCTTTGCCCTGCCTTAAGCAGTCCTTGATCTTTCACGTCTACAGATACACTGAGAATACCCAAGTCCAACACCAGTTCAAGGGAGACCTGGTCACGGCTGCAGAAAACATTATTCAGTGTAGGTTGAAAGTACCCAACGTAATGAGCTAGCATTTGCTGAATGTTTGAAGCAACATGGATGGTAATCAAGTATGGTTGATAATCTTTGGGGTGAGTCACTCTGGGCTCAGGAACTTGGGTCACTGTACAGCCTACGAATGTGATGGAAAGCCTGCCTTTAAAGTGAACTCATCTCTCTGATTGGAATCTCAGACTTCTACCATCTCATCAGCTTTTTTAATCTTAAAACCTCTTTAAAATTCTATCATGTCTTGTGCCTGCAAGCTGGGCCTCAGCAGCCACTACACTGTCAGGCTCTTGAGTTGATCACATAAACTATCTGTATCTTGACCTCTCCACCGTTTTCCTTTAGAACTTGCAAATGGTTCAGAGCATCACATCCCACCTGCAGGTGCGATTAGCTACCCCTCTACTTAGAACTTGGCTGCTAAGCTCATCAGAATCATGGTCTTTTGAATTGTGCACACCTCAATTTATAGCTAGTTGCACGTCTTTCCTAGAGCAAACTGCCATGTTGCATTATAAGAGCGTAATGCCCCTTTCAAAACCATTATCTCTTGGGGGGGCCCACAATTCCAGGGGTAGTGCAACAGTGGAAGAGCATTCCAAGTGCTTGAAACTGCCACTCAAAATCTACTTTTCTACCTGCCAATAATATCTGTCCACTTCAGCTTCAGGACAACGCCTTAATACCTGGCTATTCTTTTTAAATATATTTAACTTCTTGGCTCTTACAGATCTCATAATACCAGATTCATCCCCATAAAACCCTTTCAGGATTATGCAAGATTTAAGGGAAACACCAACATAATACAATGCAAAGAGGAACACTTGTCAGGGAATGGATCAGAAAGTTATAGGGTGCCCAAGCAGGATCTCCATCGGTCTGCACTTGACTATGCTTCCAAGGTCTGTAGTGAAAGATAAGGGTCACTGTTGTGAATAATTCCCTTAGTTTGTCAGGTCAATCTAACTAACATTAAATAGGCTAAGAATTTCAGAGCCTGGCTGTATCCAGTACTATATAGAATCACTCTTGGGTGTTTCCATGTTTTATTTATGTACTTCCATTCTGGGCAGCTGTATGACAATAACACTGACCAACTAAAATGTGGCATCCTTTACATTCATCTACCACAGCACTGGAGTAATACACTAGCATAAGACCACATGGTTGGCCCCTTCCTTCATGGAATGTCTTAATAATTGAGGGCAAATTAACAATCTGAAACATTTTGTTCACTCAGAATCTGTGCTATGCACCCTGAATGTCTAAGTCCCAAGGTGCAGAATAATGTTCGAAAAGGAGAATGGCTCCTAGACTTATGCTTGGGAATGCATTCTGATAGGGATCTACGTATTGTAGGTTTGCAAATTTCAACACAGATGCTCCTGAAGCGGTTCATAATTGTAGGCCCTTTAACAGAGACCAGCATAATGCGCCAATCGGCCAAGGAATAAGCTAAGATTGATCATTTGGGGGGGAATGATCGTTTTTACACAAGCACGGTCATATCACGCAGCAATGTGAAATTCAATTTTACCACGGGAGTAGACTCCCTTCCACCCTGCACAGTTAGAAGACACTGCAATGCAGCATGGTTGTCTGCTTCTGGGATGGATTAAAAAGTGACCAAATAAAGAACGGGTGCTTTTCCAGTCTGCCTTTCCTTTTTTTATCAGTCTTTACAACTACAAATGCAGCCCAGGAAACAAAACAAGAGCAGTAGGATTATACAAAAGAGTAGACCAGCCTCTGGTTTACATTCCCCATCTGTTGTTGCCATTTGCATGAGGCCTCTGGCAACAAAAAAAGTCTAAGCCCAGCAATGGTCCCAGGACCTACCTACTCTCATTTCAAAGAGTCTATTGCACTTGCAAGAATAGACCTGGCTTCCAGGACCAGCTGAGCAAGAGACGATGCCTTCCGCTCGCTAACCTTACCGGGAATGCTTTGTGGCACCTCTTCAGCTACCTGTGCATCCTTTGAAGCATGCACCAAGTGCTGGTTAAACTCAACAACAAACAAAGCTTATAGGTGCTGGATAACTATCCATAGTCGTTTGCACTCGTATAAGAAGATTTTAGACTTAGTGTCCTCAATCCTTTACTTACATAGGACCCTAGAAGCGATACAGCAATAGGCATTATGTGAAGTAACTCATTACTGCATGTTGCTTCTGAATAATGTATGTATAGCATACTATATGCAAACTGCTTGATATCGCCCGTGCTTTGACAATGTCTGCAACGCCACTCCTTGCATTTGTGCCTATTGCTCAACACCAGCACACTATAGGGACTGAAAGGTATAAAGAATCCTCACATATGAACACATGAAAATCCACAATGTTGGCTTTGTTGTCAGCACTTTAACAGCCACATCAGCTCCTTACATCTATCTCTAGTAAATCTCAGAATGCAAACACTATGTACAATTCGGAGTCATGAACAAATCTAAAACAAAGCAGCTCTATCTCTTGGATGCCAACCCTGAAAGCAACCTCTCACTGGTAACCCATTGTACCCCCCTTGATCCTGTCTATGTCTCTCAGTACCCCATGGTTTGAACAACATAAAAACTTAAAGTACAGTAAATACCAGCTACACAAGGAGTGCCGACCACAGTTTTGGAGATGATTTCAGAAATGTGAACTCTCAATTTCCTTGCATTAGATAGTGAAGTGAATTGTTAAAAAATAGGAGACAAACTTTTTTGTCCAATTACTGAATACATTTTTTTTAGGAACAATGGTACTGCAGATAAAGCAACAGTTTGGGTGAGCACTTAGAGTGTGTACTGCTGTAATTTATAAGGAATTACCATCCATGCGGAAGGCTGACACCTAAGGAAGCTGTATTGAACACATGATAACTATACATACTCTCAATGATATGCTGAAATTGGCTCAGCCAATTAGGCAGCTTAAAATGCAGGCAATGATATAGGTTATGTTCCTGCCAGCTATGTTGTGTGAAACCACGAATCAGGACCATGGTGAACAGGTCTGTTGGGGTCGGTGTTGCTGCAAGTTGGGAGTGAGGCTGGAGGTGAGAAGTAAATGTGCTAAGAGGCACCTGTGCTGCAGGCACACATGAGCTGCGGCCACACATCTGGCACCAGCCCATACATTGGCGATAAGAAATTCACAGCTCCCTCGAGGGAAGCACCGCTTCAGTACAGTTCACTTTGTGTTCAAGGCTGTCTTTACCACAACCAGCTAATAGTGTCATTAAATGCATTCTTAAGACCTATTCTAGGTGGTTGGTAGCTGCTCAAACCATGACTGTGGGACATATGAACCATCTTACAAAGAATGAAGGGATAGGCTGAGCTGACACTGACCGTCACATTTATTCATTGCAAATTCTGAGTCCATGAATCTAAATGTTTTTGACAAAACTATAGGTAGACCTACTGGCTAAACTCTAGTCTTCATACCTCAAAGATTGCTCATTTGGTAAAGCTACCAAATCTTGTTGCAGTCTTCTTGCAACTTGGCAAATGTTTTTGGATGAAAAAACACAGTGCCAGAATTGAAATTCTGTACATTACAAAAATACATAACCTCGGAGTTACATCTGCCATTTCAAATAAATAACATGCCACAAATCCATTTCCATCCAGGTTGTCCGGTCTGTTTCAGGAAGCCAGTTTCTCAGCAGACCTCTTTAGCAGTCTTCAGGGCGTGGGAGCTGTTTCAGTTCACTGCTGGCCTCTTAGCTCAGCCCCAATGCCACTCTGTTCCAGCTGTGCAATCACAGACATATACTTGAAGTTGCCAGGACTATGATTGAACGTTTCCACCAATTTGAAGATCTCTGCATTGCTACTTCCGTAAAAAAGCTGTACTTGGTTGGCTAGGCATTGTGCTTCAGTCACATTCTAAAATGGGCCGATAAAAAAAAATGTGGTTACTTAAAGAATGTATTGAGCTCAAAAGTACACATTAAACTGTTAAGATACAGATTGTAAGGAGTTTTGTTTTGAAACAGCACAAAAGCATCGACAGTCAACGTTTTAGCTTATCTAAAAATCTTGAAATGGCCAAATTAGGTTCAAAGGAGTTGTATCCATGCCACATCTTCTAGATAACCATG
This sequence comes from Triturus cristatus, assembly GCF_964204655.1. Lineage (NCBI taxonomy): Eukaryota > Metazoa > Chordata > Amphibia > Caudata > Salamandridae > Triturus > Triturus cristatus. The sequence continues at coordinate 783,489,758 of NC_140586.1, read as the reverse complement.
TAAGATGCATTTGCAGACAGTAAATCTAAATGAAATCATTTGCATATTCAGTGGTTATCCTGAAAATATGACATGGATCTGATTGCCTTGCCTAGGATGCACTCCCGTTTGTGATCTTCTGACCACAAATAACTCCAGTAACCTTCTGTAGAAAGTATTGGGACACAGAGCTATCACAAGAAACTGTATGACGTGCCCAAGAGTATTTACCAGAAAGGTGGTGTCTATGTCAGCTGTCATCAGCACGATGCCCTTCTCTTCTTGAAGCTCACAGTAATGATACAACACAAGCTGACTAGGTGCAGTTTCACCAATGGTCTGCAAGACACAAAAGTAACTCAACATTTTAACAGGATTTAAAAACAGTATTAGTAAATGCTCATAAAACAGTGCCAACATACGTTTCCAGTGTTTCAAGGAAATAGTAAAAAAAACAAACGAATAAAAGCATTGACAAAGCAAATAGATTTGTCACTGTGGTAATGAAATGCATGCAAACACAGGAATGTATAAATGGACAAAAACTATTTGTCCCTTGTCTCTGTTTTGCTTGACTCTTTGTGGGCCTCTGGGGTTTGTGGCCTATGTTTTATTGCTTGAGCTTACGGCACAGCATGAACACCAGCACTACATCACAAGCTAGAGAATAAAAAAAAACAGCGACACAGAAAGCAGTAGGTATAAAGATCGGGACAGATGCAGAAACACACTTAGATGCAAAATTATCATTCGTGCAAAGTAAAAGGAAGGGTAAGAAATCATTCTGTACAGAAAGAAAAGTTAGTAGTAAAAATTCACATTAGGTACTAAAAGTGTGCATCAATAAGATATAAAATTTGGTTCACAACACTCCGGGGTGAAAAATCACCCTTCGTGCAAAATCAACATTCGTAATAGAAAAATACATTTAGGTATAACCTTACTTTTAGTTCCAAATAGTTTCAGGTGCAAAATCCCTCTTAGTGCAAGATAAGTAGTATTACATTTTGTACTAAAATCACTTTTATGTACAAAGTAACACGAAGACCTAAAATTCAAACTTGGTGCAACATCAGCTGGAGCGAGGAAACACCTTCAAGAGCAACAAGCACATTTTGGTCAAAAATAGTCATTACATTAGTATAACAACGCTTTTACTTCTACTCACATCACTATCCATACACAGCAAGGGGAAGCATTGCGGTGGACTAACACACCTAAAAGGCAATAGCCAAGTTGTTGGCTGACCACATCTAAAATGGACACTTTCTTCAAGCAATGGTTGGAGAACGGATGTAAACTCATGCATGGCTGATGAGGGCAAGTGCTTAGTTTGTAAACAAACCAAAAAAACTATTTAATAAGGTGTCATGGCCCTCATCAGAAGGCCACTGCAGCTTGCAGAAGCCATTGCCTCTGCCAGTGCTGCCAATGAAAGTACAAATACAACTTCTAACCAGCACACTCTGACAATGTTGACAATTCAGACATTCTCAAGCCATTCAAACTAAAAGGATGGTTTGGGTGCCATGTATTAGTCATTTTGAATATAAATTAAATTATTACAAAAATGTTGAGCTAATTTCGAAATTAGACAAACAGCACCGCCATGTGGTGGACGGTAACAAGCGCCGGTGTTGAAGATTGAGTGCCAGGACCAAGCACCAGAAACCGCTGGCTCAAATTAAGCACTGAAGAGGGCACACCAAAAGCCCTTTTCATCCGTGTATGTCTCCAGTGTTGATGACATGAGCTCAACCAACAGATAAGTGGTCTCTAGCCAGAACTAATCAATGCGTGCAAATTCACAGTTTTCTTGGTAGTTTACTGCTTCTATAAAACAAAAAAAGAACAATATCTATTACACTTGTCTGATGATCATCTAGCTTTAATCTATCTTTTCTCCCCCAGGCGCCCTTGCTTGGTAGATTCTTTTACAGCCAGGACACCATAGGCTCAGGACCAGGGCACAAGTCCTATAAAAAGAAGTGGGGGGGAACTAACCAAGTAAGGCAGTATGCAAATGGCATGACGACACGACGAAGCGCATTAAAAGTATGTAGAGACCATATTTATTTTCTGTCTTTACGCCGGCTTGTACTCCCACCTTTTACTGAACTCTGCGGGTTATAGGCATTTCAAAACACTTTCTCTCTGCTATCGAATGATATGACGGCTTTGCCTGCTTGGGCATGGAGATCCGCACCACCATGATGTAGTCAGCAACATTACACATGATGATACATAAATGTGGCAAACATGCGGCAGCATTCCTACAGACACAGCAGGAGATGTGGTAAGGCAAAGGGCTGCATTAAAAATAATGTGAGGAGGCAGAAGATCGCTGAAATGCCATATTTTCTTCAGTGTAACCAACGAGTCCCAGAACAGGGCGCGTAGACAGATGTCTTTTTGGGTCCCAGCCACAGTTCCTGATCTCTCAGCCTCTCAGTTCCAGCACATCATCCGGGAGGAATTTCGCAAGCGCTCTCTGCTGAGATTCCGCGCCCCATCCTGTTGTTGTGCATAATGTGTTTCAGTACGAAAAGTTTCTTATAACACAAGTTTCAGCGATCTCGTGTTTGAAAGTTTTTATTGGCAACAACTTGATTTCCGAAGCAGACTGAATTTAATGTCTTCTAAGAACTAATGCTTGATAAACGGGGGCTCCCAGGAAGAAGAAGGCGTCGCCAGTTCACGTTGCTCAATCTGTGCAACAAGTCCTTGACAACTGCTAAAGGTAAGTCCCGCCCCGGAAGCAGATGAGGAGCGTGGGGACCTCCGATGAGGTTTGCCTTCAGCAGAAGTTTCTAATAACCTCTGGACAACTGCATCGTGATTCAGGAAAGGAATGCAATTTTTCCAGAAAGGCCAGGGTGAGCATCCGGAACACGTAAAGAGTTTCTGAAACGAGCAATAATCTGATGCCCTCATCATAGCTTTTACTCCATTCTTAAACGTATGACCCCCGTGCTCAGGCAGAACATAAACAGAGGCATATGGCCAATCCCAGCAGGTTGAATATGCAACGGGAGGAAAAACCCACCACATGTAATCTGACTTTTTCATCATGTGTGTTCACTTTCGTTTCATAAACCCTGGATTATCTTCAACTATTTGCGAATTCGCAAAATACATTTAAGCAGAAGCATTTCTCACTTTTTTACTAGATCTATAGAGCAAGCATGACTATCTTCAGACCGAATTTACAGATTTAGATCCAATTAAATTCACCTTTTAACGTAAAAGAAGCTTTATGCTGGGCTACTCACATTTTAAATCACTTTTTGCAAAAGAACTAGCAAGCAGTAAATGGCGAACTCAGGCACTGCTCTCATGAAAGAGTTGTTAGAACACCACTACTTGAGGTCTCACAGGAGGAGTCCCAGAATGCTAAGTAGCGGCTGCAAGGCGTTTCCGTGGTATTGCTGGAATAATGCGCAAGCAGGATGTTATATATGAATTCAAATAGAATGCGCTAGCTAGTCCTAGGATTATAACGGACTTCTCTTTGTCCATCATGCAATACTCTTTGATACTTATAAAAATTAGAACACAAGAAAAACTGTATCCAGGCGAGCCGGAGGCTAACCAAGTAACTCAGAAAAAAGGTCACATAAGCGCGAGTAACGGAGTAACGGGGTTCATGGTGAGGGACTCCGTGGCTCAGAATCCAGGCAATAACACATTTGATCCCCAAGTTGCCACTCGGCAAATCTGTCGTAGAAGTAGATTACCACAAAATCTTTCTGTTCTAGAACATCAATGGTTGGCTCATCAGCTGTTTTATAACAAGATGAGATGCAGGAAACTATCCAACTAGCTCAAGCTATTTTTAAGGGTAAGTCCCATACAAGTGTACCATAACTGACATGTAAGTTGTTTATTTTATGCACTCCATGGTACTCGATAGAACCTAAGGGCTCTCTTTACTGAAGGGACTCTTGCATATAAAGTGAGCGCTTCGAAGGGTTGGTTCAAGAAGGAAGCATTAGTGTAATCGTGTGATTTATCTGAAAATCTTAACTTCTTGAACGGATGTGCCAGTGAGAAAATCATATTATTTTCACATGCTGCAGAGGACGTGTGCGGGTTTAAGACCTAGATGTCGGACACCTGCCATGCCAATGAGACAGCCATTAAGAAAACCTCCTTCGATAGAAATGTTGGAGGCCAGACTTCTGCAAAGGTGCAACAAACCAGTTCATACTTTTTAAAATGAGTGTTAATTCCCATGTGCCTCCCAACCACAGGGAAGACTTGGCTCTAACACAAGGACAGTGTTCTAGATGAAACATTATGGCCTATAAGAAGAATGTATGGGACTTGCTTCCCTCTCTAGCACATACTACAAATCAGTCTGTTTCCCCATGGACCAGCTGTAGTATCTTTTCTATGTAAAAGTATGCAAGACCCAGGTAGTGTGACGCTTAGCCTATTTCAAGACTCTCATACCATCTTGCAGAAGTTTGAAATGTCCAAATAGGCCTCAGGGAATCAGGAAGCAAAGGCAATCCATTTTACATTCCGAGCAGTAGGACTCCATGTTGGCTTACAATGTCAGCGAAAATACAACTACAGTGAACGTTATGATAGCTGCTTAGATTGCCCGCTTTAGTATTTTACATGCCTGGGCACTTGATCACAAATATCTTCCAGTCTAACTCTGGAAGCTAACATCAAATTGATTAATTGATTCAAAAAGAGTCTGTCTTTTGTGCCTCTCAGCTTATGCCAATAGCGTAATATCACAGTGTTCGACGTGAATGGTTAGGAAAGTGGGCATAGTACTCCCAGCTCTAGCATATTTAAGTGGCACAATGTCTCCATCGCAGCTCTGAGATGTACACACACGCATTGCAATCCTGCAAGAATATTCCATCACCATAAAGTGGAAACAAAGTTATGTCTGTAGGGGAAGCTTTATATCAACACATTTCTTCTTAAATAAGACCATGGAAGTGACGTAGATAGAGAGTCAGCTTGTTCTCCCAATCCCTTCAGTTTTAGTATCAGTAGTTCTTGAGACGCTGTGGAAATGACAAACTTAGATTATGCAATGGAGTCCCAGTAGGATGTAATTTGGGATAGAATAGTGCATTTGATGTCTTATTGATGGATGAAGAATTGACGTATAGAAGACACTAGAACATAATTTATTGACCCTCGCATCCATCACAGCTCCCAAGTACTGGTGTATATCGCTCCAGGCTCAACAGAATTTCATGAATCCTCGATACGTTTTGCAGTGATTTCAGGAAACACCTGGATTTCATCGCCCACTTAACTAAGCAGAGAAACACGAAAATGTTATTCTTTCTTTGAAAGCATGCCTCTAGGAAATTATTTTATATAAATTTTATGAAGGATGGCAAATATGTTAAAGGATTATTAAAAGTGAAATTTGGGGCTTGTTTTGTACATTCAAATTAAGGAAGAGTTTGTCGTGTTAGTCTACTCTCCACATCAATTAATTCATCTTCCTGAGTTAAAAATGGTCTGAACTATTCTTTCCGACCAATTTTTGGTACAAGATAATGAAGAGGAAAAACCATCCTCATATATGCAGAGACCCGTCACCTTCAAAAGTGTGTACTATGAAGAGCTCGCTATTCTTGAATACTTATGGTTACCCCAGCGCTTTTAAAGGGAGAGGATCTCAAAATGCAGAATCTAATATGGGCCATTTCTTCCTTCAAAACTATCTATAAAAAAAGAAAGGTAAAGGACTGATATTGATCTTGCTAAAAGAGCCAATTTAAAAATAGTAACTAAATTGGGGATTGCCTTTAATTATAATGCTGCAGTAGTTTCATTATAAAATTTGGAAATGTAGTACGCTCTCTATTTTCACTTGTTGCAAACAGCCACCAACAGTAAACAAAACACTTTAGTTCGAGGCATATGAGCTTCAGATTGTACACTATGCATATATCGCCATCTGGTATTGGGCTCGGATGCCTGCACTTTGTTGGTGTCTTGGAAGAGTCTTTTGTAGGCACGAGATAGGTGACTCCTCCCTTGGACAATAGTGCGCATGGGCATCGACTCCATCCTCAGATTGTTTTTTCCGCCATTGGGTTCGGATGTAACTTCTGCGCTCCGGTTCGACGCCTTATTCTCCAAACCTTTTCGACGCCCAAACTATCTACAACTCGACGGTATTGTTTCCGATCACGTGCTCTTCAACGCGCATCTCAACTACTCGATTCCAGTCGTCGCCGCGGGCCGCTGGGCCGATCGACGCCGTTCGGGCCTACAGCTTATGGAAAGGACTCCATTTAATAAATGCCTCCAGTGTGGAGCGAAATTCCCACACAATGACCACCACACCGTCTGTAACCTGTGTCTCTCACCCAAGCACGACGAGAACAGTTGCCAGGCCTGCGCCTCTTTTCAATCCAAAAAGACCATCCGTGATCGCTGGGCCCGACGACACATCATGGCGCAGTGAGCAGCTCAGGCACCAGTGGACATCTTCGATGAAGGCCCAGATGTCCCGGAGGAGGATTCTGAGGACCTGGAAATTGTGTCCGAAGCAGACGACCACATCACTCCTGGTCAACAAGTGAGTATAATTGCCCCTACCCAAACTCCACCCGAAAAAAAGAAGGCCCTGGGTCAAGACTTCGCCTGCTGGCCCCTGTCGCAGCCGAAAACAAGCTTCAGAAGCCCCGCCCCTGGGCCCGGCTCCTAAGATAAGGGACAAGCCGAGCAAACTGCATCTCAGTGTCCCGCAAGCGCCTTCGGCACCGAAGATGGGAGAGCAACCTACTCCCAAAAAGAAGTCGGCAGCGACCACCTCGACACCGAAAGAAAAACCATCGGATCCGAAACCAAAGCATTCGGAACCGAAAAAGATTTCCGTCTCCATAGCCAAGCCAAAGGACCCCAAACCACCTCCCAAGGCCTCGGAGCAGAAATCCAAACCCCGCTCGGACCCGAAGAAGTCGGCGCCGAAAGCAGTTACCGAGGAGGAAGAATATTTTTGACCGGATCCTGTCGATCCGAAACAGAAAAAACTCCATATAGACCCCAAAACAGGACATGTGGCTGCTGTTCCACAAAAGAAGAGGAAGCTGGACACACCAGACACTCCTGCAGTGCCTGTGAAGAAAAAAGACAGTGCCACTTCACCTATACAACCCTCTTCTCCTGTTCTTCCTCCTGAGCCTGTTCTTCCTCCTGAGCCTGTCCTTCCTCTTGAGCCTGTCCTTCCTCCTAAGCCTGTCTCTCCTCCACATCCTCCAAAACTTCCACCACACTCACCACCACCACAGGATGATGATGATGATTTAGGGGGTGGGGGAGGCAACAATGACCCTTTCACTGACCCTGATGATGACATGGACGTATCACAGGACGATTGGGACGATTATGATGACCCAATAGATTCCCCAGACCTCCCTGACCCCCAGGCATATCCAACAAAGCCATCTCCCCCAGATGACAATATTGGCTTTGGTCAGCTGGTAAATAGAGCTGCTGTCCACCATGGTGTTCAGGTGCATTCTGACCCTGCAGACGAGGACTTCCTTCTAGACACATTCGAACAGTCACAGAAGACTGTCCTGCCAATGCTAAAGGGGGTCATTAAACATGCCCCCGACATATTCAAGGACCCTGTGAGAGCTAGAATTCTCAATCCCAGGATTGACAAAAAATATAAACCAGCTCCCGATGATCCCACCTACATCAAGGGGCAACTACCCTTAGACTCAATAGTGGTAACTAATGCTAGGAAACGTGCCAATTCTCAAACCTCTGGCGATGCACCACCTCCGGATAAAGAATCTAAGTTGTTAGATGCCCCTGTCAAGAGAGTTAACGCCCAAGCAGCTAATCACTGGTGCATAGCCAACACCCAAGCATTATGTGCTAGGTACAATAGGGCTTCCTATGACCAACTAGAAACCCTATTACAACATTTACCTGATCAAAATAAAACTCAGGCAAATGATTTAATTCAGGAGGGCAAATTAATAACCAATGCATCAATCAAGTGTGCCCTTGAGGCAGCTGACACAGCCTCTAGGTCTATTAACACTAGTGTGTTACTCAGACGACATGCCTGGCTACGCATCTCAGGCTTCAAACAGGAGGTACAAACAACTATCCTAAATCAACCCTTCAATCAGGAACAACTTTTTGGACCGGCTGTAGACACCACTCTAGAGAAAATGAAAAAGGACACGTAGAGTGCTAAATCCATGGGGGCATTACAGTCTCCATCCACACGTGGTTCCTTTCGTCACTCCATCTATAGAGGAGCACCCAAAAACATTGGAACAGACACTGCCTCCTCTTCCTACAAAAACACCACGCAAACATCCCCCAACAGAGGATATTTTAGAGGCGGATACAGGGGAAATAACAACAAAGGGAGAGGCCGAGGTAACAACAACACTCGCGCCTCCCCCACTAATAAGCAGTGACTTCCCTCCACTCCCTCCAGACCATTCCACTCCGGTCGGAGGGAGACTCTCACAGTTCCTACCTGTCTGGAATTTCATCACTACAGACAAGTGGGTAAGACAAATTATCCAGTATGGTTACTGCCTGGAACTTATAGCAACCCCACCGACCATACCACCCAAACAGCGTCCTATGCTCACGGAACATCTCACGCTCTTAAAACAAGAGGTTTTCTCACTGCTTCAAAAGCAGGCAATGGAACTAGTTCCCTTACAGCATCAAGCAACAGGGGTTTACTCGCTGTATTTCCTAATCCCAAAAAGGACGGCACCCTAAGGCTAATACTCGACCTCAGACCCCTCAATCTCTACATACAGTCATATCATTTTCATATGATCACTCGTCAACAGGTCCTCCCACTACTTCAACAAGGCGACTTCCTTGCCACACTAGATCTCAAGGACGTCTACTTCCACATTCCCATACACCCTGCTCACAGGAAGTATCAAAGGTTCATAGTGGACGGACAACACTATCAGTTCAAAGTCCTTCTATTCGGGGTGACCACCGCACCCAGAGTGTTCACAAAGTGCCTTGCAGTAGTAGCAGCACACTTGAGATGACAACAAATTCATGTCTTTCCATATCTCGACGACTGGCTAATAAAAGCCAAGTCATTCAACCAGTGTGTTCATCACACTCATCAAACCATCCAGCTGCTACACGACTTGGGATTCACAGTAAACTACACCAAGTCAAATCTTCAGCCCTCCCACATATATCAGTATCTAGGGGCCACATTAGACACCTCCAGAGCTCTGGCATATCCCAGTCCAGCCAGGATAAACAGTATGAAACACTAATCACCAAATTTCAGCCACAGCATTCCCTCCCAGCAAGGTTATTCATGCAACTCATAGGAATGATGGCCTCTTGCATTTTTATCGTACCTCATGCAAGACTTCAGATGCGCCCCTTACAGGAATGCCTAGCACGTCAGTGGAACCAGGCGCAAGGACAACTTACAGATCTGGTGTTGGTGGACAGCAGCACACATCGCTCTCTGCAGTGGTGGAACCCACAAAACCTTTCCAAAGAGCGGCCGTTCCTAGAGCGGGTTCCACAGATAGTGCTAACAGCAGACGCATCACTCACAGGCTGGGGAGCCCATCTCCTAAACCACACAATTCAAGGCAAATGGACCACTCAACAGAAAGTGCTCCACATCAATCACCTAGAATTCCTGGCAATATTTATAGCATTAAAATCATTCCAAGTAGATCTACATCACAGAATATCCTAGTCCGGACAGACAACATGACAGCCATGTATTACATACAAAAACAAGGAGGCACACATTCTTTGCAGCTGTCCCAGCTGGCACAAAACATTTGGAGATGGGCCATTCCACAAACTTGTGGTAGAACGTCTTCCAGGAGTTCACAACCAGACTGCGGATCTGCTAAGTTGACAGACACAGCAGATACACAAATGGGAACTTCATCCCAAAGTTCTTCAACCATTTTTTCAAATGTGGGGTCAACCAGACATAGATCTGTTCGCCACACACGCAAATGCAAAATGTCCAACCTTCGCCGCCAGGTTTCCACAACCGTTGTCCAAAGTCAATGCGATATGGATGAACTGGTCAGGCAGATTTGCGTACGCTTTTCCGTCACTCCCACTGATTCCCCTAGTAGTACGCAAGCTCCGTCGCTTTAGATGATCCTGGTAGCTCCCACATGGGCACGGCAACCGTGGTGCACAGCACTACTGGAACTCTCAGTAGTTCTACACCAAAAACTACGCCTCTCCCCAACATTGCTAACACAGAACCATGGAGAGATAAGGCACCCCAATCCACGTCAACTGAATCTAGCGATCTGGCTCCTGAAGTCTTAGAGTTCGGTTATCTTAACCTTCCGCCGGACTTTATGAACATCATTAAAGAAGCCAGGCGCCCATCTACTAGATCTTGCTATGCAGCAAAATGGAAAAGATTTGTCATGTACTGCAATAACAATAAAACTGATCCGCTGTATGCTTCAATCCAGGCCATCATTTGCTATTTGCTACACTTACAAAGGTGTAATCTAGCATATTCATCCATACGATTACATCTAGCTGCACTTGCTGCTTATTTACAAAACAGACAACACTTGTCACTATTTAGAGTACCTGCAATTAAAGCCTTAATGAAGGGCCTTAAAAGAATAGTTCCTCCCAGACTGCCACTCTGTCCGGTGTGGAATTTAAACACTGTTCTTACCAGGCTCATGGGTCCCCCATTTGAACCTCTACATAAATGTGAACTGCAGTTCCTCACATGGAAGCTTTCCTTGTCGCAATTACCTCTCTCAGAAGGGTAAGTGAGATCCAGGCTTTAACCATACAGGAACCATTCTTACAAATACATCGTAACAAAGTGGTTCTCAGAACAAATCCAAAATTCCTTCCCAAAATAATCTCTGCTTTTCATCTTAACCAATCAGTTGAGTTACCAGTGTTTTTCCAAATCCCAGACTCTGTAGCAGAGAGCTCTTCACACACTAGATGTCAAAAGAGCCCTACTTTATTACATTGACAGGAAGTAAGCCCTTTCGAAAGACAAAACAACTGTTTGTAGCCTTCTCACCTCCTCATAAAGGTAACCCCATCTCCAAAGCTGGGATCGCGTGGTGGATAGTAAAATGCATTCAAATATGCTACTAAAAGGCTAAACGCACATTAACAATTCCCCCTAGAGAGCATTCAACACGCAAACTAGGGGCTTCTATGGCATTCTTAGGGAACATTTCCTTAGATGACATCTGTAAAGCAGCAACATGGTCTACACCACACACCTTCACCAAACACTATTCTTTTGACGTGCAGGCTTAGCAACAAGCTTCTGTAGGCCAAGCTGTTCTTAAAACCCTTTTTCAAACTACTGCAACAGATACAGGTGACCACCGCTAGGGGAGACACTGCTGTACAGTCTATGCATAGTGAACAATCTGCAGCTCATATGCCTCGAACGGAAAATGCTAGTTACCAGTATGCATCTGTTCTTGGCATGTAGTGCTGCAAAGTTGTACATGCCCACCGCTTCCCCGGAACCTGTATCTGTTCCAGTATTATCTTAATTAGATACATTCACATGGACTTCTCCAGTATTGGGGTGTCTTTCATAGATTCAAATGCTTGAATATTCCCCGTCGTCGAAGTGGGAGTCCCACGGTACATAAAAAGCAATAAGTCTCATGGATATATAGATACATACATAAACCATATAAGAATAAGATACATATATAAATAAACTTTATATAGTTCAAAATAACTATCAAGTGAAAAGTACCATAGGATTAACATTGACACATAGGAAAGCATTGAAAACCAGGAATCACTTTACTGACATATCCATGTTGTTTTTATAGTCCAAACTGCGGCCAATCAGGCGCAAACACCCTCTAGAACCTTCTCCTCAGAGGCTCGGGCCCACAGATTTTCTACCGCACGTCGTGTGAAGGGAGTCTTCCTGAGCTCTGCTCAGTTTATTTCTCTGGTTTGAATTTGCTCATCATGTCTTCAAGTAAGTCTCTTTTTCGTCCCTGTGCCTCTTGTGGGAAGTTAAGCCTTTTTTCTGAGGATCCTCATGAAAAATGTATTTACTGCCTTTACCCTGACCACAAGGTAGCCAACTGTAAGATTTGTAGAACTTTCTCACAGAAGACACTAAAGGACAGGGAAGGTCGCCTCTTGTTGTGGCTCCAAAAACGGAAGGATTCAGATAATCCCCTTTCTGAGGTGGAAAGTATGGCTTCTGCTCGCACCGGAGTCTCCAAGCGTAGTAGTGTTCAGCAGTTGCCATCTCCCTTTCTGAAAAAGAAAAAACTTCAACTTGTGGGAGTTTCTTCAGTAGCTACTACGCCAACGCCCCCGAGATCTCACTCTCAGGCGTCCGTGACTCCTTCAGTGCATGTTTCTGGTCAAAAACGTGCAAAACCGTCCACAGGCCTGTCGACGGTTCCTCCGTCGACGAGATCTGCTACCTCTTCAACCTAGTCGATGACGGTTTCAAGCAGATTTGCTATGTCGTTGACGACGACTTCGTCGACGTACTCTCCGTCGACGGTAGTATGTGTATCCTTCAAGGCTGTCTCGTCGACAATCCTGATATCTTCGTTGACGACTCAGAAGACTGTTGTCCCGTCCAGTCGACGATGATTAAAAAGAAAAAGAAGACGACGTCGCCAATGATTAAAACTTCATCGACGACAGCCTCGTCGTCGACAGCAGCCTCGTCGACGCGGACATCGTCGACGGCTACTTCGTCGGCGGCGGCGGCCTCGTCGACGGTGGTGTCAAATTTTGCATCTCTGCCTCTGGTACCATTGTCTACGCCATCTGATCTGGTTGACGAATCCTTGTTACAGCGTCGTCATGCTGTGCTGGACTCCATTCTGATACCACCGGCCACTCAGCCACCTCATCAGTTATTTCCTTCTGGTAACTAGGATGTTTCTGAATCTGATGAGGACGTTCAGCCTTCATTCCGGGCTGCTCGCAGTCCATCTGAACTCTTCATTAAATGCCAGGATTTCGAGGATGATGATGACTCGCATGATCATTACAATCAGGAACAGGAACAAGGTCCTCCTGCACAGGTTCCTATGGCGCAACTTCCTTTGTCGCTCATATCCAACCTCCAATTTATGTTGGAAGATTATAATCGTCGCTTTCCATCCTCATCTCATGGTTCTCCGCATAATGCATCACCAATCTTTCCGGCTCCTCCTGTGGCCCCAGCGGAGCCGACACCTTATGCACCTCCATTAAATCCCTCTACAGAGAGTGTTGGTGACGGTCATCAGGATATAGAGGACGGAGAGCTCCATGGCGATGACGATACGATGGCTGAATGGGATGACTATCAAATAAATTCGCCTTCATCACCTCCAAAGTCACCAGCAAATTCTCCGCCTGTCGATATCTCAGGTTTCCATCAGCTAATGGAAAAAGCGGCTCAACGGTTTCATCTTCCCATGGTCGTCGGGGAAGAGGATTGCTTTCTGTACGACTTCAAATCGCAACCACAAAAACAGGTCCGGGCAGTGCCCATCATTGACTTCGTTTGGAACGAGGGAATTAAGCTAACGAAGACCCCTAATTCAATCCCTGCGGTTCTTCCGCAATTAGAGAAGAAGTACAAGGCCCCAGATTCTTCTCCAGCTTGCTTGGTGTCCCAACCTAAGCCGGACTCAGTTATCACCCAGGCGGCTCAATGTCGTTCGAAGAACCCCTCGTCTCCTCTTTCGTCTCCACCTGACCGTGATGGTCGACGCCTAGATGCCATCGGCAAGAAGTTCTCTACTATGGCCTACACAACAGTAAGAGCGGCTAATTCACTGGCCATTCTGGGCCGTTACGATCGACAAATGTGGTCGGACATGGAGTCTTTTGCTAAACTTATTCCAGAACCCTCTAGAGCGGACGCTCTAAAGATCTTGCAAGAGGGTGAGAGAGCTTCTTCTGAAATCATTGGATTTCGACAGCTTGCTGGAGCGGCTGTTTTAAGAAGGCAGGGCTGGCTGCGTTCCACTTCTTTCCGCCAAGAGGTCCAGGCCAAGATCCTGGATATGCCCTTTGATGGAGAATCCTTGTTTGGGCAGCATGTGGAGGACGCCCTGCAAACAATCAAGAAGGACACAGACGGCTCGTTCTCTCGGCACGCTCCAGTTTCGAAAGCAGCCTTTTCGGGGTGCTCGCGGACACGGCACCACATCTTCCTTTCGTGGGAATTCCAATCAGTACCGTTCCTACAACCAAGGGCACCAACGTTTTTCATCCCAGACTCAACAGTCTTACAGACAACAGACTGGTAAATCCTATAGAGGCAAGTCAAATTATAGAGGAAACTCCTCCAAGAAACAATGACTGTCTACGCTTAAGTTCCCCACTTCACAGTTTTTCCCCTTCCCCAGTTGGAGGACGGATCTCCCAATTCTTTTCAAATTGGTCCTCAATCACCTCGGACCGTTGGGTGTTGGACATTGTTTCAAAGGGCCATGCCCTAGAATTTGTAAAGATCCCTCGAAACACCCCTCTATCCGGACTTCCTCCCGCTCATCTAAAGGAACTTTTCCATCAGATCCACATTATGCTCAAGAAAGGGGCCATCGAAGTGGTTCCGAAATCCCAGAAGGGTTTAGGGTTCTATTCCCGTTTTTTCCTCATACTAAAGAAATCGGGGGAGTGGCGCCCCATCCTCGATCTGAGGTTTCTCAACAAGTTCATAAAGGATCAGTCATTCCGCATGATCACGCTGAAGGACATTCTTCAGTTCCTCTCTCAGGGCGATTTCATGACAACAATCGATCTTCAGGACGCTTACTTCCATGTACCGATCTTACCACGCCACAGGAAATACCTACGTTTTCGTGTAGGTCACAGGGATTTTCAATTCAAGGTACTGCCCTTCGGGCTTCGCTCAGCTCCTCGAGTCTTCACAAAGGTCCTTGCCCCGGTGGTGGCCCATTTGAGGTTGAGAGGCATCCAAATATTCCCATATTTAGACGATTGTCTCATCAAGTCTCAGTCCTCCCACCAAGCAGCCCTCGACACTCAGTGCTGTCAGACTCTGTTTCACTCTTTGGGCCTGTCGATCAACATACAGAAGTCTCAGCTCACGCCAACTTTGTGCAAAACTTTCCTCGGCGCTACGGCCATGGCCATGGCTTTCGCCTCTGCAGATCGGCAAACACGGATTCTGCAGCTCGCAAACTCTATCAGATCAAAGCAGTCCGTTTCAGTCCGCATATTGAAGTCTTTTCTGGGGATGGCGTCCTCATGCATTGGTTTGATCCCACATTGCAGACTGAAGAGTCGTCCTATTCAGGAGGAATTGGACAAGCAATGGCGTCAGGTCTCCGGTTCTTTCAACGACCAGATTGTTGTAACCGCTCGCATGGCTCAAGCTATGCATTAGTGGACTCGTCCTCGCAACATCGCAGCTGGACCGCCTTTTCTGACGACAGCCCCGGATCTCATTCTTACCACAGATGCATCCCTGGAAGGGTGGGGCGGACACCTTCAAGATCTGTCCGTCAAAGGCAAGTGGACACTAGCTCAACGTTGATGGCACATCAACAGGCTGGAGCTGATGGCGATCTTCGTGGCGCTCAAATCCTTCCTGCTCCAGCTTCAAGGGGAGTCAGACCTCATTCAGACGGACAACACCACCAGCATGCACTACCTAAACAAGCAGGGCGGGACAAAATCTCCGCTACTGTCCCAGCTGGCTCAGAAGATCTGGGATTGGGCCCTACTACATCGGATTATGCTCCTTGCAGTCCACCTGCCCGGCATTTCCAATATTCTTGCAGATGCACTCAGTCGGTCAACGTCATCGACCCACGAGTGGGAATTGCATCAGCCGTCTCTAGACTTTGTCTTCGGCCTTTGGGGTCGTCCGAGTCTCGATCTCTTTGCAACCCCACAGAACAGCAAATGCCAGTCCTACGCAAGCTGGCTTCCCCACAGAGGGTCGTGCGGAAATGCCCTTTCGATCAATTGGTGCAGGATGTTTGCCTACGCTTTTCTGCCGATCCCTCGGATTCCTCAAGTGTTGTGGAAGATGCGGGGACAACCGTGCCACATTCTTCTGATTGCTCCATGGCGGCCTCGTCAGGCATGGTTCTCGGAGTTGCTCCTCCTCTCCCAATGCGAACCCATTCTTCGTCACCCGAGGCCGGACCTTCTAACGATGAAGGACGGTCGGATTTGCCATCCGAATCCCAGTTCACTCAAATTGTCTGCTTGGAACCTGAGCACCTTGAATTTGCTCACTTGAACATTCCGCCGGCCTGCAGAGAAGTTTTGGCTAGGGCGCGGGCGCCTTTCACAGTGAAGACCTACAAGCTAAAATGGAAGCGCTTTTGTCACTGGTGTGCGTCGGTGCACATCCATCCAGTGCGCGCCTCCCCGGCACAGATTCTGCCTTTCTTCCTGCAGTTGGCACAGTCAGGATTATCTCATTCCACCTTAAAGGTCTTTCTAGCGGCAATATCTCGCTTTCGTCAGGACGGCACGTCCTCTCTTTATTCATCTAGAGTAATACAGCAATTCTTTAAAGGTCTCTTCCGGATGTTTCCGCCCATTCGGCATCCTCCACCCACGTGGCGTCTTAACATCGTATTAGCACAGCTCATGCAGGCGCCCTTTGAGCCAATCCATTCAGCGGATTTCAAATTTTTGACATGGAAAGTGGCCCTTCTGCTTGCACTGACTTCCTCTCGCAGAGTAAGTGACATTCACGCCTTTACGATCCAACCTCGTATTCTTCAATTTAGATCGGACTGTGTTATTCTCCGCACTAACCCTGCTTTCATGCCTAAAGTGACGTCCGATTTTCATCTCAATGAACCCGTAATTTTGAAAACATTTTTCCCTCATCCGCAACCTCCAGCGGAACAGAGTCTACACTCGTTGGACTTAAAGAGGTGTCTCAAATTCTACATCAGCAGAACGGCACCCTTTCGCAAGTCTGATCAGCTGTTTGTGGCCTACGGGCGCACCTGTAAAGGACAGTCTGTTACCAAACAAACAATTGCACGTTGGGTTTCTTCAGCAATATCTTTCTGCCATCAGAAGGCTGGCAAGCCTCTTTCTTCTGGAGTGAGGGCGCATACTACGAGAGCAATGTCCTCTTCCACTGCCCTGTTTGCCGGTGTGCCTATCCATCAGATTTGCCGGGCAGCTACGTGGTCCAGCAGGCACACGTTCACGAAGCACTACTGCCTGGATACGATCAATGAGGCTGATACGGCTGTGGGCCAAGCAGTGCTTCGAAATCTCTTTAAATAAGGTGAGCCTCTGCTACTTCCCTCCTCCTTGGGGGTTATCAGTTGCCTATTTTTATCATGCAATGTCATTATATTTCATGCAACGTTGATACGGCCTTTTCAAGCTGCAGGGTACTGCTCACTATTCTATTCAAGCATGTGAATCTATGAAAGACACCCCAATACTGGAGAAGAACAAATGTTACTTACCTGTAAACTGTGGTTCTCCCGTATTGGTGTCTTTCATAGATTCACATGCGACCCACCCTCCTCCCCTCAGAGGCTCTCTCGCTCTCTCTCTCTCTCTCTTCTCCTCATTAGACACTCTTGTGCTACGAAACTCTGAGGGCCTGAGCCTCTGAGGAGAAGGTTCTAGAGGGTGCTTGCGCCTGATTGGCCGCAGTTTGGACTATAAAAACGACATGGATATGTCAGTAAAGTGATTCCTGGTTTTCAATGCTTTCCTATGTGTCAATGTTAATCCTATGGTACTTTTCACTTGATATGTTATTTTGAACTATATAAAGTTTATTTATATATGTATCTTATTCTTATATGGTTTATGTATGTATCTATATACATGAGACTTATTGCTTTTTATGTACCGTGGGACTCCCACTTCGACGACGGGGAATATTCAAGCATGTGAATCTATGAAAGACACCAATACTGGAGAACCACAGTTTACAGGTAAGTAACATTTGTTCGTCTTACTGACTCCATCATTTTCCATCATGGCGAAGAACAAGGTGAGAGTGGAGTCGATGCCCATGCGCACTATTGTCCAAGGGAGGAGTCACCGATCTCGTGACTACAAAAGACTCTTCCAAGACAACAACAAAGTGCAAGCATCCGAGCCCAACACGAGATGGCGATCTATGCATAGTGTACAACTCTGCAGATCTACATGCCAAGAACAGATGCATACTGATAAGTAGCATTTTCCTTACCAAACATCTCAGAGATTTTGTAGCAGAATTGAAAAGTTTTACTCTCAAGTTTATCTGCAATACCGTTAATAGACTATTTTATCTGAAGGCTGGAGAGGGCTGTAGCACCCTCTGCAAACACAATTTTCCGTGTTATAGGTGTCAGACCGGCTTCAGACCAGGGGGCGCAGAGGGAGCATGGCTTGGCAGGGAGGAGAAACATTATCCTATTGCTTGAGCTCTAGAGGATACACTGCAATTTATTGAGTAATATTCTGCACACATGCCATAACTGAGGAAAGAATGTAGGTGGACAAAGGGGCAGAAACCATGACTCAAACGGTCTCGAGTGTAGCAGCAAGGAATGAAGGAGAGGGGCAGCACCTCCTCCTCTTCCACCCAACATAAAGCATAAGATTGGGGCATGAGGCCACGAGGTGCTCTAGACTGGTCCTGGCTGAAAAATAAGTCCAGGTGTACAAGTAAAGGAGAGGCAGAGGGGAGTGATAGGCTGCAAAAGCAAATGATTCTCACATGGTGCAGAGGCAGATCCCTGAAGAATGCAGGATTGAACTATATGCCCAGACCCCAAGGCATACCAGAGGTGTATGGGCAAAGGAGGTGATACAGGCTGAATTGGTGGCCACACTGAAGTGTGTGTACTGGTGGAAAGGCAGAGAAAAGTAGAGAGAACAAAGCAACAATAGCAGAAAACGCAGCGAGGGGCGATAGCCTAAATGCACGCGGACTGTGATGCCACATAGGAAGCAGCATGGAACTGGCTGCAGGTTTCACTTCGGGGGCCTTCCTCGGCATGTGTTGCAGCACTCCACTGGTCCCACCCTTTTCAAGAATCACATCCGAGCCCGATGGCGGAAAAAAACAATCGGAGGATGGCGTCGAAGCCCATGCGCAGTACGGACCGAAGGAGGAGTCACCGAACTCGTGACTTCCAAAGACTGTCCAAGAACAAAAACAAACTGCAAACATCCGGGCCCAACACCAGATGGCGATCTATGCACAGTGTATAATCTGCAGCTCATATGCCTCGAACATGTACTTTATCTAATAATCTAGAAAAAGTGGGCCATTTCTTGTTTCCATGAGATGCAAAGCCGTAAATGTAAATGAATAAAACATTCACAGTATGGATGATAAGTAGCGCCAGTTGCTCTTGGAGTAATGTCTCACAGTGTATTCTGATTGACCGGTGCACAAGGAGAATTTAACATCTGGAGTTTGAATCTAGAGTGGAACACAGAACTGGGTCGGTACAGGGAGCTTGGCTAAACACCTCTGAAGACTCAACATTTGTTACATGTTCTGAAGTGTCCAACCCCCAATATCTAACATTCTGTTGACCTACAGGAGTACTGCTGCACATTATTAGAGACGCTGCAGCCCACTGCAGAATCAGAAGATAAAACCCAGCTTGTGAAGAGGAGGGAGAAGGGTGCAACCCATAGGTTCCAGTGCCAATGAGTAAAAGTAAAGGGGCTGTAATGCAGTGACAGAATAAGCTACAGAAAAGTCAACAATTTTCACGTTAGATAATAGCATCTGTGAAATCACATTAACCATCGCTACGTTACCCCCTAGCAGCACTTGAGAACAAAACTGAAACATTTGAAATCCATATGAATCTTATCAGACAAGACTAAAAATGTTGCAAAGAGGGTTGGAGAGGTCAAGAAACAAACAGGAGTGTATGCACAATCCATTATAATGCTGTAACACAAAGAAAACAACTCAGCATTTACAGGCATGAAATGAAGATGTAGAGAGACCCTCAAACATAACAACATGCACCTTACAAGAGTGCCTGAGTGAGCAGAGGGTTGGTCTGCAGAGTGGTTTGTTGAGTCGTTAACAACATATACATTGAAGCACAAGAAATGGATTAATTTATTTGTGAAAGAATGCATCGAGCACCTGACACTCCAGCAGCCTGGGCACAAAGCCCAGTGCTAGCATAGCATAATTTGAGATACAGACAAGGATGCCATTTTATAGGTGGCAAGGACCTAGGGGTCCTTGCTGGTAGATGGTACAAAATTTCTGCTACTTCCTGACTTCACAATAGCTGTACAGCGACAAAGGCAAACCGCTTAGGCCGGGAACTCTGAGTGGAAAACATCAAATACATGATGCTGTTTCTGACGAGACTAAGAATCTTGATAACAAAACTTGGCACTTCATCTCGTCAACTGAAATATGGCACTGGCTGGAATCCCAAGAGGCAGAAAGCAGGATAGACGATGTACAGCAGATATGCGAAGACAGTAGATGTCGATGAAAGGTCTGGCAACTGTTGCCATGTCTGCATTCAATGGCAGATGACATGTTAAACACAGCATCTTGAAACGCTAGTTAGAGGATATTATATCATTTATACTCACAGCTGAGAGTAAAAAATGGCTGCAGGTATTTATACTTTGTACTTTGCTAAAAACTCTGAGTTGCTTTACGATTTGAAGATCTTCATTTCAATTAACACTTTATCCACATAACCATGCTCGTGTGTCATAAAACACACAACAGTCTCTCAAGGTCATCAACTCATCACTAAACATATTTCCCTCGGAGCAGCCAAGTTGTAACTTCCACAAAGTCAAGGACTGGGACAAACCTAGGGTGACATTCTATAGGGCACAGTAGGCACTCCAAGAACGACTTATGATGGAAGTGAATCACAACAGAGATACATACTACAATCTGTTTTTCTTTGGCCAGTGTTTTGTACCGATGATCCTAAATTCAGTCTCCGCCTCCTGAAGCTGGGCCGCCTGAAGCTCATCCATCTCTCGGTCAGTGTGGCTTCCAAAGTGTGATTACCAGGGAAACAATACATGAGCACCAAGAAGTCATAATCATGTATAATGCTGGCATGACATTGCTATGGTTTTTTCTATGCAATACTGGATTTTGTTAGAATGTGCTGCAGATTTCACCGCTGCACAGCAGATTTTGCTCAAGTCATTCAGAAAAACTTAAATAAAGAGCCCATGAATAGCCTAGAAGGAGAAAGGAGAGAAAGCAGGGGAAGAGCAGCATATATTGTGAATTACTTACTGTGAGGGTTTCTGCCTCTTGTAAAGAGACTACATTTGAGAAGGATTTACAATTCAGTACGAAAAAGCAGAATTGGAGTACTCCATCTGGTTCGCAGACAGCTCCTGTTAAGTCACCAATAATGCGTGGCTTCCACAGTAGTGGTGGGCTGTCAGTTAAGATTTTTCTCAGGTGAGAGTTTCAGATTTACACATCAAAAAGGGAATAACTTAAATGAGTAATTGTCTGCTTCAACAAAGAAAAATATACACAATTTGCATTTAGAGTGAACAAATGTATATAAGGTAAAACTTGAGAAATATTTATTTATTTTGAAGTCATGGCATTTTTAACACATTCACTTTCAATTTCAGTATACAGAACAATAGTCTGTGGTTTTAGTTCCCAGACTGAGCAGAGTGGTCTGAAATGTAGTATTAAATGTGAGAAAGGATAGGTAAGAATGTATTAATTTACTCTTTAAATCGTTAAAAGCAATGGATCAGGGAAATGCAGAAAATTGGGCTTTGTTTTAGAACATGCATTTTTATGTATTATGTATGTATTTATTCATGCATTCTTATACAGTGCACACTTTAATATTTGAACACGAGCAAACCAATAACAGAGTAAAGTTTAGTAAGGAAGGTTCCGGAATGAGTTCGTGGACCGAAGCTGGGAGGAGCGCAAGATGATGAATCAAGTTATGATGAGCTAATGCTCATCGAACTTTAACCTAGTTGTGGATCGTACATATGTATATTAAGCCTTAATGTTTTTCTCAAAAATAATGTATAACTACTCATGTTTGTTGACTTGACTGTTAACTCAACTGTTTCTTGATATGTAAATATAAAGCTCTCTGATACCCTACTCTGGCTCATATTCGCACTATTTAAAACCCCAAATAAATAAAAAAAATAATGGGAGGACAGAAAATAGTGTACTGCACAACTAAAGAAGAGGTGATTCGAAGTATTGAAAGTAAACAAAAAAGAGAAAAAAATGTGAAAGAGGCGGCGACTTGTAGGGAAAAGTTTCCATATGATCCGGTCCTGCATTACAAATGAGGATTGAGGGATTTAGGTGGCTTCCAAATTGTAACGCTTTTAGTTTTTTGCCTGAAAAATGAATAGAGATTTAGACTGTTGAATGATCATCGAGAACAAGTTCCAAATCGATGTTGCAGTGTCTGAAAAAGATTTTGAGGCTGCACTTCGGTTGTTGAATTTCCTGGTTTCAAGCATCAGATTCTGTAGGCTCTTTAAAGTAAATTTCCCGTTACACTGTGGGTCTCTGATAACCTAGTGTGTTGAGATGAAATGTTTTGCATGGGATACAAGCAAGTTTGAATGTAATTCTGGACCCAAGGGAAGCTAGTGCAGGTTCCTGAGGACTGGGAGTAAACTGCTCATATTTGTTGTTTCCTGGTAAGAGCCTGGCACCTGTCTGTATGGTAGCTCTGATTGGAGCCAAAAGTGGGCAGTTATAAGAATAAGGGTCAGATGTAAAACCCTTTTTTGCGGCCGCAAACGGGAGATCGGCCCGTTTGCAACAGCAAAAAAGGTTCCAGGCATGCACAAATGTTATTTTACGAGACACTGACTCGCAAAATAGCATTTGCGACTCTCACTATTAGGAAAGGGCATCCCTTCCTAATAGCGAGTTGCCATGAACTGTTGTTTTCAAGTAGGTGGTAAACCCCTTTCTGAGTGTCTGCCTAAATATTTTTTAAGAGCGGGCAGTGGGCCCAGGGACCACTGCCTGCCCTTTAAAATGAAACTGAAAAGTTTCATTTTTGTTTTTTAAATGCATCCCATTTTCCTTTAAGGAAAAAAGCTGCATTTAAAAAAAAAAGACCTGGTTTATTGAAAAAGCAGTCACAGACATGGTAGTCCGCTGTGTGAAATGTGCCACATTATGGCAAAAAAAACAGGCACAACAATAAAACGTTTTTTCTATGTGGGGAGCTGCTTTGATAAGGGTCAGTAATGCAAAAGAAATGTTCTGGTGTATCATTAGGCGGCAGACAAAGCACAGCAACCATGGACATAAAAGATATTATAGCAATGTGATAGCTTCAACAGTAGTTAATAGAGTGAAAAATATTCAAGAAGTAAAACAGAAATGACATGCAATAAAAGAAAGAGCTTACACAGACTAGGGAAAAGTGACATAAATTACCAGCAAACAACGATGCTTGAATTAACCTGGCAAATCCTTACCTGAATATTTATGAGGGTTGTAAAGTGAAGCTCTGAACCCGACCACTGGCCCATATAAAACTCATATCCCTCTCGCCTTGGTAACGCGTACAAGAACTGCATGAAAAGAGAACAGTCACAATGGGGACCAAGAACACATTCAAGTCTCACACTTTCTAAAACTATAGAGTGTTGTACACCTTTGCAGATTGCTCAACTGAATTGTGAATCCTGCAGTTTATTGGATGTTGTTTTTTTCTCCTTCAAGAAGTTAAAGAAGTGTAGTGCAGTAAACAACTTTGCCTGACTCACTCTTCCCTGCTGTGAACCGCTGCAATCCATGGGCCAGATGGACTAAACACTGGTGGCAAAGTACTGGTCAGAATTTGTGACCATTATTTTTGTGAACAGTGTGGTATTTTGCAAACCGACCTGTGTACTTTATAGGTCAGTTCCGAAAATACCAAATCGTGGTAGGTAGCAATTCGACCTACTTCATTATTTTAATGAGGTAGGGCACAAACTGCGACCCACTATGGATCACTGCCATCACAGGGATGGTACTCTGCCAGCAGACCAACATGTCTGTGATTGCTTTTCAATAAAGCAATCCTTTAATTTTACATTCAGCCCATTTTCCTTATAAGAAAAAGGGATGCAGTAACAACAACAAAAATGTAAGGTTTTACAAGCTTTTTTTTTTTTAGACTAGGCAGTGTCAAATGTTTTTGTCAACATTCCCAAAGAAGATGGGGTCCTTTTAGGACCCCTTCTGTTCACAAATGTGTTACCACTTTCTTTCAGTAGTCGATAAAATATTAATGTTTAGCAACGGGATTTTGGTGGCAAAACATTAATACATCCTGATGGACTTGGCCCTTTCTACAGGGTCATCCCCAAACGTTTTTGCCTTCACCGTCCTGTATTGTGAACCAATTTTGTTGGCTTTTAGGACTCTGCACACTTTACCACTGCTAACCAGTGCTAAATTGCTTGTGCTCTCTCCTTTAAACATTGTGAAATTGGCTTATAGCCAATTGCCACATTTAATTTACCTATAGGTCCCTAGTAAAGTAGTACTACATGTACCCAGGGCCTGTTAACTAAATGCTCTAGTAGGCCTGCAGCCCTGATTGTACCACCCACTTAAGTAGCCCTTTAAACATGTCAGGTGTGCTATGGTAGCCTGTGTGTGCAGTTTTAAACTGCCAATTCGACCTTTGCAAAATAAACCGTTTGTCAGGCCTAAACCTTCCTTTTTAATACATATTAGAACATTGGAATGTTGGAAGCTCCACTGAAAACAATGGAGTGCTCCGGGCTTATAATGGCTGTTATAAGCCCCGAGCTCCAACACTCCAATGCTTCTTTGTGACTGTGAACAAAGGCTTCCGGGAGCCTGAGGGGATTTCAATCCCCTCGCGCTCTCTGAAGCCTTTGTTTAATTTGTTAGAACATTCTGCCCTCTAGTGTCAGAATGTTCTAATAGCCTTATAGAACTTCGTAGCAGGGCTATATCGGCTATTAAAGTCCCACTGCCTTGTCAAAGTCCCTCGCCTTTGGCTCGGGCCTTTAACGCTGCAGCGGGCCTTTAATAGCCAATATAGCCTGCAACGAAGGGCTATAAGGCTATATAAGTCACCCCTAGGGTAGGCCATAAACAGCCCATAGGGCAAGGTGCAGTGTTTTTAAAAAGTTGGACATGTACTTTGAAGTTTCAACATGTCCTGGTAGTGAAAAACTCTTAAATTAGTTTTTCATTACTGCAAGGCCTACTTCTCCCATAAGATAACATTGGGTTTCCTTATTACATTTAACAAGTGAAAATGTTCACTTGGGGGCAGGTATACAGTTCGGGACTGGTGTCTTAAGGATTGTAATTTAAAATCGGATTTCAAGTCACAATTCTGAAAATGGCATTTTCTTTTCCTTACAATTTGGTGCCTGAAGCCTGTCACTGGGTCACTTGAATAGGTGTAGCTGGCAGTTGGTCCTTGTGTATTGCTCCCAGACAGTGAGATAATGGGAAGATAGGCAGGATGGGCCATTCTGACTTAACGAGGAGGCGGAGCTGCCACTTTCCATACTTGTACATCACAAAGGCACTGTCTGAACACACTCACAAAGAGTATGTCACTGGTCTTTTGTGTCCCTAGACAAGGAGGAGGAAGGGCGGAATGGAATGCCTGACACCTCATTAGGCAGTGGAAACCCCCAGAACCCTCTTCAGTACATATTGGGACATGGGGAAGACACAGCAGAAGGACAGCTGTAGAAGGACTGTCAGTCTGTTGCCCCCCTGTTCTGCCCTCCTGCCTGAGTGAAAAGGACTGGACCTGCATCTTGAACCCAGAACCACCAGAGTGAGTCCAAGGGCTAGTTGGCTGTCCCCCTAACCAGAGCCTAAGGGACAGAAGAGGTCCAACAACTTTGTACCCAGCAGCAAGACGGTGCCAGCTGTGAGTTCTACCCGCCCAGATGGAGCCACCACCGTCCTGGACCCATGGAAGTGGGTCTGAAGATGCTTTGCCAGTCCAGCTGTGGTCCCAGCAGAATCGATGTAGTGCGACGCATCTCCTTGCAAAACTCTTCATCGGAACTGCTGTACGATACATGTCTTTGCATAGCAAGCCCCTTGTCAGTTGCATCCTCGCCGACGATGCAGGGCCGTGTATAGCAACTCCTCAAAACCGCTGTTGCACGTCTCATCCTCGATGCGGGACCTCGCAACGCTCCGCAACCAAGAATTAAGGCACTTTGTTCAGCGGGCCTAACTGGGTCGCTGTAGCCAGCCTGCACTTCATCGCAGTCGGCCTCAACTTGTGACTTTGTTCCAGTCTAGCTTGACCAGATACCCACACTTGGCACTTTGTGCTTTTTGGCACTATTTTCACTTAAATCTTTAAAATTGCATATATCCGGTTCTGCTGATTGGAGTTTTGCTGTTTTGGTCTTAAATTATTTATTAAATGTTACACTATTTTTATATGGTGTGGGGTTTTTCTTGTGTTGTGCTTCACTTTATTACTGTTTGAAATTTTGCATAAATACTTTAGATATTGCCTCAAAGTTAAGCCTGACTGCTCTCTGCCAAGCTACCAGAGGGCTGAGCACAGGTTAATTTGGTTAATTTTGCTTGTGACTTTAACCTGACAAGGACTGTGGTTGCTGCTTGAGTAGGGTTTTACCCCTCTCAACCAGTAATCCAATTTCTGCACTGAAAATCGCTGTTTGGAAGGGACGCCTTAAAAGCACCCCTTCCAAATACCGATTCGGTATGTAATCTCAAATCCAAACTGGAATTCGTGACATGTTACAGAACAGCAATTTTGGTTTGATACAACTCAAAAGGCAATTTTGCAGTCACAAATGGTCCTATTTTGAAAACTGTCACCCTTGGCGACCACAAAGTGCCATAACAAAAGTGCCATAACAGACCCAGCTCTTTTTCCAATGCTGAACCAACATGCAAGAACGTCTAATTAATTACAAATGTTTGGACGTTGGCGTTCAGAGTTCTACTGGGCAGAAGAACCATAATTAATCAACACTGCTGCCCTGCCAGATTCATCTTTTCGGTACCGCATTTAGAGGTAAGAGAACCACAGTGCTACCGCCTTCAACCTGTTGGCTCTTTTTTCCTGCCTAAGACCAGCACTACAGACATGCTAATCAAACACACGAAAATCACCTACATGAAGAAAATGTCTTGAAGGGTACAGCCACCAATTTTAAGTTTTGCTAAAAGAGACCAGTAGTTTGGCAGTTTGTTTCTTCGATACAAAACAATAATGAGGACAGCTGCCCTGGCACTTTAGTGTTAGCGAAAGCCCTCCCACAGCATTGGCAGGGGCACTTCGCCAAAACAATCCCTGCCAACTTTGGATTATATATACGTATGGTGGGTAGTCTTCAGCCTCGACACCCATCACCTTCTACTTTTACCTCTGTGCACCTAATAAAAACAATAAAATCACTGTTTTTCAAGTATGCATTTTTTTTCTTCAAATTGCAATGACTGACAACAGCCTTGAAGTTCATTGAGAGTCAGAGTTGCTCCATCATGACATGGCTTCATCACTTCTGGGATTCAAACATGGGGAAAAAATGTTTAGATATTTATGTTTCATTTCAATAATTTGTTGGAAGATCTTGCTATGGTGTAGAAAATCAAAATTGTTTCTGTACTTTACACGATTCAGAAGATAACATAGATGAGCTACCGGCATTACAACATTAGGGTCTAGGTAAATGAAGTATTAGTAACGAGTCAAACATGCACACAACATCAACATCATTATAGCAGTAGTGCATTGAACTATAATGGTATCCCACTGCCTTGCACACAAGGTTCACAAGCCCATGGGGAAATGGCGGTAGAGATTTAACGTTTAAAGCACATGATACTCACAGCATTTAAAAATATCAATATTGGGGGGGGTGGCCAAGATGGCGAGCGGGTAGGACGTGCCCCCCCGCTCCCGTCGGCTGCCCGCTTGCTTCCCGGCGCTGTAGCCGAGCATCAGACCTGTGGCAGTGCTCTGGAGAAGGGCAGGGACTGGTCTGAGACGGTACTCGAGCCCAGGAAAGGTCCCAACCGATGAGCCCAGCAGCCCGTAATGGAGCTGCGGGGGGAGCCGGGTCATTCGTGGAGCTTGCCTCAGCGAAGCTGCGGACCTCGGCTGCCTATCTTTGGCTCCATGGGGAAGAGAGGTGGTCTTCCTGCCATCCCTGCAGGACGATCCCGGCGAAGACATAGGCGGAGGAGGTGTGATGGTGAGCGGTGGTCCATGGGGAGCCGGAGAGGGCTATTAAGGCCGAGCACAAGACCACGAGCTTGGGGCCTCAGTGGGCAGCGATTTCTGGGCCTCCAGCGCTGCAGGTGTGGTGCACAAAGGCGCTTTCTCCCCCCCCGCTCGGCAGAGCGGATTTCCCACTAACTGCAACGTTCCTGGTGTAATGTTGGGCCCTAGGCCCTCATGCTGCGTAGAAGGACTGACGCTGCACACATAGTTAGGGTAGTGGGTAATGGCCACGAGTACGTGTGCTCGGCCCTTTTATTATCCTCGTCACCTGACCCAGTGACGTAGGTGGTGGGTGGGTGTATAGTGTATTACACACACATTGGAACACTAGAACGTGTCCATGCTAGGACACTAGATCCCTCCCAATTTTTAATGACAAAACCCAAAGTCAAAGTTCAACCTGTGGGAGAAAGAAAAGCCATACATATGTAAGACAGTGACCAAAACTTCTGCAGTCTCTTACGCCTCCGCTGCTTGGGGTCCCAGATGATGTTCTTCTTGTCGCGGAGACCACCAGTTCACTGTGGCACCAGCCATGGGTGCTCGATGGATCCAGTCTGTTGACGACTCTGCCTTGAAGTTGTATTCACAGTCTTTTCTTCACTTTACTTCCCTGGCGACAAACACAGTTGAAGTTCTTGCGGTTCACCGCTAGCTGTTGCCGTTCATCTTTCCGTCCTGTCCTCTTTTCATCTGTGGCATGTATTCTGTTTTGGCAAAAGACGGATTGGTTGCAAGACACCCCTCTCACCATGATGCCCCTCTCGCAGGTGTTCCCCTGCCACGGGATATCCCTGAGGCCCTCTTCATCAGATCTGTCCTGGGTTGAGTGTCCTGTATCGTGTTACTCCCATGCCGATAAGTGCGGGTGCGGAGGAGACGACAAGTCTCATCTCAGATTCCGCAGTCCGACCTTGAGGGTAGCTGTTGGCTCCTGTCTTCGCGCGCGATTTCTTCATCCTCCTGGGACCTTTGCTGAAGGGCAGCTGATGACCATCTCTCGTCACGGGGATACTCTCTTACTAGCATCCCTGAGGCCTTTGCCTCTGAGTCACCACGGCTGGCGTTGTCCAGTGTCCGTGTGACCCCAAAGGTGGATGTTCCGAACGGTCCGGCCTGCTCACCTCTGCAGATCCCAGGAGTGCTGAAATCATCGTCAAGCAGATGGTCTTCTCTCCGTGCCACGGGTGTTCTCAGGACTTGCTCTCCATGTTCTGGCACTTGTCGCCTTCCTCATCTTCGAGGTGTGAGTAGTCTTGCCACACTCCTCTCTCTTTCCTCGGTTCTAATCTCCGTGAGGGTGTCGAGTCACTCTGACTTCTCCTCCCACTCTTAACAGTGGCCAACGTGCCACGGATCTATTTCCTTCTTCTCTTCTTCTTGCAGTGGCAACCGTGCCACTCAGATCTCTTCCTTCTCCTTTTCTTGTAGTGGCAAACGTGCTGCTCAGATCTCATTCTTCCTCTTTTCTTGTGGTGGCAAACGTGCCACTCCGATATCTTCTTTCTTCTAGTAGTGGCAGACGTGCCACTCTGATATCTTCATTTCTTGTAGTGGCGAACATGCCACTCTGATATCTTCATCCCTTCGCTTCACGACCTACTCTGGACCGTCTTTGTTCTCCTTTTGGTCTGGCCAGGCTTCTCCATGCAGCGCGCGCACTCTGCACGTGTTCCCCCTGGTCTTGTCCTCGTCCGAGGACACTCTCTCCATCTTCCTCAGCATTCCGAGTTAGGGTCGTGACCTTCTCTTTGTCTTCTCCTTTTCACCAGCTACTTTGGTTGTTGAAGTTCGTGGGGCCATATTCTTGGTCCTCTTCGTTCTTGAACTTCTTGGACCACTTGAAGGTCAACTCTGCCGATCACTGGCAGGATACCTTCGGTCTTTTCGTCAGACCTCTTGTTCCGTAGTTTCACTGACCCGTGCGTCGGTCACCTCCTCTTGCAACCCCTGGTGGGTTGGCTTTTTGTGGTGCGACCATTTGGCTGGTCGGCTTGGCTTTTGTGGTGCGACCATTTGGCTGGTCGGCTTGGCCTTTGTGGTGCGACCATTTGGCTGGTCGGCTTCACGAGGTGCGTCACGTCGTGTGACTACCTGTGTTCACGAGGTGCGTCACGTCGTGTGACTACCTGTGTTTGCTGCCTTGTCCGGCGCTGGTGCGTGCTTCTCTTCGTGCCGTCGTGGTACATCTTCAGTGTAGCGTTGCACCCTGTACCGTGTAATCTCTTGTTGTGGTGGCTTCTTGGCGCCACTGGGTGTTCCTCTGCATCCTTGCCCGTCAGTGTCGGATACTTGCTGCGTCCATCCTCTTCAGTGGGTTCCTCTCTTGTAGGCGCTGCTGTGTACCTTCCGCGTCCGGGGTACATCTGCGCTGAGTCTTTTAGTTCACTCGAGGGTTCGCTCCACTTGATGCGGCGACAGCGCGATCCTCGCTGGGGTGGACGTGGCTTGACCCTTTTCTTCTTCCTTGTCCTGCGGGTTCCTGACGCTGTATCCCGTTACCTGCGGGTTACTTGCTTCCTGCGCTTCTGTCGCGTTCCTGCGCTTCTGACGCATTTCTGCACCGTGCCTCTTCAGTGATGTATCGCCACCGTCGCCTCGCCGCGTTCCAGTGCGCTCACCATCGCGCATCAGTCAGACCTTGCGGTACGTGCCTTGCTGCCTCATCTCTAGCCTTTCTATTCTTTTCCCAGCAGCTGGTGCAATACTGCTCTCCGGCCACTAGATGGCAGTGCAAGGTATGCTCTTCACTCCATTCAGCAGCAACCTTCTCTGCTGCTAACCTTTTCTTCCTTGTTCTTTCACTTTTCCAGGCTTCGGTAGAGTGCAGAAGGGCTGGAGCCACAGCAGAGCAGTGGAGTGCAGGACACGGGGCTTGACAGCAGGTAAGTCTTCTACCATTTGTGTATTGAGAGGCAGGGGGCACAGGCATGTGGGCTTCTCAGAGGGCGAGGCATCACTCCATGGGGCATAGTGGCAGGCAGTGCCCTCGCGCACATGTTTTGGTTTGCTTTTTGCGGCGCTGGCCGCTTGCATGCAGTTCCTGTAATGCCGCCGGGGTCCTGTGAGGTGGGGCATACTCTCCTATGGCCGGCGGCAGCCATCCTTTACATTTACGATCGCCCTCCCAGCCCGCGGCAGCTTCCTGCAGTCCTCGCGTGGCAGGGAGGTGGGGGGTGCACTCGCTGAAGTCTTTGCCGCTTTTACGGGCGTTTATTTATTTATTGAGCGTACAGTACCCTGGGCATCTCCCTCCCGCGGCAGCCTCGCTCACTTCTCCTGCTGCGCGGACGGGGGGGGGGGGGGGGGGGGGAAAGAGTCGAACCGATGCAATGCGCTGCGGGTGGGCTCCGCTTTTACTTTTACCTCACACCGCGCCAGCTCTCAGCTCTTCGTGGGGGCGGGTACAACGGGCACCGCTTGTCTTCGTCGCGGGTGGGCTCCCGCTTCAAGCAGCGTCACTTCTCGCTGTCGCTCCTTTCCTTACGGCCCCATCTCGGCCGGCGGGCCAGATCCTCGTCGCGGGTGGGCTCCGCTGCTACGGGGTGGGCACCCGCTTGGCTATCCTCACTTTGGCGCGGCTCCTCACTTCCGGCGGGCCCGTTCATCCACACGGGTGGTCGCCACCACTTGCCGGGTCGCAGCCGATGCGGGTGGGCTCCGATCGGTCCGCTCTTCCTCCAGTCACGCCGGCAGGCTCGACGGGGTCGGGGTGGGCACCCGACTTCCTCGCCTTCACTTTGGGCGGCTTGTATGCCCGCAGGTCTTCGCGGCGGTGCAGTGTGGGCTCCCGGTCACCGCTCACGCCCGGGGCTCTTCGCACGCACGGCGGCGATCAGGCGCTGTTCTTGCCTGCAGGGGGGGTTACACGCGGCATTTCTCTCCCCCTTATCGATCAGCTGGGCTGCTGCACGCACGGGCACAGCCCCCTCGTCGCCAGTGTAATGTTGGGCCCTAGGCCCTCATGCTGCGTAGAAGGACTGACGCTGCACACATAGTTAGGGTAGTGGGTAATGGCCACGAGCAGGTGCGCTCGGCCCTTTTATTATCCTCGTCACCTGACCCAGTGACGTAGGTGGTGGGTGGGTGTATAGTGTATTACACACACATTGGAACACTAGAACGTGTCCATGCTAGGACACTACACCTGGGACCTCGGAACATGCTTTCTACTGAGGAGCACTTGGGAGTCTGGACAGGGAGCGGACTGGGGAGGCCTCACGCTGTCCCCATGCGCTGGTGTCACCGCAGGGAGGGGAGAACTCCAGACCCCCCACAGGCCATATAGACTCTTGCAGGCCTTTGCCTACCACGTACTGGAGTGTGAATCCACCGGGCCTCCCGCCGCAGTCAATCGAGGGCGGAGGACCCTGAACCCAGAGAGGAGGTTGGGGGGCGCTCCAGTGACCCCCTCAGCATGTCAGTGAAACGACGCGCTCTGGCCCATATTCAGTGCGCGCTTTGCTGGGATGTTGCACGTGGCGGCCCTCGAGCTCCGGCGGGCTCTCAGGGGAGGGCCGGAGTGAGTGAAGGTCTGAGGATACGCATTGGGGCACAAACCGCTTTGCTTATGGGCAGGAGTGCCGAGAGAAACAGCTGACGGGACTCTGGCCAGTCAGAGAGTGGCATTGAGGTTTCAAATTGCTGGAGCTGGACTTAGTCCATTTGCACGGCACGCAGTGGCGGCCCGTTGTGCCTGCGCTGGTACATCAGGTGCCTCCGGGCCGTGTCTGCAGGGTCCATAGCTCAAGCATCAACGCCCTCAAGGGGCGCGAACCGACGCCCGAGCGGCTGGGATCCGGGATCCCTGACACTGCCCTTGACCGCATCCACTCACCACTGCCCTGGGCGCCCAACCGCAGTTCGGAAATGTCCTCAACACGCCCGAAGAAAGACCGAAATGTGAAAGATATGCTCACTAAGATGGCGGGGGCAAGCGGAGGAGATGGCCGCGATTCCCCACTCGTGTCAGGAGGGCAGGAAGAGGAGTCGATGGAGGAGTTTGCTACTCGTGCTTTCCTGACGCAATTATTCTCCAGTCTCAGCGGGACGACCTGCAAGCCCTCAGGAAGGACCTCTCTACTGAAATTAAAGAAGTGCGGCGGAACCTGGATGCGGTTGGGTGGCCACAATTGAGGATCACGAAGAATCGCGGGACGAAGAAGTGGAGCACTTGAAGCAGGAGGTGATTCGACTCCAAACCCAACAGCTAGACCTCTAGGCCCACGTGGAGGATTTAGAAAATCGCTCCCTCAGAAACAACATCCGTGTGAGAGATGTTCTTTCTCAAGAAGAGGGTACGGACCTCACCCTATACTTCTAGGGCCTCTTTCGCCACATTCTACAGGAACCACAGGAATTTGCTATCAAAATTGACAGGGCCCACAGGGTGGGATTGCCAAGGAAAGCTCCAGCACCTCCCCCCGATATACTGGCCTACCTCCTGGACTTTCAATTAAAGGAACTTATTTTGAGGAAAGCCAGGGATGCGCAACCACTCACCTATGGAGGGCACAACATCGCTTTGTACCAGGACCTGGCCGCTATTACGCTACAAAAAGGCAGAGACTTCAGACTGGTCACCATGTATCTTCGAAATCAGGGCATCCCTTACTCGTGGGGGCACCCCTTTCGCATAATCTTCAAGTGGGACGGCAGGCTGAGGCAAATAAGGTCACTACAGGAGGCATGCAAGGTCCTGGGTATCGATGACCCCCATCCCGCCGAGCCAACGGACGGAGACAAGAAAAGTCAGAGAGAGAGATGGCGGCGTGTCGGCAGATGTCGGCAGCTGCCTCCAAGCCAGACTAAGAGACTATAGCTCAGGAACGCTTGGGCAGTGCTGGCCTCGCTGACCGCCGACACAGGTTCCAATCCCGAGGACTGATTGGCTTATTGGGTCAGATAAGTGGTTTAACACTTTGCCGGGGGGTGGCGGGTGGGCGGCTGGGGGTGGGGGGGGTGGGGGAGTGTTGTTGGCCACAGGATGCACCCCATGCCCTATCTCAACATGGAGGCGTGTAAATACAATGCGTCTTCTGGACTGTTTTTTGGGGTCAATATTGTTTTATTTGTTGGGGTTAGGGAGGGGGCAGGGGTGAGTCCGGTAGGACAATTGCTTCCTTCCAGGTGATCCCTGGGGTCAAGGGAGCATTTCCACTGCACTTCCACACTGATCACCATCACTAAGACTCTTGAGGGGGACACTCAGGTCTGGTCGAGAGTAGGGCGCGCCTCAGGGGGCTGCATTAGCTCAATACATACCCACCTGTCATGGTAGCGGACGAGGTAAAAATACTCACACTTAACGTTAAGGGTCTCAATAACCCAGTCAAAAGGCGGGCGATCCTGTCCTATCTGGAACATACGGAAGCCAATATATGTCTCCTACAGGAGACTCACCTCATGGCCAAGGATCACCACCGAATGAGGTCGAGGATATTCCCCCAACAGTACTTCTCTTCTGCAGGTGGGAAAAAGGCGGGGGTATCCCTGCTCCTGTCCCATCGCTGCAAGGGGGTAGTGCGCAACAAGGTGGCTGAGTTACAAGGACAATTACTGGCTTACACTATACAATTTGGTTCCCAACTCATGGTGATAGGTTCCATATATGCCCCCAACTCGGGACAGGAAGGCTTTCTCAAAGCAGCCCTGACGGACATCATGGTCACACAGAATCGCATGACACTAATTGGGGGGATCTCAATATAGTAATGGACTCGAGCAAGGACACATCCCAGACCTCACATTGGCATATGGGAGAGCTGTCGGGGGAGGGGAAGAATTGGTTGACAGAAATGGGCTTAGTGGACATCTGGAGGGAGGCACACCCCATCTCGACGCAATTCTCCATTTTTTTGCACGCACACAGATCCTATGCACGTATAGACTATTTCCTAGGGACCGGGGAGATTAATAGGGTTGTCAAAACAGTCAGCATCGAGTCTGCGGCCCTTTCAGATCACAAAGCACTGATTACATGCCTCTCAATGCCGTCAAGACCCCGCCAAACTGGTTGTAGGCTTAAAGAGAATATGCTCCACAAGAAAACAGTGGAACAGACACTTACAAAGTGCATTCAGGAATATCTCGCTCTTAATGATACCCCGGACATAGCGACAACGACACTCTGGGAAGCGATTAAAGAGGTCGTATGGGGGAATTAATTGCATTGTCGGCTGCCGACAATAAAGAGCGCAAGGAGCTGAGATCTAGCTTAGAGGCCCAAGTACAGGAATTGGAAAGGGTGCATAGCCGAACGCGTGCGCCCAGGGTCTGGAGGCAGCTGGGCACAGCTTGCCGGGATAGACTTAGACAGGGCGGAATATGCTGCAGTCAGGCTAAAACACTCTTACTACATTGGGGGTGACCGCACCGGCCGCCTCCTGGTCAACAGGCTTCGGGCTCAACGACAGCGGGCACAGGTTTCATCGCTCCAGGGGGATGGTCAGAAAGTAGTTACTGTGGATGAGGAGATGGGCTACGTCTTCAGGGAATGTTATAAGAAATTGTACACGGCTGACGCCGCACCGGAATGTGCAATCTCTGATTATCTTCAGTCCATGTCTTTGTCCACACTTACTCCGGACCAGGCGGCGGCACTAGACGCTCCTACTAGGGTCGAGGAAGTGATTACAGCAATATCGCATCTCAAGGTGCTTAAATCCCCTGGCCCAGACGGCTTTTCTGCTCTTTTCTATAACAAATTATGCCATCTTCTCGCCCTGATTTTAACGGGAGTGTTCAACTCCTTTGGGAGTGCGAATCCGATACCCCCCACGATGCTAGCAGCGGCTATTGTGGTGCTGCCTAAGCCGGGCAAAGACAGGCAACAATGTGGCTCATACCGCCCTATATCTTTGCTCAATGTCGATCTAAAAATCTTCACTGGAATACTCATCACGCGTCTAGGCCCCTGCATGCTACACTTGATCGAGCCAGATCAGGCGGGATTTATTCAGTCCCGCCAAAGCGCGGATAACACGAAGAGGATACTCCACCTTATAGATAAAGCCCACTAAACCCGAATGGACACTCCTCTGCTGACAGTCGACGCAGAAAAAGCATTTGACCGGGTGGATTGAGGCTTCCTTAGTCATACGCTCTCCAAGTTCGGTTTGGGTGAGAAATTCAGGGAATGGGTGAGCTGTTGCTACAATAGACCATCGGCGACCATTAGAGTTAACGGCATCTACTCACGATCATTTGCTATTCAAAGAGGCACTAGGCAGGGGTGCCCGCTATCCCCCCTGTTGCTCGCCCTCTATATTGAGCCCCTGGCACAAAAGATTAGGGATAATCCTAACATTCAAGGGATCCCATTCGGGGGGGGGGGGGTGGGAGAACACATCTGATCAGCCTCTATGCAGACGATGTGATTGCGGCACTGAAAGAGCCAAAGGTGTCACTCCCCGCCTTCCTGGAAGAGTTGGACCAATTCGGACATGTCTCCGGTTTCCGGATTAACATTGGGAAATCACAAATATTGAATTTAAGCCCAGCGGCAGCCACTGTTCAAGTGGCAGATCGTATCCCATACTTGGGCCTAGAGCTAGCGGCAACAGTGCGCCAGACAATCCAGCTGAACTACGCCAGGTTAGCCAGGCAGGCGAAGAAAGACATGGGGGCCTGGAGTAAACATCACCTGTCGCTCCTAGGGAGAATTGCAGCAGTTAAAATGTCTTTTTTACCTAAGGCGCTTTACTTATTCCAAACCCTACCAGCGTTGCCTCCCCAGGGGGCGATAACCTCATTACAGCAGGACATCAATCAGTTTGTCTGGGCGGGGGCATGTCCACGGATGAGTAAGGCCCTGGGATATATGAAGCCCGAAGCTGGAGGTTTGGGGATACCGGACCTCCTTAACTATTATAAAGCAGCACAACTGAGGTATTTAGTGGAATGGGCACGGCCAGAATCAGAAAAAAGATGGCTCTTTCAGGAAAGAGCGTTGGCAGGGATTTCGCTCTGGAAGGTCCCCTTTTTAAAGAAGGCTCAACATCCCAGCGGATTGATGGGTTTGCCCATCACCAAATCTGTGCTGAAGCTTTCGGAAGGGGTGGCGACAACAAAGAATCTTACTACCTTCCCGTCCACCTTAACTCCCTTGTTTGGTAATAGTGAATTTGCACCTGGAATGTCGGATAAAGCTTTTCCGGTATGGCGGGACACCTTTTGTCGATCGATAGGCCACTTGTTTGATCTCTCTGGAATTCTTCCATGGGTACTTCAGAAGGGGGTGAGGGAACAAGGGTCCCGTCGGCTGACCAAATATGGAAAATGGCTAATTACCAAACTCACCGATAAACATGTATACATAGCCCACAAGCACAGGCCACACCGAGCCAACGGAGGTGGGGGAGGGAACTGGGTGGGAAGCTTACACAGAAAGACTGGGAAGGAATTTATTATAGGGCAAAACTTACAGCTCGCAATGTCGCCAGTATAGAAACACCTATGAAAATAGCTACTTAATGGTATCTCACGCCTGCGTGTCTTCACAGGGGTAACCCACAATGGAGCCATACATGCTGGCGGGGATGCGACAATGAAGGAACATTGCTTCACATTTTGTGGGATTGTCCATTGCTGTCTCAATATTGTACTAAAATCCTTGATGAGATAGACGAGCTATTCAACACACAGATCACTAGACTCCCTGTTTATGTTATCTTTGGCCTACCCAATCCAATCACATACCCACTTAAAAGCATGAGAGGACGTCAAATGGGGTTGGCACTGTGCGCAGCGTTGCAAAATATATTGTCTCACTGGGGCTTTACCACCTCCCCTACACATACGGGTTGGCTGCATAGACTCTGGCATATTCTGGGGATGGAACGGATCTCAGCTACCCTGAACAACACCACTGACTCGTTCCAGAAGGTTTGGAGTCCATTCCTAACACTGCTCTCGTCGGAGTTTAACCCCTTCCCTGCTCATGACGGAACCGTTCCGTCATGAGCCACGGTTGCCGTGTGCTCATGACGGAACGGTTCCGTCATGACAATCCTGTTGGCGGCCGCTCCGCCTGCGCGGCGCTGTTTCCCCGCCTGTGCGGGGCGACAACGCAAATGGGCGGAGTCATGACGGAACCGTTCCGTCATGAGCACAGCTCAACTGTGGCTCATGACGGAGCGGCTCCGTCATGAGCACAGGCCCGCCGCGCTGCCCCCCTGGCCCCCCCAGCGCTGCAGCGGAATGTCCGCAGCAGCGAAGGGGTTAATGAAATCACCCAGCCCAAATACCTGAGAGTGTCGCGTCTCTCGAACTTATGGACAGACCATGCATAATTTCTTATTGTTTGCTAAGTGCTGTATCACACACAGGAGTGGGACCTGCTCAAGGTGAAATGGAGACTACTGGAGGAGGTGGGCGGGGAGGGGGATTTTGCAAATTTTGTTTGTTATTAAGGCAGGACATTCATGGGAGCCACCCGTCTCTTGTTATGCAATGGATTTATCAGTGCACTTTCTGTGCAGACGCAATGTTTTTTCTGTGTTTTAATTGTGCGCGGATGGTGCCCTCTACCGCATTGTGTGATTTATGCCTTGGTATTGTTTTCTATTTTTTGAAAATGCTAATAAACACATTTAAACGTAAAAATTTCAATATTTGTGGTTCTACCGAACCAGAGAAACATCCTATCATTTCTCCTATTGCTAACTATACAGAACCCCAAATTTGTTCGGCCTTTTAGAGCAGCGACAGAACGAACAGCAGAAGGGCACAGTACTAGAACAGTGACCAGATGCAAATTCAGTCCTCTCCTGCCATGTCAAACGTCCTTAGAAACGCAAGGCTCACAGCATCCCTAACTTTATTTGCACTGTAAAAAGGATTTAGCACAAGAAATGGACAAGGAATCGGCCCCGCGGCTAAAAATGCTCATCCCAAAGTATCAAAGGTAGGTCACAATATATACCGTGCAAAAACGAAGGGGTTAGTGTAGTGTGAACTGGTGAGTTGAGTCTGTTAGAAATGAGGACAGTATGAATGGGTGTGTTGTGTCTGTGAGGTTTTAGAACAGTGTAAACCAGTGATTTTTATCTGTGCGGTGTTCAGGCAGTAAGAGACAATGTATTATCAACCATGAACATAAACCTTGATGGCTTCGAACCCCAACTTTCACTGAATGCCAAGTCACTTGGATTCACCTAGTACACCAACCTCATCCTCAAGGAACACTTTGCTAAAAAAAAACCACAAAGATGGCCTGGTACCAGCTCTCTCTTCGTAAGTAAGAGAAACTGTTTCTTCGACAAAGCAACTTCAGAACTGATGTTCAAGCCCTCGAACTCTTGCATGGGGATAGTGGTAATGGCCTACTCCATGGCCTCCAGACTCTACACTGGCACACATTAGGGTTATCCTATATGCCGCAGTATGTCTCAACCAGGGCCTGAAGAAATATGATCAAATACCGGCTTGCATCATCTTCAAAACAAGATGCAACATTTACAAAACCATCACAACCAGCACCCCTCTCCCTATCTTGCAGAACAGCTCAACATGGGCCGTATTACATAAGTGCCCCGAGGGCGCAAATGGTGTTTGCGCCCGCTTTACGCACCCTCTTGGAACTGGCGCAGATAAAATGACAGCGCTATCTTCAGAGGGAGTTCCCTCAATGCTTCAGCGCCTGCGGCGTATTATAGATGCGGGTGTAGAGGCAAAGAAGCTCTCAGAATGCTCACTGAGAGTGCAACCCCTGAGAGCAGCCCTCTAGACTCACTGCACCTGCCTACAAGGGGATCTCTAATCCCCCTTCAAAGTGAAGGCGGGTGGCCGCTTGCACTGTGAAAAAAAGGAGCGGCTTCAAAGCAGGCACTCAGTATTTCACAGAAATGCGCTGTCCTGGGGGCAGCGCGGGTTCGGGACAGCGGATTCCATGTAATAGGGTGCATTTTCCCTGCTTGCGCCTGACGCACCTGTTTTAAGGCGTGCTGGGCGCAAACAGGGAAAGTGCACCCTTTACACAATAGGGCCACATATCTGGTGATTCTCTGCACACCGGCAGCCAGGACACCAGCAGCCTGCAGACTAAGTATCATCAAAGATAAAAACCAAGACAGCAGCAGCTTTCACATGAGTGCACCTAGGATCTGGAACAGACTACCTATATCCATCAGGACTGATCCAATTTCTGCTTCAACTTAGGAAAGAATTGAGGACTCGCCTCTTTAAAGAAAAATACATCAACATACATTAGCCATCCACAACCCAGCTTCCTCTTATTATATGTTGACTCCGTGCTCGTCTTTGACTATGCACAGTGCTTTGCTGCCTTCAAGTTCACGCAACAGAAATACCATATACATGAATACATAGATGCAAATGAATAAAGCCTTTATGTTTTTCTGGGAATACTTTATACACTTCATTGCCTGTTCAATTTAAACTTGTGAAGATTTCTACTAGACTGCTGAGTTTTTGGTTTTTTACTGCCAAAGTAGTGCAGCTTTCATTGAGGGAAGCTCACGCTGTGACTCACAGCAGAGCATCAGCCTGCGTTTGAAGTCATCTGGACACCATCTGCACAGTCAAAATAAGAAATGCCTCATGGTAACGCTGCTCGGCACAATCAATATTTGGACATCTGTTTTGTTGCAAAGGGCAGTAGGTATGAGCTTCCAAACAAAGAAACAACAAAAAATCGGTTTCACTTACAGAGGGGCAGGTCTTGGCTCGACGCTGGAGAACATCAAACGAAGGTCCCTTGTGAAGGAAAGAGAAAACTTAAGAGAGTATGACTTGGGTGAAAATGGCGCAGATTCAACCATGTCCAATCTGCATAGGACTGCGAAA
This sequence comes from Triturus cristatus, assembly GCF_964204655.1. Classification (NCBI taxonomy): domain Eukaryota; kingdom Metazoa; phylum Chordata; class Amphibia; order Caudata; family Salamandridae; genus Triturus; species Triturus cristatus. The sequence goes on along the minus strand of NC_140586.1, from coordinate 783,448,746 downwards.
TAAAGAAACTGGTCTTTGACACAATAAAGACGACAACTATATCCAGAATAGATTTCACACTTATAAGACTGCTTTCCAACAAGTAACCTCAGATAGAAGCTTTCCAATGAGTAACACTAAACACTAACACAAAAGGCTTTCTTTAAACAACCAGGAGTGATGTGAATAAGTTTAGAGAAGTAGTGATGTTGCAGGAGTTAAATGTACAACTGAGAGGCCACTAGGTGGATGTAGTCATGGCACACATGCAAGCACTGTGTGTGCACAGAGGCAGCAGGGTCAGCTTGCCACACCTGAACCCACGCGTCATGATGGAGCCACAATGGTCCGACTGGTTCTGCAGCTGTAAGTAGCACACTTCAAGTCACTAGCCACCAATGTCGTTAACTGTAAGAGTAGAAAAGGAGGCTTTGGCATGTCTGAAGCAGCTGCTACTGGGGTGCCCTGGGTGCTGTAAACAACTCAGCCCCAGGTAAGCTGAAAGAAGCTGCCAGTTGTGGACTGTTGGACAGGCAGTCGTGTGTGGAATCAGTTGGGATGTCGAGGTGGAAGGGGAGCCCCAAATTCTTGGTACCAACTATCCACCCTGAGCAGTTCTGCTAGGCACCTCAGGTGGTGTGTAGGAGACGGAGACCAGAACTTGTTGTGGTTTGGCAGCTAGAGGTTTTGAAGCAACACGCCAAGAGAACCTAGAGCAAGTTATACTGGAAGGATCTGCGGTCACTGCGTATCGGAGATCAAGGTAAGAAGGCTTTACACTAACATAGGACACTTTCTCTGGTTACTTTTAGTTTTAATTGGATTTCTATTCTTCCTTCACCCATTCCACTGCAAAGACACAACACTTGTATTGCATCATGTTCAGAAAGAAAGCCTCTGTAAACATTTGGAAAATTACTCAGTCTCCAACTCCCTAATCCCACTGGTCCCCATTGCAACAGTGGCTCATAACAAACTGGACACCTGCTCATTGGGAAGTGAACTGTGACCACACAGTCTGTCTGAGAATATAGACTGAGAAAGGAAACTCCAAATATTCCAAAATCTTCTTATTGATATCTTAGGATTTTACATCAGTGAAAACATGCAGGGAAACTTAGTCATTTTTTTCTCATGTCCCTTAAAAAATGGAGCCTCTCGACATCACTAGAACTTGCAAGTAGACAAACAAGTAATGGGATCCCAGATCTGCGACTCCTCTATCCTCTCCAGAAGTGATGAGCAACATATACTGGTGGTGCATTTATATAGAGCGTTGTACACCCGATGAGGTGCCGAAGAACACTGGCAGATAGGAAGTACCCTACTACGTGGAAGTGCTATGGTTGAAAGAGCAAGCGTCTGCCGTGTGGCTTGTATGAGCAATGGTATGATGTTGTGCATGGAGACCAGGGTTGTTCTTTAATGGCTATTTGTCGATGCACTAAAACTAAGCCTTGGGCTGAATCAAAAAACGAGTGAGAGAGAGGATGCGTAAACATTAAGAAAGAATGAATGGATAAGGAGTATGAGGTGGGATAGCTGTGAACATGAATCTGTCAGTAACTGCTTACCGGAATAACAGCATAAACCGTATCTTTCATCGAAAAGTACTGCTTCCATATCTATAAAAGAGGGAAAATGATTAGTAATTATAACATGGCACAAGCATGCAAGGATCAAAGCTTGACCTTTATTGATCCAGTGATAACAAAACGTGCCTTGGTGCTAGGGCATTGAGACTCTTACTGCACGGACTTCATCACTTCTCTTGAAGTTTTACTATTCGATTTGAATATGCTACTTACCAGTATGCATCTGTTCTTGGCATGTAGGGCTGCTGACATTCATATCTGTGCATAGATCGCCGCCTAGTGTTGGGCCTGGATGTTTGCACGTTGTTGTCCTGGAAGAGTCTTCGAAGTATCCTGAGATAGGTGACTCCTCCCCTGGACCACAGTGCGCATGGGCATCCTCTCCATCCTCAGATTGTTTTTCGCCATTGTGGCAGTGATGGAGTAGATACAGAAAGTGATGACCATGCTATACAGTAATTCTGAGAGCTGCAGCTGCTACAGGCGCCGGGGAGGAGGGTGGGCGATATGAATGTCAGCAGCCCTACATGCCAAGAACAGATGCATACTGGTAAGTAGCATATTCAGTTCGAGGCATGTGGGCTGCTGAATTCATATCTGTGCATAGAATACATAGCAGTACCTCCTATAAGCGGCGACCACCAGTGCCAGCTGCAGCGGTCTGAAAAAGAGTTTTGAGAACAGCCTGTCCTGCAGCTGCCTGCTGTTTTGAGTGTACATCTACACAATAGTGTTTGGTAAATGTATGTATAGTGGACCATGTGGCTGCTCTACATATATCCTGTAAAGGAATGTTTCCCAGGAAAGCCATGGACGCCCCTAACTTACGTGTTGAGTGGGCTCGTGGGGGAATCGTTAATGTGCGTTTAGCCTTTTGATAGCAAATTTGAATACATTTAACGATCCATCTGGCTATACCTGCTTTGGAGATGGCGTTGCCTTTGTGTTGTGGAGAAAAGGCAACGAAAAGTTTTTTTGTCTTCCTAAAGTCTTTAGTTCTGTCTATATAGTACATGAGGGCTCTTTTGACATCTAGTGTATGGAGCATTCTTTCAGCGACATTTTGTGGATTCTGAAAGAAAACAGGCAGTTCAATAGTTTGATTCATGTGGAACTGCGATATTACTTTAGGCATGAATTTGGGGTTAGTACGTAGTACGACCCTGTTGGTATGAACTTGTATGAATGGCTCTTGAATGGTTAGTGCCTGGAGTTCACTAACTCTTCTTAACGAAGTGATTGCCACTAGGAAAGCTACTTTCCAGGTGAGGAATTGAATCTCACATGAGTGGAGAGGTTCGAAGGGTGGACCCATCAGTCGGGTGAGGACCAAGTTGAGGTTCCACACCGGTGCTGGTGGGTGTCTTGGGGGAATTACTCGTTTAAGTCCCTCCAAGAAAGCTTTGATGGCAGGCACTCGGAATAAAGAGAGGTGCTGCCTGTTCTGGAGATAGGCTGCTATTGCGGTCAAATGGATACGTATTGAGGTGTATGCCAGATTGCATCGGTATAGGTGTGAGAGGTAACAGATTATGTTTTGAGTGGATGCGTCTAGCGGGTTAATGTCATTGTTGTTGCAATAAATGACAAACCTCTTCCATTTAGCTGCATAGCAGGCTCTGGTAGTGGGTCTCCTGGCCTCCTTAATGATCTCCATACAGTCAGGTGGCAGGTTTAGGTAGCCAAACTCTAAGACTTCAGGAGCCAGATTGCCAGGTTCAGCTGTTGCGGATCTGGGTGCTGAATTTCGCCATGGTTCTGCGTTAAGAGTGCAGGTTTGATCTGCAGCCTTTGATGCAGCACCACGGAAAGTTCTAGAAAGGTGGTGTACCATGGCTGGCGCGCCCATGTGGGAGCAACTAGGATGAGTGTCAGTGAGTGCTGTCGCAGTTTGCGTGCCACCAGCGGTATTAACGGTGCTGGGGGAAAAGCGTACGCAAATCTGCCGGACCAGTTCATCCATATCGCATTGCCCTGCGACTATGGATGTGGGAACCTGGCGGCAAAGCTTTGGCATTTTGCGTTTTCGTTTGTGGCGAATAGGTCTATCTCTGGATGACCCCACTGTTGGAAGTACGGTTGGAGTACTGACGGGTGTAGCTCCCACTCGTGCATCTGGTGGCTGTGTCTGCTGAGCAGATCCGCCATCTGGTTGTCCTTGCCGGGGAGGTGTTCCGCCATGAGGAATATGTTCCTCTGAATGGCCCACTTCCACATGCTCTGAGCCAGATGAGTCAACTGTGGAGAGTGTTTTCCTCCCTGCTTCTGTATGTAGTACATGGCAGTCATGTTGTCCGTCCGGATCAACACGACTTTGTTGCACAAGTGTACTTTGAATGCCTTCATTGCCAGGAAGATTGCCATCAGTTCCAGAAGGTTGATGTGCATCTTCTTTTGTTGTATTGTCCATAGTCCCTGCACTGTTTATTGAGTACATGAGCTCCCCATCCCTGGAGAGATGCGTCCGCCGTCAGTATTATTTGTGGAACAGGCTCTTGGAACGGTCGGCCCTTGCAAAGGTTTTGTCGATTCCACCAATGCAGAGAGTTGTATGCCCGCCCGCTCACCAACACTAGGTCTTTTAATTGCCCGTGAGCCTGATTCCATTGACGTGCCAAGCACTCCTGAAGCGGGCGCATATGTAGTCTCGCGTGTGGGACTATGAAAATGCAGGAGGCCATCATGCCTATCAACTGCATGAACACTCGCGCAGGAAGGGAGTGTTGAGGTTTGAACTTTGAGATCAGCATTTGCATGCTGTTGATCCTCACTAAATTTGGCTGAGCTGTGGCTGCCAGAGTGTCTATGGTCGCACCCAGGTACTGTTGTACGTGTGCGGGTTGGAGATGTGATTTTGGGTAATTTAGTGAGAATCCTAGACTGTGAAGAAGGTGAATGGTGATTGACATGTGGCTGGCACATTGCTGGGCTGACTTTGCTTGAACAAGCCAGTCGTCCAGGTAAGGGTAGACGTGAATGTGTTGTCTCCGTAGATGTGCAGCCACTGTAGCTAGGCACTTGGTGAAAACTCTGGGTGCTGTTGTCACACCGAAGGGGAGGACTTTGAATTGGTAGTGCTGTCCCTGAATAGTGAACCTGAGATATTTCCTGTGTGACGGGTGTATGGGTATGTGGAAGTACGCATCTTTGAGGTCTAGTGTGGCTAGGAAGTCTCCCTGGCTGAGCAGCGGGAGAACCTGTTGTAGGGTGAGCATATGGAAATGCTCTGAGAGAATGTAGTGGTTGAGGGGTCTCAGGTCTAGTATAGGTCTGAGCGACCCGTCCTTTTTTGGGATTAGGAAGTACAGAGAGTACACCCCTGTCCCCTGCTGGTTGAAGGGCACGACCTCTATTGCACCTTTTTGCAGCATACTTAGCACTTCCTGCTGCAATAATGCTAAGTGCTCTGCGGACATAGGACGGTGCTTTGGCGGTATTGTGGGTGGAGTGGAGGTTAATTCGAGACAGTAACCGTGCTGGATAATATCCCTGACCCACCTGTCCGTGGTGATGGTATTCCACGTGGACAGGAACCGCTGGAGTCTTCCCCCCGACAGGTGTTATGTGGTCAGGGGGAAGGGAGAGGGCGTCACTGTTTGTTCTTGGGTGAGGACCTGGTGTTGCCGTAACTGCGTCCTCCGCCCTTGGTGCTGGAGCCACGATATCCACCTCTGTTGTTTTTATCGTAGGTACTCTGTGTGCCCCCTTTATTGCATGTCTGCTGTGACCCCTGTCCTCTAGCTGCTCCCCTATTTCCGGGGCGACGAAAGGAGCCACTACGAAATGTCTGAATTTGCAGAGCCCCCATTGACTTCGCAGTGTCAGTGTCCTTTTTTATCTTTTCTAAAGTGGTGTCAACTTCCGGTCCGAATAAGTAGTCGGGGTTGACAGGCTGATTTAGGATGTTGTTTTGGATCTCAGGTTTGAATCCGGAGATTCTTAACCAAGCGTGTCGGCGTAACATGACGCTGGTGTTTATTGCCCTCGCAGCTGTGTCGGCAGCATCTAGTGCGCACTTAATGGATGCGTTTGTAAGGAGTTGTCCCTCTCTGATGAGGAGCTCCGCTGCCTCTTTGTACTCGTCTGGCAGATGTTGGAGTAGTGACTAGTGTGTCGTAGTGTGAACGATCGTAGCGAGCCAGGAGGGCCTGTGTATTGGCAATGCGCCAGATGTTTGCTGCTTGAGTTGCAATCCTCTTGCCTGAGGTCTCCAGCACCTTGGACTCTTTGTCTGGGGGAGGAGCATCACCAGTCGTTTGTGAGTGCGCTCGTTTGCGAGCGTTAGCAACCACCATGGAGTCTAGAGGTAACTGCCCTCTAATGTACATAGGGTCCCCGGGCGCAGGTTTGTATTTCTTCTCAATCCTGGGGTTCAGCACCCGTGCCCTGGTTGTTTCCTTGAAAATTTCCTTTGCTGGCTTGAGAACACCTTTCAACATGGGCACAGTCTTGACCGTCCTCTCAGAGGAGGCGAAAGTGTCCACCAAGAAGTCTTCCTCAACTGTGTCAGAGTGGAGTTGCACTCCATGATTGGCTGCAGCACGTTCTATGAGGGCATTGAAGGCAGCAGTGTCCTCTGTGGGAGATGTTTTTGCACCGTACAGCTGCGTGTCCTGGGTATCTGTTGTGGCACCCGGGTCTGCAGGGTCATCCCAAGCTTGATCTGGGTCCTGCTGCTCCTCAGGATCTATATCCCTAGGGTAGGTGGTCTCATCACCCATGTAGTCCTCCATTGCGTCCGTGTCGGAGGGCGTTGGAGAAAAGGACTGGGGATCCAGATAGGAGGTATGCAAGCGTTCGTATAGAACCGGTTCCGATTCTGCTGGCAGTTTCTGCTTTAGAGGGATTCTGTAAGAGTCCAAGGTCTGCTCTGGTGTGACCTTCCGTTTTCGGAGCATGAGTCTGCCGGTGTCGGTGTCGATGAATTGGGACGGTGAAAGCTCAGTAGGAGAGTGTCCAGCAGATGGGGATCTTGTCTGGCAGACACGTGTTCGGATCTCGAACATCTTTGGCGCCGTGGACGGTGGCAAACCGAAAGTAATGTTGGTTGGTGCCGAAGGTGCCTTTGGAGCCTTTTTCGGGTCAGGGCCCGATGTGGACTGGAGGGCTGCCTGTTCTCTGATGCGTTGCAAGGACGCCGCAACTTGTCGCACCGAGAACGCCGAAGGTTCTTTGGTGCGGAGTGGTTCTGGAGAGGACTGCTTCGGAGCCACAGGGTCATCGATTCGAGGAGAGGCAGTAGCGGTCGACGGAGTCGATGACTTGACCTTAGTCGCTGCCTTCGAAGTGGACTCCGATGGAGCGGCCATTTTAACTTTTGCGGTCGGAGCCGATTGCTTCGGTGCCGGCGGCCGAGGCGCTTTTGAGGTACCGATGGTCTTCTTTTTCGGGTCGGTACCGACATCCACAGCAGCGAGTTCGGCGCCGAAATCCCTTTTAGTGCGTTCGGAGCCGATGGTTTGGGCTGGCGTCGAAGGAGTGGAGGTCTTCGAGGGCTTCGAGCCGACCACTGCCAGTTTCACTTTCGGTTTCTGTGTAACTGGTGCGACGATTGGTTTCGGTTTCATTGAAGGGAAACCAGTCTTTTTAGGTAATAATGGCTCTTGCTGGATGTTCGAGGCCGGGGCCGAAGAACTGCGGGATTTATCTTGGGTAAGGCCCGGAGGCGATCCCTCGACCGGAGCCGTAGAATGACGCACTTTGATAGCCTCCGTTTCGACGGGTAGGCCCTGCTCTTCACCAGAGCTATCTTCTTCGGCCCCAAAGGCCTCATCGTAGTCTCCTACCTCATCGTCGGCTTCTTCCCTGTGAAAAAGCGCTTCATCGGCGTCTTCCGATCGGGAATCGTGTTCGGAAGCGGGGCTGTAGTTCGTGTCTTCCACGCTTTCAACATCTTCGTCCTCGGTGCTGAAGATGTTTGCCGGGGCCGGTGCCGATTGCTGCGCTTCTAATCTCGCTGCCCGTCGATTCCGGAGAGTCTTCTTGGATCGGAATCGGGCACAGGCCATACATTTCGATTCGTCGTGATCCGGCGAGAGGCATTTGTTGCACACCGGGTGGACGTCGATATGTGGATATTTGGCGTGGCAAACAGGACACCGTTTGAATGGGGTCCTCGATTCCATCGTCGATGTAAGGTCGATGATCGTATTAAACAGATCCGAAAAACTTGAAGAAGTTTGCTAAACTAAGCAAGAAAGCTGTCGATACCGAGCGGGAACAGTACCGACGAAAACTAAAGGCCTTTTGGCCTTAAACTAATTTTTCCTAACTTGAGCTAAGATAAGCACATCCGAACCCAATGGCGGAAAAAAACAATCTGAGGATGGAGAGGATGCCCATGCGCACTGTGGTCCAGGGGAGGAGTCACCTATCTCAGGATACTTCGAAGACTCTTCCAGGACAACGTGCAAACATCCGGACCCAACACTAGGCGGCGATCTATGCACAGATATGAATTCAGCAGCCCACATGCCTCGAACACCATGCATTAGCAATGTGAATGATTTGTTAAATTAGGGCCTGCTTTTTATGATTTATGACCTGACCTAGAAGCTTGCTGTAATGGAATATCCTCCATCAACTGGAGGACGCTCCACTCCACCAAACCCGTGCTTATCCCTTTCATTTAGAGACAGAGGGCTGTGCCAGCTTCACAGCATGAGAAGGCCAAACTTATGCACGGAGTTCATTCCAACATTGGTTTACGCTGATTACCTCTATATGAAAGGCACTGCTGTCACAAAGAGGGAATACATGGTTCCTCAGAGGCAGGAAGAAAATTCCCTCCTGTGTCACAAACACTGCTTCAATGTTTTACAGAGAGATACTCTGCTTTGAGGTTTAACAAAAACCAAACGCTGAATACATACCCATGACTTGGAAGTTCAACCGACACAGCAAACACAACAAGAGGATGGACGGAGTGCTGCAACTTTTCAGACACTCACTCACACTCAGGAGATCTGGGTTAAATCCATTGTTCTTTTGCTCACCATGCCACCCCAGTTTGGACCCAGTCATATGCGGATCAGTCTTAACCCTGCCCCTCATGGGAACAGTCCAGCCCGAACTGCCAGGCCAGGTCCTCCCTGGAATGGAAACAAGCATCCTGGAACCGGTTTCGTGGTAACACCCCTAATCAGCCAGGCTAGCTTGAATCCAGTGGCACAGTGAGCAAGGATCTTTTTGTGCTGCTGTAAGTGGCAAGGGTATGCCCAGACGTGGGTTCCTTGCTTGCTGTGCCACTGGATTCAAGCTAGCCTGGCTGATGAGGGGTGACACCCTGAAACCGGTCTCAGGATGCTTGTTTCCTATCCAGGGAGGACCTGCCTCCATTGGTTGGGGGTGGGGGTGATGCGGCAAACACAGGAAGAGATTAAGGATGACTGTTTTCCTTGTCTGTAGTTTAAATGTTTACAGACCTCACTGGGTGGACAACCTCGTGAAAAGAACCAATAATCACATGTCTATCTCATTTCCTATTAAGGGTGTTTTCCTTACAAATCTGAAGGTTATATGCACCTGTTAATCCACGTGCACTGAAATTGTAACCTTTTATAACAAAAGCAAGCTCTGCCGCGCAAAACGCATATTTTTAAGTTTAAGACAGACAACAGTCAGCAGTCTTTCATAAACCCTGTACATGTTATGGTTTCAAAATTAGTTTGTCTACAATTACATCAAATTCCCACGAAAGTATTGTTTTAGTAGTGTCATGAAGTGATCCATTTATCATTGAAATACAACAATGCCCCCTTAAGCATCTGCCCGATCGCCACCTCTGGGATTACTGATCTAGCTGATTAGCATTGTCCCTGCGGGTACCCACTTCCAAGAGCACTTGGAAGTGACTTTTTATTTGTGTAGCGTGCTATATAACAAGCAATGGCAAAGCCAATAGGTCTCAGCTATGCGAGAGCTATTGGCTGTGGCAATCTGTTTTAGTCATGTTGTACGCCAGTGTGGCTGCTGTTCAGCATGGCCAAACGTTAGTGGCGTGGAGTGGGTTGGATTAGATTGTAGTAGGGTGGAGTGGAATGGGGTAGATCGGAGTGGCGTGGAGTGAGGTGGGGTAGACTGGGGTAGCGTGGAGTGGGGTATGGCTTAGAGTTGCATGGAGTGAAGTAGATTAGGTTTAAAGTGGAGTGGAGTAGATTGAACTGAGGTATATTGGGTAGAGTGAGCGGAGTGGGGTAGATTGTAGTGGAATGGGGTAGATTATAGTGGAGCGGGGTAGACAGTAGTGGAATGGGGTGGGGTAGAGTGGAGTGTGGTAGAGTTGGGTGGATTGTGGTGTACAGGAGTTTGGTACATCGGGGTATATTGGGGTAAAGTGAGATGAGGTATACTGGAGTAGATTGAAATGGGGTAGACTGGGGAAGAATGGGGAGTATTGGGGTAGTTTGTGGTTGGGTGGAGTTGGGCAGATTGGAGTGGAGTGGGGTAGATTGGGGGATTAGAGCAGGGTAGATTGGAATGGAGTGGGGTAGGTTGGAGTGGAGTGGGGTTCATGGAGTTAGGGTAGATTGGGTGGATAAGAGTAGTGTAGATTAAATGGAGGGAAGTAGGGTAGACTGGGGTAGATTCGAGTAAGATAGTTTAAAGTGCGGTAAAGTGGAGGGGAGTAGGGTAGGTTGGAGTGGGGTGAAGGGTAGTAATGTGGAGTGGAGTGGGTGCAGTTGAGTGCATTAGATTGAAGTGAAGTTGATTGGGCTAGACTGGAGTGGAGTATATTGCGGTGAAATGGGTTAGACTGGAGTTGAGTGTGGTAGATTGGAGTGGGATAGATTGTAGTGGAGTGGGGTACAGTGGAGTGTGTTAGATCGGGGTGGAGTGGGGTAGATTGTGTGGATTGGAGTTGAGTGGGGCAACTTGGGTCGACTGGAGTAGGGGAGACTAGAGCAGGGGATATCGGAGTGGAGTAGAGTGGGGTAGACTGGAGTAGAGCAGGGTAGACTGGGGTATATTGAAGTGGAATGGGGTATACTGGGTTGGAGTAGAGTGGAGTGGGGTAGAATGGAGTGGTGTAGAGTGGAGGGGTGTGGAGTGGAGTGGAGGGGTGTAGAGTGGAGTGGAGTGGAGAGCCGTGTCGTAGAGTGTCTTACAGTGGAATGTTGTGGCGCAGAGTGGCATGGCATGGAGTGGAAGACAATAGAGAGGACAGAGCATTGTAGAGTGAGGTGGTGCAGATTATTGTAGAGAGAGAGTGGTGTAATGTAGAGTATGCATGGTGAGATAGAGCACTGGCATTACAGACAACACATTTCCTATTCCTATTCCTACATTTGCACAGACATGCAACGTTACTGCGCACAAATGATAATTGTTGGAAAAGTCATCACAAAGTGTATTGATTTTTTTTGATCGTATTAAAATATTTCTTTCCACCTATTTCAAAAAAGAAAGTGCTTCATTTCTACTGTTCCCATTCTGATGTATTATGAAATATCAGCGCAGTTCATTTTTGTTGTGTGCTAGAAAAGATAACATCCAAAAGCCTGTCCTCTCGCATGGGTACGCAGCAGGATGGATTGTCACATAAATTCTCTCACTTTGAAGTCTGCGAAAGAAAAGTAAACACCACACCATGTTCTCTCGGAATACTGAGCCTGACATTTGACCTCTGTCTTTGAATGCACAGCAAATGAGGCAAGATAGGAACAAGATTTAAAGGCCTGTTTACAGATAGCGAGTACTCACAGGAGAGAAGATGTCAAGCTGGACAGCCTAAAACAACCAGTAAATGACAGAGCCAGCTGGGAAAGATGCACTCTGTAGAGTAGTTTAGCAAAAAGATAAACAAAAGGTCCCAAAAGTGCGAGCAGTGTAAGGGCACAAGTATTTGGGCCATGCTCTAGGGTAGGGTCACATGAAAGAAGAGGGAATGACCACAAAACTGACCAGCAGGAAGCAAACACTTACCAGTGGCTTGTAAGCCCTCCAATGGTAAGTAATGGGAGGGCTCCAAGCTCACTAACAGTAAACAAAATGTGTTGAAGACATTTGCTGTCTACGCGAGACCTAAAAACAATTAATAAAAGGCAAACCTCATAAAATATAATGAAATATTAGCAAGAGCATTAAGGTAAATCTATTGTGTTAGAAGAAATGTGCATCAGTCCTGTTATTGTGTGTGCTATTATATTTTAATAACAAAACTGCAATACAAAATGCCTTTCAGTAATGCACGGGAGACATTGGTTAATTTTCTGAGTGAAGGAAATTGTCCATTAGCTTGCATTTGTTGAATGATGACCTTGAGTGTGTAGTGAATTTTTCAAAACCAATGTCTGATGCACAATTTTATCAAATAAACCATCAACCTCACAACAGATGATGGAGTCACTGTTAAACAGTGCCTGGACTTCGAAGGCTCTTCTAGCCAACTTAAATCCATGCCTGGCCATAAGTTCCAAGGGCTCGTCCATAAAGTGAATCAATTCCAAAATTAAGCCTCGATATAGAAGATGATCTTTTAGCAATGGGATCCCACTAACACGTCTCTTCCACGATTTAAATGCATTTCCCAAAAAACTTTATTATGCATTTTACAATTAAAACAAAACATCATGAGTACAGCATACAGTATGACATGTTCCTTTTTTTAGCTTAGGTTGCGGCATTGAAGGTCGAACGAGAACAGCAGGGGTACAGAATCATTCTTACATATGGTACATTATGGAACAGAGCATGGTTTAGGTCATATAAGCATTAGTCCTACACTTAGCATTTATTCTCCTTGGCCTCCGCTTCCTCGTCGGTTTCCCTCATCTTTTCCGCCCACCCCAGTTTCTGATGCACTGTGTTAGGACTCACTCCCCATTGTTAGCCCAGTATTGCACAATTCGAGCCATTCCATCAAATCTTCATGTGTGCCTCCTCAGCTAATGCCCATTCCCGAACGTCCTTGAGTCAGACTGACACCTCCTGGCCCCTCTGCCCCATCCATGTAATGGTCACTCTACATCTGGCAAGTACTAGCATTAATTGCAGTAATTTGTAGGGTAATTTGCGTTTTTTGCGCTTCCGTACGTGGGCTAGTAGGCATTGCAATGGTTCTTTCCTAAGCGGAATGCCTGAAACCTCCCTTACCCGATGAACCACCCCGTCCAGAACTGACACACCACCAAACAGTCCCATGCAAGATGTATAAAGTCTGCATTTTCCTTGGTGCACCTCGGACATCTGCTATCTCTGTCGTGGGAGATGCGTTTTAACTTTGCCGGCGTCAGGTACGTGCGGTGTAAAAAATTATAATGTGTTAGTTTAAATCTGGCATTGCACGAGACAGTGCGTGTGAGAGCGCCGATAGATGCCCACTGCTTCTCTTCTATCTGTGTACTGAGGTCTCTCTCCCAGGCTGCCCTGGCGGGCGGCGTGGAATCTCGCTTCATGGCTTTATATAGGAGGGAGTCCATTCTACGACCAGCGCCGCATGTGAGTAGGATATCTAAAGCATGTGTCGGTTGGGGAATGTGCTGGATATTGTGGCCAGGTGATTTTACCTACCTCCTGTATTCCTCTGTAGTGTAGGTAATGTCCCTGCCCTAGACTAAAACACTCCCTGGCCTGTTCATAGGATATGAAGGTTTAATTCGGGAATAGGTTGGCAAGGACCTCACAACCGCCATCTCTCCACGTCTGAAAAGACATGTGGGTTCCCATCTCTCTGAAGGGGGCCAGGATGCAGATCGGCAACTCTCTATGGAATGGTGCCCGCCCTACCACCATTTCAACAACTCGCTGCCAAATGCCTGCCGTGTGTCTTACTATGTATGGGAGAGTTCCCTCCGTGCCCTGTCCCTTTATCGACGCGGTCTGAAGTGTTGCAGTATCTGCCCTTCCTGCCAGTAATCGTTTTTCCCAATTGTCTTCCTCTGCAAGCCATCGGGCCACATGCTGCAGTTGAGCTGCATAATAGTATAAGTCAAATCCAGACCTCCCTCCTCATAGCTGCATATGATAGTGTTAAGGGCAACTCTACTCCTCCTTCCAGCCCAGAGTAGTGAATTCAGGATCATATTTAGGTTTTTTTAAATGCGTGTAGGTTGTGGGCATAGTGAGTTCTGGTTGGAGGGGACCACATTAATAAGAAAAATGCATTCATATCAAACGAACAATAAAAACATTAAGAGTAAGGATTAATTTTTGAAAAAGTCTGTGCACCCTTTGAGAACGATTAACTTAGTCAACCAGGTCCTCATCACTAGCAAGCTGGACTATGTCAATGCCGAACATCACCGTGTAACTATCCAGAAGACTCCAGACTATACAGAATTCAGCTGCCAAACACACACTTAAGACTTCTCCCCACCCGCACCCACATCACCCAGCACCTCAAAGAACTCCACTGGCTCCCTATCCACAAATGGGAACTCTTCAAACTTCTCACATGCACATACAAAGCCTTGCACAACATCGGTCGACCCACCTCAACAATTGCATTGCCTGCACATACCTACCAGACACCTCCACTAAGCCAAACCCCTACACACACACATCCTCTGCATACGCAGAGGATGTGAGTGTGTGTGACAGCCAGATCTTCTACCTCACTCCCAAAGCCTGGAACAGCCTACCTGCACATCAGAGCTGCCTCCTCAGTTCTTAAATTTTGCGAGAAACTGAAGACATGGCTCTTACCCTCGTCTTGGCCCTGACTCCGCCCACGCTGCTCCTGCTTTTCATTGCCAGGATACCTTCCCAGATGAGTCATGCACTCTACAAATACCATAATATAACATAACATGCCTAAGACAAACTAATACATTCACTATTCCAGGAAAATAAAACACTTTGCTATATAACTCTTCCCCACTGCATCTCAACTACTGAATATGTGTGTGCGTTTTATGCTATAGGTGTTTTTGCATCACGATAATCATCTGTGAAGGTAGCCAGAAGCTCTATAGCAGATGTGTGATGCCAGCCCTGGAAGCTTACTAAAGAAACCAGGTCTTTAGATTCTTGCAAAAGTCAAGAAGACAGGAGGAGGCTCTGATTTCGTGTGGGAGGTGGTTCCAGGCTTTAGGGGCCTGATATGAGAAGGCACAGCCCTCTGCTCTGCTATTGTGTATGCGTGGGGTGTGTACTGGTGCGAAACTAGCAGAGCGGAGGTGTCTGGAAGGTTGGTGGAAGTGATTGTGGCTGTTCAGGTAGGTAGGGCCAGGGCTGTGGAGAGCTCTGTAAGTGTGAGTGAGGAGTTTAAAGTGTGCATACTTGTGTATCAGGAGCCAGTGGACTTCCCTAAGCTGTGGTGTGATGTGAGTTTGACGTGCGAAATTGAGGACTAGTGTGGCTGGTCTGCTGTCTTCTTATGAGCTGGTTGGTAAACCCTGCGTACAGGGTGTTTCAATTGAATGAGGGCTCAATACCAACGGGCAGTATTCTATAACTAGCTGACCAATTACCTCTTCTCGTCGCAAATTAGCGCTCCTCCTTCCAGCATCACAACCCCAAGGCTATGAGGCTAGCGCCTGCTGGTATGCAGTGCTTTACAAAACCCTAAAAAATACATAAATTAAAATGGGATTCTGCATGTTCAGCCCCCAATGACTGAGCTGTTGACAGAATATCCTATGCAAGTTCAATGTGGTCTTGATAGGCAGAAAGGCTTGCAATCCCGTTAATTTTTAATATACAGTATCTGCTTGCAAAGGGATTTCTACTGGGATTAACCCTAGAGAAGATGCAGAAAGGTTCGGAGTTGGACTCCAGATTTAGCTTTGCTTCTGAAATGGTTGGAATCTGTTATAATTTGTGTAATTTTATTCAGCTTTCCTTGCGCTGCCATGCTTGTGCTGCCATCACATGTACATCGTTCTGTGACGTTGTTCTTACATTCTATTGAGTGGCGGTTGGGAGTTGGGTTTATTGCCTGGCCATACCGGTTGGGTGTCTGAGCTCTCCCGTGTGAATAAAGCTTCTTCTTTGAGAACAGAGTCAAAGAAAGGTTTTGGTGGCCAGGAATGGATAAGCAAGTGAAGGATTAGGTGGAGCGTTGCAGTAGTTGTAAGGAGTCAGAAAAAGGATTGTGAGTTGGATTTTAGATAGGCCGGTTCCTTGGGAGCCGGTTGTTGGATTGGAAGGAGTTTGAAAACAAGCACTTGCAGTGCAATAGGTCTCGCATTTGCGAGAGTTATAGGTGGCACTAGCTCAATGGGTCCAGGGGGTACAGCTCCCGTGATATTTAAGTTACAGTTTTCACAGGAAAAGCCTTTCTACAGTACGTCATACATCTAGTCATTACGCCACTATGTCTAACAGTGGCCATCCTTGTACTGTTCAGCGTCGATGCCTTTTAAGGCTGCATACGGTGAAATATTTCTGTGTTTCCTATAGTCACACAAACACATTGCCTATTGGAAGGCGCGGGGATATTAACTAATTTGCCCACAATCACAGG
The DNA here is from genome assembly GCF_964204655.1 of Triturus cristatus. Lineage (NCBI taxonomy): Eukaryota > Metazoa > Chordata > Amphibia > Caudata > Salamandridae > Triturus > Triturus cristatus. The sequence goes on along the minus strand of NC_140586.1, from coordinate 783,432,765 downwards.
TTGGTAAACACAACTGTTATTCACATTATTAATACCCTTAATAATCCCTCAAATCATCATACCATCCAAGCAACTACTAATTGCAATAGTGAACCCTGCACACTGATGCTAACTACTCCTCTTGCCACAAAACTAACTAAACAATAAATTACACATTACATACTTAGTAAACACATACATACAACTACTTACCTGTTAAATACATTTAAGCACTCCAAACAAAACCAATATGCAAAATTGTCATTACAATACCAATAACTCCAACTCTAACTGATGCGCGACCTGTGGCATTACAAATGCTTGTTTAGATATTTGTAATAAGTCAACAATTCAGATTCAGTTTCAAGCATGAGACTGTTATGAGGCCCACAAACAGTTTATAATTGTTTATCGCATATGCCTATTGGTGGGGTTCCGTCTCTGTTTAAGTCCATTTTGTAGTGTTTTTAGATTTATATGTATGACATGATTGTATATATTTTATAAATGGCATTTTAGTAATTTATTTGTGTGATCATGTTATAGTATACATTGAAAAGGATATTGTATATGTTTTAAATTATACTTTTATGGTCAAATTGACCGGAATAAAAGTATTTTGATGATGGTATAAATCTTGTCTGGAAATGCTGCACCAGTTCTGTACGTAGCTGAAGAGAAGTAGTAGAAATCTTCTCCAGCCACCTGCTAGGGACAAGGTACTCTCATACAAGATACTCTCACCCAAATTCTTTACCTCTATGTTTCTGACACAAATGCTAGCCCCATTCTCGTGTAGAAACAAATTCTATACATTGCACTTTACTTACATGTGAGGCCTCTAAGCTGCTCTAAGTAAATGCGGACTAGTCTGAGATCCTATTTATGGGCCTGACAGCCATATCCATGCTATCAGTTCTCTCTCTAGCCCTCCAGCACCGAGCCCCCATCCGCTGAGAAATCAGGAGTCAGAAATCAGGGGCATTGTCTGATTCTGCATGGGTTTTAGGCCATCTTATCCCATGAATGACCAGATTAGGGACTCGCCATCGATTATTAATATTTTTTTAATCACACAGAACCAGCCCTTTTCTACTCTACTCACAAAAGATTAGACTACTTTTTGATGATTGTCCAAAACCTACTTGGCTACTGCAACAATCACATCCGAGCATAAAAAAAGATTTTAAGAATAGTAATCTCTTTGAAACCACTTAGCTAATTGATACATAACTTAAAGAATGCTTACCATGCCAACATAGCACTGGAAGCTTGGTGCCAATATCTCATAGAAGAAGGGAAATCAGATCTCAACACTCACTAAAATAAGTTCAGTTACCTGTAGTGCCTCTTTAACAGCTAAGCACCATCTAGAACTCCACACTCAAACAGAACAGCACAGCTTAACATCCCTCACTGCAAACAGCTGAAATGCAGTAGAAACCCATGCAAGCCAGAGGGACCCTGCAATGAACTGTGGATCCCCTTGAGCTACCTAGAGGAAAACCACCTGAAATCTTGCGTAGAGAGGGCCCTACTGAGACTTACCTTTATTGGCCCGTCACAAGCCAGTGCAGAGAGGATTGTAGGTAAGCAGAGCCCCCTTGCAGCCAATATCTTGGGATACAATGTGGATCTACCAACTTTGCTTTTCTACCATTTGGCACAGAACTAGTCAATTCTGGATTCATGATCCAATTGAAGACCATTGTGTGTGGTGAGTGGTAGGGTTCATCTGTTACAAATTGACTGCCATTTCCAGTACGCTGGGCAGTTTAACTTCACGCCAGGCCGAAACTCCCTGCATCCCACTCTCCTTGCACTGCAGTAGGGTCAGATTGACGAAAGCAGAAGTTCCATATCCTGCCCAGGTGCAAATGGCATTCCAAGCGGACGTTGGGTCCTATGGCATGTACTGTGCCTAGACTTGCCAATCCGTGTTCTGTACTTGTACCTTTACACCCACACGCCTAATGACTCAGTTTTCACGGTATGTAGCAACGTTCAGAATGCATCCCCTAAAGTAAGTATGTGGTAATTACATAATTAGAAAGATTAATGGAATATTGTGCACACAATGCCAAAGAAACAAGTCTGGTTAAAAGTCCTAATGTCTGTAATAACAAACATTACACGCGTAACTCTTTCCGAATGATAGTATGTATAGAAGTATCTTGGTGCATAGGCAGTGGTATCAAAACAAACACGAGCTAATTAGGCAAATTCTTTTGCTTTCAGTGGCTGCCGGAGCTCCAGTTCTCCTTCTGCAGAGCGCCTAAAGTCGCCTCTGGTCTAATGGACCCTTTTAAAATATGTCTTGTGTTGATAAATTAAATTCTTACCCTGCCAGCGGTGCCTGGCTTTCAACAGAACTGATCCCTCACAATAACAACAAGGAGGAAGAGACGTGGCGAGACAACGCGCGCATCGCCTGTCCAGGCGTGCACATATCCTGTTCCCCTTCGGCACAGAAAGTGGCAACAGTTGATCTTGCCAAGGCGCGCATGCGCTGCGTCGCTAGGCGAGACCTTAAAAGCGTGCATGGATTTTATCGGTCCATTCAGTGATTTGCACGATAATGAAAAGTTTGCAGCAGTCTTAGTAGATGCTTGTTCAAGAGGGGTACAGGTAATCTTCAAGAGAAATATTACAACAGAATACACTGAGTGTTTTAAGTGAAATTTTTAGGAGGGAGGGCATTCCATCTATTCTTGTTACAAACAATGGTACCCAACTCACCACAAGAGAAACTGATTTTTTTTTAACAAAACTGGTTTGAGACACGTGTGTACTTCACTGTGTAACCCACAGGGAAATAGTCTGTGTGAGAGGATTAACAAGTTAATCAGAGGTACAATGCAATTAGCGGTCACTTCAAACATACCTGTGCAGCGTACCATCAAGGACATGTTATGGGCTTATCGTACCACTGTACATCAAGGTATGGTCAAGACTCCGTTTGAGTTAATGAGGGGAAGACAAGCTGGCACCAAAATGGTTCCAACTTGGTTGCACAGCGATTTGACCAATTGTTTTTCTACTAAGCACAAGAAAACTTTGGTTTGTGGTAAAAGGGACATACAGCAATGTGACTGGGGAAAAGTCAAACCAGGTGGTATAGTGAGGGGATTTAGCAAATTCAGGGGTCCTTTTCAGGTGAAGTGCATAGGGGGGAGTTGGGTGAAGCTACAGAATGGTCAAACGTGGGATCTAAGAAGGGTGGCATTGTACCAAATTCAGGGAAAGGGTGTGCAGAATCCCACGGAGGTGCATGAAGAGGTCTCGGGTTGTACACCAGTAGCAAGTAATACCCTTGAGAACAGCAAAAAGAAAAAAATCAGCCCTGTTCCCCGGAGACATCTTTACCTGAACCAAGGGAAGGCAAACAGATGGGAAGGATTCTCAGGGAACGAAGGATGACACAGCATTTGAAACATTATGTCTGTTACTAAGTCACTTTGCTCTCAACTCTTCAAGGAAGGGAGTGGGTATGTTGGTATGTCTTATAGTCTTTCCTGGGCACTTTCGCGTGTGTTCTATTTTTCCCTCCTCCATGCCTATTTTGTACTTCTACCCATTTTATTTTCTTGTTTTAGTTTCATTTCCTAACATGTATAGTTCTCCAAACCCTGGACTTTTGATTATGCTTTTCAACATATCATAAGGTTATGTCAGTTATTTACTATCTTCTTCTAAGAGTTGTTCTTTTCATTTCTTTTGTGGAAGACAAGGAGATGTCTTATAATTTGTGTACTTTTATGCAGCTCTTCTCACGCTGCCATGCTCGTGCTACCATCACATGCACATTGTTCTGTGACGTTGTTCTTACATTCTATTGAGTGGCGGTTGGGAGTTGTATTTATTGACTGGCCGTACCGGTTGGGTGTCTGAGCTGTCTCCTGTGAATAAAGCTTCTTCTTTGGGACAGAGTCTCAGCTTCATTGTGTCTACCACAGAATCCTTCATCCAATAAATCTTGTTACTGGTAGAAGGATCTTTATTTCATGACTAGCGAACATAAAAACGCCCATCGTACTGGAATATAGATCATGAAGCTCTTACAAGGTGACGTCCTTGATCAGATAAGCGCATTAAAATCAATGGAGAAGTTACATTTTTATATCTGTCACCTCAGTGTGGTTTGAGTAGCGTAAGTGATGAAACACCTGTTTATCATAACCATTAAGCTGTGTAACCTTGTCTTATTACTAGGCAGACAATGTAGCAAACATCTCAATGTCTACGGCAGGAGTGTTTTAGGTGCAGAAAAAGAATAAAGGAAAAAAACAGAGAAAAGAAAAGGGGGTAGAGTGCAAAATCCAATCATTTACCTTTTACTCTCTGCAATATCACTTAGCCTTGGGGCTATTCGATATGGTAAGTCTACGTTTAGAAAATATGTTGAAGGTCAAGCACTAAATAAACGACCAGGCGTTTTCAGAAGCACATAACATGTACATCACTCATTTATGATTAATTTGTTAAAAAAAGATATAAATGTGTACCTCTGTTATTTCATCTGCTGTTTTGTCCTTCACCAGCTCAATATTTAGGATTCCGCTGAGGGTCTGTTGCAAAAGAAAAACATGGATATTGAAAAATCGGGTAAGTATTAAGGAGCAAAAACAGCGTATTTCAATGGAGAAAGGAGATATATATACACACACACACACACGCACACGCACACACACACACACACCTGTAGGCAGTGCCTGACACATTCTTTTAAAGGAGAAATCCCACATTACCCTCACTCAACTTCCACCACGACTAATTCTTTTATTCTGAGAGGTTCCAAAGGGAGTGCTTTGCTCACCTCTAAAGGAGCCAGTCAACAGTCCCTTCATGCACAGAAGCTTGCTGATTGGGGGAGGGGGTGGGGTAGTTAGGGAGTACTTCTCCTCCTGATCACAAGAGAGATGTCATGAACAGCACTTCTCCACAGAGGTCATCCTCTCTATTGTCCAGCCCAGTCTGCTCTTGACCACAGTTTGGAATCACGCTCTTTACGGGTGGCACCAAGCCTAGAGGTCTGAATGCTCTGTATAGATCAAATGGTGCACAGTAGAAGAGGGCTTGGGCATAAAAGGACTCAACCAACATTCATATGGTCAAGATACGTTCGCCCGGCCCGTCTGTCTCCACATGAGGAACAATTGCAGAGCTCATAGCTAATCCTTTCTAAAGGTACTTCCGAGTTTATTGATTTATTTAGTGTTTTATAGAGCGCGAACGTGACCCGTTAGGGTATCAGAGCGCTTTACAGAGATAACAAGCTAAATTCAAAGGTTAGGAGCAAACGATCATGAATACACTTGAGGGAGAACATACAGACAAGAGCGAGGGAGGATTGCATAACATCGGCCTTTGCCCAATAAAGTTACAGAGAGGTACGAATTCTGCTGTATGCTAAACATGGTCCATGGTACCAGAATCGCATAAGTTACATCTGTAATGTCTAGTGAGGTTTAAAATGGGTGGTGTTCATATAAATAGCGGTAAAGTGTTGCTAAGCCTCTGATTCTGTTAGTGCTCTGAGAGAGGTTATGGCAGGAATTTGCCCATTAGAAAAGTCTTAGCTTCCTGCTATTTAGGTGGGATATCAAGCTGATACAGGCAGAGTTTCCTTGGCCCCGGGACCTTCCATAATGAGGGGGATTCATCTATTCCCATTTCAGTTGCATCGAGGGACAGAAAAGTACCCCCATCTACCCAACTTTTACTAATACGTAGGAATGGCCGCAACCTGGACTGGGATACATAGGGCTTCTGCCAAGGTAGCAGAGGGCATTATCTCTGCCACCCTGGTGGACCACCTCTCACTTTACAGATCTCTGTCAGCATGGCAAACATCTCTGTACCTTCAGAGGAGCCGCCACGACTGCGGCTCTTCTGAAGGCACTAAGAGATTGCTGAGCAGTCACCATGGCTAATGCAGCCTCTCAGAATACATTTTTGTTTTGCAAAAGGGAACTAACACAACTGGAGGTTGTTTTTTTTAAACAATATATGAATAACCCTGACACCCAGGGAGATTCCATCCACAGTATGGTGGTCATTGTAGGTCTTGCCTGCAGCCACTGTGCATGGGCTGTTGCTACAACGACTATCTCTTGTGTTTAATTAAAGAAAAGAAAACTCTAAAGGGGGCTTTTAGCTTTCCCATTGTTTACCATTCGTTGGCATCATTATTACTCTTCCTTGATGCCTTTTAATTCAGCAGTGTGCACGACACATCACTTCCTGCATCATTTCCTGTTCTTTGTGTGGAGCATGGACCAGGTACCGATTGATTAACCTCAAATAGAGTCCATCTGCTCCTCGAGCTCTGATAGAGGTACTATTTCTTTTTTGGGGCCATTTTTAAATTGTGCGACCACGACCCGACCTGAAGGTATTACATTACACAAGTTCACATAACATTTTTTAGGCATGGGAGAGCAAGTAATTTGCCCAGATTTTTTTCCCTGTCATATGTTTATTAGTATTACTATACGAGGTGGGTAGAATTTCGGAGGAAAATGAAAAAATTAATTAGTATCCTTTACTACAGTGGCCACTGGATGGCACCATAGTAACACAGATATATTAATATGAGACAAAGTAAAGGGCTCCAATAGTGTAAACTAGGAGGTAGAGCAGAATACAAGCATTGGCAAAGCCAATAGGTTTTGCCTATGCAAGAGCTACTGGTTTTGTCAATATTTTGTTTACCAGAAAAAAAAAAGCTTTGATGCTGCCAGCGCCGACTGCGTCATAGCGCTTTTTTCCCCATTTCTTTGGGACCATGATGTACAGCTGCCACGCTGCTGTACAACATGGCTAAAACACATTGACAAAATCAATATCTATCACCTAGGTGAGACCTATTGGCTATGCCAATGCTTGCTATTTTTAGGTCTCGCTGAGACAGCGAAAGCTGTCTCTTTGAGACATTTTGTAGTGGGCTTTTAAAAGTGCAACCAAGTCAGCCTAGACCTACAGTGCATGTGCGCGGGCGCGCGCGCCGCTTTTACCCGGATTACTTTCACTTTCGCGGCCGCACGGCTGCTTTGATGTTTGATCGCGATCACTTTCGCTTAGCTGTCTGTTTGAAGTTTGATGTAGGGGCACCTACAAGAAGAAATCCCATGAAGTCCTACAAATGTCAGCTCCTTTGTGAGTATCTTATCCCAAGAGAAAGCTGCCGTCTGCATCATGAAGCGTATCTCTGCTTTTAAATGTAAAAGGGAGCTAATCTTGATCATCAAGGAACATGAACTCGTCCGAAACTTTCAAAATCAAACCTTTCCAATCGCTCGGTGACAATATTGCCTGAAATGCAACAGGAAACATTATTAAAATCTAAGAAAGCGTTCTGGTTTATTTGTTTAGGCCTGCTCGTGGTTTATAACCTGCTGCTCTTCCAATCATCACAGTACTTCTCTGCATCACCATTCCTGAGGAGGCCCATCTGCCCTTTTTTGAAACCCGTTCTCCCGACACTCAGTCCCTGCCTCATTTCTCTACTTGAGGCACGCTTCCACTTGCGTTCATTTATTCAAAAATACTCGGATCCCTCCTTATCTTCAGAAATGGCCTCACAGGTATGGAAAAGAATGATAATCACTCCTTTGAAAAATCTTAGTTTGGTTTCTTAAGTTACCTTGGCCTATCTCTGCCACAAACTGGCTAAAACGTCATATCCAGCTGGCTGCGTGACCACATTGCGCTGCCTTTAGTATGGCTAGTGTTATGAAGTTGGTGCTAATTGCTGTCCTTGCCTGTGCTTGGTTCTAGACTCTGGTAATGGACAGTTCTGGTACTCGTCACCATCTGCTGCATTTGACATAGTCAACCAATCCGTTCTGGTTGGGCGGCTAGTGATGCTAGGAGAGTAAGGGCCACTGTTGAACTGGATTAGCTCTTTGCTGAGCCATTGGCCACCGGTTTTCTGCACATCCATTTTTAGGTCTCGCTGTTGTCCTTTCTTTTGTGGCCTCTGAATTGTTCCCCAAACAGTTTATTGTGCACGCCAGGCTGCTAACAGTCCTTATCTGAACATTAAGTTTTTAGATTGTTTTGCTCTGCAAGTGACTGGAAAGAACTATCCAGCTAGTTAAAAATGTGATCCACACCGTTCCCTGTGCACTTCAGAAATCACCAGCAGTAATCCAGGAGGTCCCAGAGTAATGACAATAATGTCTAGCCCCTTGGAGAAGGGCTAGTTGTTCCAGCTATGTCAAAGCAAATTCCACTGCTTTATTTCATTCTTTCGCCCTCTCTGCTCGTTGGAAAAGGCCTCCCCCTTCCTACTCCTTCCTCACTCTCTGCCTCGGACCTGGATTTAATTCTCCCACCCACACGTATACAGACTTCAGGCCCGCTTGCCGCAGGCTTCCGGAAACAAAAGACTGCACAGCTACTTGTAAAATTCGGGGTTGCAGGGCCCTAGACTACAGACTATGCCAAGCTGCGCTGAGTGGGGAGGGAAAATGTTCTGACCCATTTAGCCACATAAAACCGTCCCTTTCACGTCTCCCAGGTAGGCCAGTGCAATGATCTTTTGGTGAACATAACAGTATTACAAATAAATAACATTTGAAAACGTAATTGGGAAAGCATTCTGTTTTTTTTCTCTCCATTTGTCATTGCTTTTCTGCTGGTAAAAATATACATTTTTTGCTTACGAAATGCTCATTATCTTATTCTCCCTTGCATAGCGAACATTTACTATGCCAATCTACAATGCCTACTTTGCTGTGCACTGGACTGTTGCAGACCACACTTGGTGACCAACTTACTATCGGCCATACTGGAAGGCTACTCTGATGCTCGTCTAGCTATCTGAGAAATAATCCTATTTCTACTTACACTGCACCATTCATGTTATATGTGTATATGTATGTGTGTTTATATATATGTGTATATATATATGTATATATATATATGTGTGTGTGTATGTGTATATATTTATATGTATGTATGTATATGCATGTTTATGCCTATGTGTGTGTGTATGAGGGGTAGCAAGCACTATAAAAATGCAAACCCTTCCGTCCTCTATCCCGATTCGTTTACAATCCAAATAACAGACTAACCTTCCCACAGCTCAAATCAAATTAATCTCATTTCCCTGCACTAATTCATCACTAATCCTTCTTGGGTTCCAGGGTAGCGTGCTACTCGCCAAAAAGCGCTTTGATACCTCATTTGGGGTAGCAAGCACTATATAAATGCACACCTTTCCCTCTTTCATACCTCCTCTATTCTTTTCAATCCAAATAAAAGACTAACTTGTCCACTGCTCATTTGAATTTCATATTTCCCTCACTAATTTACCACTTATCCTTCCTTGGTTACGGAGTAGCATGCAACTTGCCGAAATACACTTCAACGCCTCATCAGGGGTAGCAGGCACTATATGAACTAAAACCTTTCCCTCTTCTATCCCTCCACTATCCTCCTCAAGCAAAATAACTGACTAACATATCCACAGCTCAAATTAATGTCATATTTCACTATACTAATTCACCACTAATCCATTTGGGTTCGGGAATAGAATGCTACTCGCCAAAAAAGCCCTTTAACACCTCAAAAGGGGTAGTAAGCGCTACATAAAATCAATTACAATAAAATACAGTACATAAGCTCTGGTTTCATTACACATAGTAGCATTCTTTTTTGTCAGCTTGCCCATACAAATGGCAGTAGCAATGTTCAAATATCACTCAGCCGCATAAAAAAAAAAAAAAATTGCAAAGCAATAGGTCTCGCACTTGCAAGAGTTTGAGCTATTGGTATTGTAAATGACAATGCCTTTTATTTATGTGTTGGTTTTCAAAACAGATTAATAAAAGGCATCATCATTTACAATGCCAATAGCTTAAACTCTCGCAAATGCGAGACCTATTGCATTGCAAATGCTTGTTTCTGTCTGGGATTGCCAGGCTTTCCCAGGAGTTCTCGAAAAGAAAAAAAACATCAAATCACCTACTCTAAATGTGGCAGCCGAAGGGCCGGCCTTTAGCATGGGCGAGCTGGGCTCAGGGCGCCAATTTTCTGAGCGGCGCATGGAGCTGTGTGCATTAAGGTTATGCCAACAGCAGCGCCCTTCTCATCTTGCTCCAGCCTTGACCTTGTCCCTGCCTGTTCGTTTCGGTCTGATTTGCCAGTTTAAAGTGGTTTCAGTCCTTCATTACCATACGACTTGCGATGTTTTAACACCCCTTTAGCCCCCTTCTTTGTCCTCCCTCCACCCACGACACCTGCTAGCACACATCAAGAAAAACCATCAACTGCGTGAGGGAGCTAAGCTATCAGTGATTTAGGTGAGCTGGGGTAGGCCCGGGACGTTTGTGTTCAGGGGCCACTCCCTGCTCATCCAGATACTGACAAGTGAAAACAAAAGGAAGCCCCTGCTGCCTCATTTAATGCACTACCATGAGCAAGGGCGCCACATTTCTCTCCACCCATGCCCAGGGCGCTATCTTAGCAAAGGCCACCTCTTGGCAGACAGTCCGATATAGTTACACCTGCAGCCCTAAGTCGCTCGGCCCGGCAGTGTAAGGTTACCGCCGTAGAGCCCGCGGGGGCACTGCTGGAATAAACATGATAGTCTGTCCGACTTTAAATAGAGTGGGAGGCCCTCAGTTTGGTAGATAGGGTGCTATGCTACATTTGTTTTGGATGACACAGTCCCCTAAAATCTAACTGAGGCCCAAGTCTCTTCAGGATTTTCTTTGTTTCATGTTTCATCATTTCTTAGATATTTTCTTCACAAAATCAATCAATCAATCCAATCAGACATTGGCGCGCTCTATAAATGCCGGATTGATTGATTGATTTTGGGGAGAAAATATCTAAAAACCAATGAAAGTGACTGGTAAGTCAGAGAATAATGATGCAGGGTCCTGAACACCAGCTACCTACAGTACATATGCCTGCAAGCAATAAAAATAATTTCCATTCCAGACCACTCAGAGGGCTGCTCAGATTCTATCTCTAAGTACAAACTATCTTCTAGGGTGGAAAATGAGAGTGCAGGCAAAGTGTTATGGTGATGAGTGCTACATTCATGCTGGATGTCCTCAAACAACGGTGTGTTAATGGCTACCTCTCATACACATGTGAGAGGTTCTTCTATGTTGCTGGCAGTCTTATTTACAGATACCCGGAAAACCTCTTCTCGACAGCGTGTGTGTGCACTCTTTTGCTGCATTATACTCCACAAGGATGTCAGCATTATTCCCATAAAGGAACATCCTTCTAACGCTCAACATCAACACATCAGAATAAGAACCTTCTTCACAATTTCAAAATCCTGTCAAACTACCTTTGCTCCTTTTGAGTGTGAAATCACAGGAGACATTTACTGGATAAGGCACTAGCCCAGATGAATTGCTATTTGCTGCCTATTACGAGGGTGTGATTTGTGTCTCTATTTTGACCAGGACACTGCAGATTTTCTCCTGCCACTTTGAGGACATCTGAGGTTGCCTCTGGGCCCTGAATGATTGGTACAGTGTACTGTATGTTGGCCTGTGAACTCAGGGGACTCCAGGGCTCTCTTGCTTAGGCATTTTATACATCTTGTAAATAACCTCCCTTTTCAATGAGCCAACGTGGTCAGTTTTGATGCCTCTGAAATTAAACTATTACAAAAGTTGTCCAGTTATTCCATTAAAGAAATATTTTAAGTAGTGTGTTTTATCATGATACTAAACAAAAAAAGAATTACGAACGAGCAATGATATGGTTGGGATGGAAAACTCCTCTGCATGGTAATGGACGTGTCCCCCTGATCTGAGTGCCAAACTGAACTGATGTCTGGATCCCTAATGCTGATTGATAGGCAAACACGGATCATGCGGGTTCACCAGGACATGGAAATGTTGGACCTGGAGGAGCGCCCACACCATTACCCTCATAGTGATGGAAGGTTACTGCCTTCAACAGCAGTTAAGCAGCAGGAGCACAGTGGTGGCAGCATACCTTGTGTAGTGATCAGCAGGAGTGAAGAGATCCTTTTCAGTTCGAGCTTAGACAGCGCTTGCGCCGTCAGGATGATCTGTTGCATGTACTTTTTGGGCTTTGACCCCTCCCATCTCTTTTGATTTGTCTAGTCCGCAGTCTTGTAAAAATCCTTGCTTGCTAATGGGTAATTTGGCTTCCTCGTCCCTCCTTTTTACAAATTGTTCACTCCCATGGAGTATCACCTCAGGACTTGTAGGCTTCCGTGTGTCCCACTGTAACATCTGTTTATGGACTACTTTTACCTTTCTCCAAGAGCATTTGACCCGAGCGCTGGATGTTTTCGGTGCTCCGAGGTCCTTTTCTATAAACAGAGCTATAAATCATGCTTTTATCTCCTTACAGTTGCTGCGCATTCAAAGACCAAGGTCAAATGTTAGAGCCTGTTTTCCGACTGCAAAGAGGTTTGAGATGAGACAGCTTCTCCGAGTTAACTTCCCTCCCTCCTCTTCCTTGTTACCTTCTTTCCTTCCTACTCTTGCTGGCTTGCGCACTGCCATCAGTGTAGACCTAGGGCAAGTACGGACACAGTCTTGTGCTGTGGGGTGCGCTTTCACTTTTGCTCGTGAACTTTGGCAGAGAAGACACAGCCTCACTAAAGTAAAGGCTTGGGCCCTGCGGGGAGAAGATATGCGCATCATGGGGACCGTTCCCGTCGCACTCTGTCTTCTTATATGCATTGGGGCAACATTCGCTGGCATTGTTATAATTATTAGTTTAGGACTTGTGCCCTACCGAGGTGCATCAGTATGATGTTTTCTCGCTTTGAGCTTTGCGTGATCTTTGCTGCCCTCCTCTGGCAACTGCAAGAACTATTATAAGTAAGGCCAGTCTCAGCATCGGAGATGCAAGGCACAAAGGAGAGAAGTAAACATTCATTAATGGGCTAACATGTGCTCCCCACGGATCTGCCGTGGCAGAAGCTGGGTCCAAGGAAAGACAGGCCCGCTGCCTCAGAGAGAGTGAACAAGGGTCGAGTTGAAAGCATTGTCTTTGAGGGGTGCTTGGGAGCTCACACACGTTCCGTCGCAGGATCAGACAACTGATGGAGGTGTGGGCTGGGATATCTCTATCCTAACCGAAATACTTTTTAGGTCTCGCCTGAGACAGCGCTTTAGCGCTGCTCTGGCGAGACTTATAGTAAGCGAGTTTTGGAAGGGCAAACAGAGGCTTTTCAGGCCTCCAAATACAGTGCATGTGCACCAAGCACGCGCACCATTTGGCAGCCTGAAAAGCACTTGCTTTGATGTCCTCAGTGAGCCGCGCGGCCACTGAGGACATCAAAGTGCACACCATTTGCCACCCCCTTCTTTTCCTTTGATCCCTATCTTTCCCTTTCTCAATCTCACCCTCTCCCTGCCTTTTACAACTGCGGCCCGCACCACTGTGCCCGCCCCCACCCCCCCCTCCCACTCCCTCCTCGTCAGCTTCAGTGCGCTCTTGTTTGGGCTTACACTCTCCATGCCCTCTGGCTCCTTCGTGCTGCTTTACCCTTCCCTCTGCTTGTTACTCTGCCTGCTCTGTGTTGCGCTCCCCTCAGACTATGTTTGTCTTTGTTACTTTCAAAACGCATGCTAGGATTGGCTTCGTGTTAAATTATTTAATTAGGTTTGTTGCATGGTTCAAGCACAGTCACAGGTCCTCTGTCGTAGGACTCAAATAAAAAAGGCTATTTTTTCAGAATGTGTCATTCTTTGTGTGTTTGTGATCGAAATAATAAAATTCACCTTCTTAAAAATACAAAATCCATACGTTCTTTATGTGTTGCAGAACAGCAGTTTAAATTCTGAATATACAGAATCCTTTTTGCTATATGAAATAAAAAAATACCGTGGGAACATATTTGTGTGGCTGATAATCACATTTCAGAAAACATTTAGTCAGGTTGAATCTGACCTTCCATCAGACTCAGCCCCGGGAATGAGGCTCCTCTCACGCAACATGGCGTTTGCTGTTCATAAACTATGCGAACGTTTCAGGCTCTGGCGAAAGCCCTGCAAGGGGGCAGATGGCGCATTTAGCATGAGACGGAGCTGCTTCCATAAATTATGATCCGTACACATGTCAGGCGATGACTGAGGGCCTTTCGCGCGCATCCAGCCTTGAAGCCACTCGTCCGCTCGATTCCTGGGTGTGGATCACAGACACCCTGGCCAGAAGCCCGTGGGATGCAGTTACTCGAGTCTGTGCTGGCAGCCGTGCTCGGAGCAGGACTAAACTCAATCTACAGCGCGTGGTCTGGAGGATTATAAAAACCTCTCCTCCTTCCTTGCAGAAGTGCCACTAAATGGTTACAGATTATGAGGCGCTAGATGGGAGGGAGGATGCTTACTGGAGTACCCTTAGTTCGTTTCACTTCTTGTGAAAACCGAAATCTTCAGGCCAAATACATGTTAACAAAGTTGTAATTGGTCTGCTGCTCCCAGAGGCTTGTGACAAGGAAATTGTACCTACGTGCAGAAAACGACACATGCTGCCAGCCTGCTTAAGCCTAACATGGTTTTCAGAGAGAATGTTTGCATTCCAGCTGCAAAATGTTCACGTACATTGACACGACAAGAACTTTGATAAATCAGTCTTTTGTGTTCTGGCCTAAAATCACTCACCAACCTCATGTTTTTTTTTTAAAACAAAATAATTCTTGCATATATGCATACAGTGGATTTAGGTCAGCTTTTGCACAATTTGCTTCAGGTCTGTACATCATACAAATTGGAGCACAGGCAGTGTCGGTTTGGGATCACAATTAGGCCCGGGCACTCCCAAAAGAGCGGCCCAATCCCATATCGTCCCTTTAATGGGCCACTATGTTATTAGTCTCATTAGGCTCATTGTTGAAGAAATGTTTGTTAATTTAAGCATTTTAAAGCTTATAGAGCCATAATATTGGTGAAAAGTAAAAGCTGAAGGGTGAGAACAATGTCCCAATGGACACAACACCTGATCTGGCTTGGGTTACCACCTGGCCGTCTTCTTACCAGCTTGACCGGTATTTTAATGTCCTGGCTGGTACAAAGATTAGCATTGAAGCGGACATAATGTTTATATTTATCAAGTATTTTTTTTTATATTTTTGTTCACTTAAAAAAACCTTGTTTTTCTTTTTAAAGGTTTCCCTTCCATTGTGATTAAGTCAAGTATGGAGGTATAATTGCACTTTCAGACGCTTTCCTACTTTTCTATTTTGTGCTTGTAGGACTAAGGTATACTATACTGTCCCACTTACACCACAGCCCTTAGAAATGCAAGGAAGCCCCTTAAAGGTATAGTCTTTTTTATGAAAAAAAGACTCTAGATGTTCACATAATTTTCATGAACCATCCGCCTGACACTCCCTGGGTTAACACCTACTGGATATGCTTTATGATTATTGAATTTTTATAATCATGTGGTAAATTCTGCAGTCATAAGTCATAGCTCTACCCCTACATTTTTTTATTTGTGCATGCCGATGTTGGAATAGCATACACAGATGTCATTTTTCTCAAACAAAGTTGAAACTTGCCAGAGAAACAGTTTTGTGAATTTGGCTTTGAATGTGTTGCGAGCGGGTCAATAATGCATTCCATGTGCTCCTGAAGCATGTGGTATAGTATTAAGTTGTGATTGCATTTATATAGCACTTTCAACCCCTAATGTGACTATTTATGTAGTGCAAACTACAAGCAACTATGATGTAGCATTTTAGAAAATGTACTTTTGTTTCCTGAAAATATACCCCAAGTACAGTTTATCTGAGTAGGAACCACAGATACAAATGGTAGAAATCGCTTACAACAAACATACAGAACACTGTCTGTATGTAATACTAGGATCCAAAACACACAACCAAGAGTAGAGACCGGGGGTCATGAAGGCTTTTCACGGTGCTATATCTTTCACTGCTGTCAGCTCATTTTTAGGTCCCACAAACAGACAGCTTTCAGCTGTTAGTCTGCATAACCCCTTTTGTGGACCATGGCAAAAACCTTACAGTGGGCTTAGAGTTTGCCCATTGCTTACCATTGGTTGGCTTTGCTGTCAATCTCATTTGCTTACTTCTCTTTAGATGACCTACTATCCTGATCTTGTATTTGTCCCTGCCCTGGAAATTAGCCTCTTTACCATCCTTTTGATTGGAATAGTTGAACCATTCCACTGTTCACATTAGGGGAGCTGCATTTTTATTGAGAACTCTCTGAGTGCATGTCGTTTCTTGCTCTCTCCCTCATGTTTTGTTGTCACTCAAACACCTGCCCCACCTGATGTGCTACCTAATCACCCCTCCTCTCTCCTCCACGTCCATTGCTTCCCAATACCTCATGCCCTTGTCATACTTTCTTAAGTCTCCGTTTCATTAAAAGCCATCCCTGGAACGACGTGAAAATATATTTGCTATTAGCCATTTTCAAGTCTTCTCTACATTCCGGAAACAATACAATCTCCCAACTATTTTAGCACTTTTCACACCAGAGTTAAATTTAAAAACATTATTGTACAGTTTTATTCCATTTTTGTGATACAGCTTCAAAATGATTTCTTAAAATATAGAGCTATAACAATTTTTTATATACCCACCTAATGTTCAGAGGTTGCCCCCTATGGGTGTATGACAGACCCCGCATGCATTTCCCTCGCATGACTTTACACCGCAGTCAGTACCCATAAAAGTGTGAGCAGTTGGCATTGCTAATAATAATGCAACACTAGCTATTGGCATTTTAAATGATAATTGCATTTATTTATGTGTTTGTTTTTTTGTGCACGACCAGTTGTTTGATGAAGGTGGCACTTGAACGTTTTTCTTGTTTTAGAAGCCCCCACTGCGCTTCTGTTTTCACAGAGCTCGTCTGCGTCGGATCAGAGGCCCTGGGTCTTACAGAGTTGCCGGAATTCCTGGTGCATAGCTCTGCCCTGGTATTGTTTGTTCAAGCACATTGCGGGCTATCCCTCAGCTCTGCCAGTTTCCGAATATGGTATGCTCGAATATAGGGTGCGATGTCCGGATCGGTGGCGGCAAAAACCTGCCCAAACAGATGTTGCCGGAAGCGCCTTTTTGAAGCTCGAGTTTCAGTGAGATGGTGTTCTGCTCGTCAGTCCGATCAACACCGCGCCAAACAGTGGCTCTTGATTCAAAGATAGGTTCTAGAAGAGCGATCTAACCGCAAACTCCTTTCCTTAGAATATCCCGCTACTCTGCACTACTTGACTCCACACCACTGCACTTAAGCAACTCTGCACCACTCTACTCTATGCTACTGCACTCCACGCCAATCTACTCTTCTATGCACCACTCTACACTGCTGCACTCTGTACTACTTTACACCACTCTTCACCGACACTCAGTGTACCACTCTACACTGCATCACTGTACCTTACGCTACTGTACTGTACACACGCTACTCCACTGCACTCTGTGCAACTCTACTCTGCACCACTCTAAGCTACTGCTGCACGCCATACACTGCTGCACGCCGCACACTGCTGCACGCCGCACACTGCTTTTATGCAAGTTTATGCTACTGACATTGTAAATGACAATGCCTTTTATTTGTTTTAAAACCAAAACATAAATAAAAGGCATTGTAATTTTACAATGCCAATAGCTCAAACTCTTATAAATGCGAGACCTATTGCATTGCAAATGCTTGTTTGGGGTTGCACTATCCTCAGGTTTCAACAGCCTATCGGCTTGTGTCTTTAGAGGCAGTACAAGAGCGCCAGGCTGGGCACCAACCAGCCTACGGGTGCACTTCCCAATAATAAGATGGAAGAGGCTTTGAGGTAAGAATAAGAATACATTTTCCTGAGATGCCACTACTGCTATGCATCAGGAAAATATGCACATAAACACAGGGCTGCACTGTAATTCCATGAAGAAATTTGGACATGGATATATAACACAATATTCCCCTCTGGAAAACTTTAAATCGATTTGTTAAATTTGGGAGGTAAAAAATACTCCTTTCAGTTTGTCCGTGGAATGCACAGCCACCTTGCAGCATATCTAGCTGTGCTGCAGTTTTAGAGAATTATGATAGATGTGCGTCCTCAGTCTCACCCTGGGCCAAATAAAAGTAAACACATGCATGACGTTGTCTCCATCTCATGATCTGATGACATTGTAGGTCATGCCGGAGATTTAAGTGTGTGAAGTACAGGATTTTAATTTGCTTGTTTGAAGCCACGCCTTTAATTAAATAGGCCACCACTCTTGGAAAGAATTCAGTCACCCTTTTTTGGCCAATTTCCGCCTTTAGAAATCTCCCAACTTTTTCATTCCACTTAAAGCCCTGGGTCATCCAATCCCCCTCCGTCCCCAAAGTATTCTATGCAATTTGTGGACTGAACACACATGCACTACATCTATGTCCTTCTCTCATTTCCTTGTCTCTCTGCTTTTTTGTGTCCGGTCTGCTCGTCTCTTTGGCTTTCTTTCCCATGTTCTTTATTTTGCAGTTTTCCTCTTGTCTCCCCTTTCTCTCCCTGCCCTTTTTCAAACCTCTTTCTGTTTCACTGTTTCTCTCTCTCACTGTGCTGGTTTCTACGTTTCTTTCTGCTATTCTCAGATTCCCTCTTTGTGTCTCTCTGTTTCACAACTGCAGTCTGCTCAATAAAGGTAATAGGCAATTAAATCAACTCCCTTTTCTGCCATTTTTGTTCCTACCAGGGGGACCCAGATCTTCTGTCTACCCTTCAGCTTTGTGATTAGCGATCTTGCGGGAGAATGGTGTGCAGGATAAGTGCATGTGCTGGGTGTATGTTTACCTGTGAGTGGCACAATACATGAAGGATACAGTGCTGGCCAATGCGCGCATGTTGACTGCAAGTGCTGGATGTATGTGGGCCTCTGAATGGCACAGTGCGTAGAGGATGCAGTACTATGCAGTGCACTGGATATATATATGCGCCTGTGGATTGTACAATACATGGAGGGTCCTGGGTTCCAATTTGAGAGACCCAGGTGTGCATGGTGAAATATGGAGTGGAGAAAGAGAAATTCCCTCACACAGATTTGTGGATTGCTGAATTCCTGTAATCTGGGTGAGCATAACACAGGTGTGGAGAGGACCAGGCCTCCTGTGTACACTTCAAAGGGCGCTCTTTGATTCAGTGAGATGTCACAAGGAAGGGACCTGTGCACATCTCTTGAAAGAGATGGGGCTGATAAGAGAATCATAAAGAGTAGGGCTGGGAGCGCTGGGCTAACCTTTTGATGCACATATCGCTGTGGCTGGCATCCAGGTGTGAACCTTGAGTCACTCCCTTGGCCTGTGTTGTGGGACTATCCGCTTAGGAGACATCCATGCTGTGACAGGCTGTTTTGGAAGAGGGAACAGAAGATTGGACATTTCGAAAGAAGCAGACCCCCAACATAAAACTTCAAAGACTCAGATCCTAAATCACGTTTGGTGTCTGGAAATGAACTATAAGAAGAGGAGGTTGAGACCACAAAAATTGCTATCTGCCAAGCAGCCAGGCAGGCTGTGTGAGGAGGGAAGTTCTGCAACCTCCAGACCAGGAATGGAGATCAACCTGCTGGGTTAGGGAACATCACCCAGGGAATCCAAGACAAACTGCCCCGGAGCCTGGAGCACCAGCGCCTGCCTGCAATGTGCCCTGTGAGGAAGAGGCGCACAATGGAGGGAGCAAGGTCCTCTGGGGAACCCTGTTGAGTGGATTCCCGGTGTGAGGAAACGGCTGCTACACCAATCGGGTCATTGCCCATGTGCAGGACTGAGTCAGCAACCCCCTCATGCCAGGAAAGGGCCACCGTGAAGATAGCCAATGGAAAGACTGCCATGCAGAAAGGGCTATAGAAGCAGGAAATCTTTGATCACTGCAGGAGCGTGACCGCGAGGGAGATAGCCTGCGCCTGCCTTGTGCAGCTGCTGAGTCTGCGAGCAGCCAACTCACTTGACTTCGGCTGGAGCCACTGGGAAGTTTAAGACTTGTTATGGGCCGGATAGTCCCAGGGGCGTGTGTGCACTGCAAAATGCTATGGACTTTAAATTTAGAGTTGTAGTGGACTCTTGAGATTCGGACTAATAGTGGGATATACCCTGGATTTTACCGATAGTGAATGGGGAATAGCCACAATCGCTAACACGAGGAGTGAATGGGACAGGGGACTGCCACAGACACTGGAGCCCCCAACCTGAGGGGAGGACTGGGTAAATTGTGTGCTTATGTTTTATTCTCACTTTGTGTGGGTAGCATTAGAAATAAAATACTTCTCTTTTGTTATAAATGTGAGAATTTGACTGGACAATGATGGATTGCTGTGTGCATTTTGAGTTGTGATCCCGTGTTCACTGGTCTGTAAAAATACCTCCCTTCTCCCACTCTTCCAAGAGGCCTTAAACTGCTTAGACCATGCCTACCCTGAGAGGCCAGGTGGAAGGGGTACTTGACCCAGTTGCTCAGGATCCATAGTACGTCGGCCCCGGGACATCATGAGTAAAAGGTCTCAACCCCAGCGGTTAAACATGGTACCTCCTGCTTGCCCCGTGGCCCTCTGAAAGGGAGTTTGACAGATATGAATAGCAATGGAAACAAGAAACTAGAGATTATTGCATGTACTAATCCATTTCCTGCTGTTCCCAAACCCTCAGCAACAGAAATACCTCGTAGCTAGAAATTCTGCCTTTGTTTTATTTTAAAATCACATGCATGTGATGGACCCTGCTCCTCCCCAGTGCCACTTAGGGTTTTAAAGCCTTTAATATATGTCACCAACACTTAACTGATATTTTCCAAACTGTCAAAGTTGAATCTTGGTCGGAAAGTCTGGCCAAATAAAGATTTTTACTTATTTTTTAACCAACCTTATCTTTTGTAAGTCCAGGAGTTTTTCTCTGCACTTGTGATCTCAAGTTTTTTGACTGAAAAACAAAAAGACAGTTTAAAACGTTATATTACTCCCATCACTCGAGCAGATAACGTGGACTCAGTGGTAATACACATGGAGGAAATGCTACATTTGAAAGAGGACAACTCTGGTTACAGGGTACATTTGATAAGAATTTCCTTAAACGTGACAGAATGCAGTTATGGAGAGCTTAAAGATGATCACTGCCAAAAGACAATTGCCTTCTAGCTCACCAATAAAACATACCTTTTATTCTTGGTTTTCTTAAGCCAACCCGTGAGCGACAATCGGATTCAGACAGACTTACTGTCCTGACATTATCTGTTTTAGGCCATCAAAGAAGAACAAACTATACCTTCACAAAACATTACATGCCTGTACCACAATTTACTTATCCATTACATAGAAATACAGCTTGAGTTTCTGAACAGCTATTTATACAGAACATTTTCAGACATTAATCAACAGATATTTACATCTAAAGTTTTGAAGACATTGAGTACCTCATCCACCTAATCATCCATGTGATGCACCACATATCTGGAGATCCCTAGGAGAGAGCAACTAGACCCCCAGGCACTGTGTCTACAATGAAAA
Organism: Triturus cristatus; assembly: GCF_964204655.1. Taxonomy (NCBI): domain Eukaryota; kingdom Metazoa; phylum Chordata; class Amphibia; order Caudata; family Salamandridae; genus Triturus; species Triturus cristatus. Next base: position 783,411,326 of record NC_140586.1, on the reverse strand, counting down.
CAACGAGCAGCCTTTGCACAAAGGACATCAAGCAGAAGCAGCCTCCAGAGATCTGCAGGCAAATGTTCCATCATCGAGGAATCCCCACAAAAGTACTAGCTGTGAGGGACAGCTTGCTTTAGCATCAACATGCTGGCAGGCAGAGGAAAGAACTCTTTCGAACAGTGACATATTCCACTGGATAGAAAGGGGGAGATAGAGGCTGCTTTATAAAACAAGCATTTGCAATGCAATAGGTCTCGCATTTACACCAGTTTGAGCTATTGACATTGTAAATGACAATGCCTTTTATTTTTGTTTTCGTTTTTAAAACATAAATAAAAGGCATTCTCATTTACAATGCCACTAGCTTAAACTCTTGTATACCGAACACATAGGTATTCTATATATCTGCAGTGATAGTGATCTCACACCTATATCTTTAGTGATGGTGATCTCACACCTATATCTGCAGTGATAGTGATCTCACACCTATATCTGCAGTGATAGTAATCTCACACCTATATCTCAAGTAATGGTGATCTCATGCCTATATATCGGCAGTGATAGTGATTTCACAGCTATATCTGCAGTGATTGTGATCTCACAACTATATCTGTTGTAATGGTGAGCTCACACCTATATCTGCAGTGATGGTGATCTCACATCCATATCTGCAGTGATAATCATCTCACACCTATATCTGCAGTAATAGTGATCTCACACCTATATCTGCGGTGCTATTGATCTCACACCTATATTTACAGTGATAGTGATCTCGCACCGATATCTGCCGTGACGGTGATATCACACCTATATCTGCAGTAATAGTGATCTCACACCAATATCTGCAGTGATAGTGATCTCACACCTATATCTGCAGTTATAGTGATCTCACACCAATATCTGGAGTGATGGTGATCTCACACCTATATCTTTAGTGATGGTGATCTCACACCTATATCTGCAGTGATAGTGATCTCACACCTATATCTGAAGTAATGGTGATCTCACACCTATATATCTGCAGTGAGTGATTTCACATCTATATCTGCAGTGATAGTGATCTCACACCTATAGCTTAAGTAATGGTGATATCACACCTATGTCTGCAGTGATGGTGATCTCACATCCATATCTGCAGTGATAGTCACTTCACACCTGTAGCTGCAGTAATAGTGATCTAACACCTATATCTGCAGTGATATTGATGTCACACCTATATCTACAGTGACTGTGATCTCACATCTATATCTGCAGTAATAGTGATCTCACACCTATATCTGCAGTGATAGTGATCTCACACCTATATCTTCAGTGATAGTGATCTCACACCTATATCTTCAGTGATAGTGATCTCACGCCTATATCTGCAGTGATGGTGATCTCTCACCTATATCTGCAGTGATAGTGATCTCACATCTATATCTGAACTAATGGTGATCTCACACCTATTTCTGAAGTAATAGTGATCTTGCACCTATATCTGAAGTAATGGTGATCTCACACCTATATCTGCAGTGATAGTTATCTCACGCCTATATCTGCAGTGACATTGATAAAGATCTCACACCTATATCTGCAGTGATAGTGATCTCACAACTATATCTGCAGTGGTGGTAATCTCACACAAATATCTACAGTGATAGAGATCTCACACCAATATCTGCAGTGATAGTGATCTCACACCTATATCTGCAGTGATAGTGATCTCACACCAATATCTGCAGGGATGGTGATCTCACACCTATATCTTCAGTGATGGTGATCTCACACCTATATATCTGCAGTGATAGTGATTTCACATCTATATCTGCAGTGATTGTGATCTCACAACTATATCTGTAGTGATGGTGATCTCACACCTATATCTGCAGTGATGGTGATCTCACACCTATATCTGCAGTGATGGTGATCTCACACCTATATCTGCAGTGATGGTGATCTCACCTATATCTGCTGTGATAGTGATCTCACACCTATATCTGAAGTAATATCTGCAGTGATAGCGATCTCACACCTATAGCTGCAGTGATAGTGATCTCACATCTTTAGCTGAAGTAATGGTGATCTCACACCTATACCTTCAGTGATAATGATCTCACAGCTATATCTACAGTGATGGTGATCTCACACCTATATCTGCAGTGATAGTGATCTCACATCTATATCTGAAGTAATGGTGATCTCACACCTATATGTGCAGTGATGGTGATCTCACACCAATATATACAGTGATGGTGATCTCACACCAATATCTACAGAGATAGAGATCTCACACCTATATCTGCAGTGATAGTGATCTTACACCTTTTTACTGTTAGCACATCACTACAGCAAGGCCAAGCGAAAGGAGCCTCTTGGGCGTGAAGTGGCGTCTTGAGACCTCAATAAACAACAAAGGAAGGCTGGACTCTGGTGTTGAGCAGTGACTGGTTGAAGAGTTGAAGGGAGCCTTGGCGGCTGGCATAGGGGGGAGATGGTGCACACGTGTGCTCTGGAGGCAGAGGGGGGAGATGGTGTATGTATATCAGCACAGAAATCTGTTTAAACTAAACATTAGATTTAGGGTGAGGAAAAAAACAGTAGCAGGAACGTTTTATTTCGGTGTAGACTACGCGCGGTGCTGTTTTGTAATGTCGTCACTGGCAGACATAATCACATTTAGAGAAAAAAAAACAGACTTCGGAAACACGATCCGTCACTAGATGCCTCCTTTAGATAAGAAATACCCTCACGGCAGCCGTTAAGCAAACGATCCAGTTCGGTTGAGCCGTCCCAAAAGGAGACAGGGCAGTAGCAAAGAAGCCTCATTTTCAATCGGAGGCCACCGTTTAGCATAAATGATGACGCCAGCCAATGAAAATGATGGGCGGGGCTTCAAGTACCCTTCTGAAATCTCCTCTACCACAATATGTCTCGCAGAGCGATCAGCGCATGCGCGCTGCAACGCTAGGCGAGACCAAATGAGAAGATGCAGACCGAAGAAGTTGCTCGTATATACAATTGATCAAGATGGTGCTGTTCAGAACTACCTTACACCCATTAATACAATTCCATTTGACCATTGGTGGAGCATTTCTCCCACAGGGGCTATACTTAATAAAAAAACAGCAGAGAAAGAACTGCATCAATTACTGAGTTACTTACAAAGCATGGAGCATGTGGTCTTTGCTATATGTTAGACATTACAAAATGTAACAGTCCGGTCCACAGATAAACTTTTCAGTGGATCGGGTACCTTCTCAAGGAGAAATGTAAGTTACTGATGAGACCAAGAATAGGATGCAACTGGTAGAGGCTCTTCTGTGTCTGATATTTGCTCCACTTCATATCCAGTTGAGGGGAGTTCACAGCAAAGGAGACAGAACTATAAAGATACTGCATCTGGTGCGGGCACATGCAGCTTTGGGGATGATGAGGCATGGTTACATGGTTAAAGGGTGGGGCTATAGCATCCAATGGACTGTATCAGGTAGGTGGAGATGTACCATGGGCAGACTTGAGGAACAGTGCAAAAAAGTGTATAAGATATTGCTTAGAGCGATCCTTCTTGTTTACATATAATGGAGGTGGGGAGGAGCATGGCAGCTATAGATAGCAAAGCTAAATACCTTCAGCAGAGAGGGAAAAGAGTATTTGGTGAACCCTATGAGGAGGTTACTTGGGTGATCAATGCTGTTCAATATTAGAGTAGCTGAGACTGTTAAGGTGATGAAATATGTTACGCATAAGTTGTGGTCAAAGCGAATTCCAAAGTTCCTGGCGAAGAACACAGGTTTATTGCAGGAGAGGAAAATTGAAGCAGCCAGATATTGAGGTGTACTGGAGAACAAGCAGCAAGTGGTTTCTGCTTTAGAGAAGTATGAATCTGTGTGCCATTCAGTGGTGAATGGAATTAGGCATGCCTTCAGTTCATCACTAAAGTGAGGGGTCAGGTAGGGAAAGAAGAAGAAAATGTGAGTGTTGTTAGGAAACAGGTTGGAAAACCTAACATTCTGTAAACTTGTTGAACAGTGCAAATGGAGGAGGGGTATCGTCCCATGGATGTGCCTTGCAGAACCCACTGTAGGACTGGAGGAACACCAAAGCATAATAGGTCAGTGCTCAGAGATGGAGGAGTTTAATAAGAGAGTTGTACAAGATATGCTGAGAGTGGAGAGAATGTATTCAAGAATGTTGTAAGGCAGATGAACGGGCAAGAATTTGTTAAAGACCAGCCTCTCAAGAGAGACCAAAACTTGGTAGATGTAGGGAAGGACACTGCAAGTAGCTCAGTGTTTCTTTAGCAGATTTCAAATGAACACAGTTTTAAAGAAAGAGAAATATACCAAATAATTGCATAATAACGTATTGATGAATATTAACATATTGAAATGCCAGGTCTGTGACTTGAGGAGAGTGAGTAAAAAGGTTTGATGATTTAGGGAGCAAGATTGAGAGCTGGTGCTCAAAATGGATACATGCATGAATAAATCAATCAAACTATCATACAAGCTCAGGGTTGAAGGTGAGCAAGGATTATGCATGTGTGTGAGGGAAGAGTCTGGAACTGGGGAACCAGATTCAAGGCCGGCATTCGTTCAACATCTGTGATTCTGGACAAATCACTCGATCTTCCTGTGCCTAAAAAAATATAAAAATAAATCTGTCTTTTTGTAACATAATCTGGTGTTCATGAAGGGAGCTCTAATGCCCTAGGCCGGAGTTCACGTTTTATAAAACTTTAAAAAAAGATGCATATTTTGTAAAGCACAGAAAGAGTGGACTCTATGGTCTGGGATGGTTTGCGGAGAAGGGATTGGAGCAATGAGTTAATGTTTGGTAGTATGAGAATTGAGACTCATGCAGGGCTGTGGTGAGAGTACAAATGTGTAGTATTATGTTCAGGTAATCTGATTTTCCCTAATAATAATAATAGTGATATTTATTATAGCTCAAACAGCTACCTCAAACAGAGGTGTCCCGGTGCTATGCGGAAGTCAGGTGAGTAGACTGGGCCTAACATCTAGCCTTGACAGAATAACCACATCAAGTTCTTTCGGAACTCGGGTTCAGAGTCAGATGACAGTAAATGCAGTGGCAGTGCATTCCATAGCATGGCTGTCCTGACTGTGAAGGAACTTCCTTCCTTTCTGGCTTTTGCAACACGGGGGACGCAGAGTAAGAGCTGAGAACTGTATCTCAGTGTTCGGGAAAATTGGTATGGGCGAAGCCTATTTCTAAGGTATATCGGTCTGTATTGTGCATGGCCCAGAAAGCTAAATTCAGGGACTTAAATTCAATACATTTAGCTACCGGGAGCCAACGCAGGAGCCTGATGTGTTGGGAGATGTGAGGGCGGAAAGGCACTCTCTGAATAAGTCTCGCAACCGCATTCTGAACCATCTGTAGTCTGTGAATCAAGTACCTGGGTAATCCCAAGTATAGACTGTTGGCATAGTCCAGCTGAGATGTAACCGTAGCATGAACCACCGTCCTGCGGCTATCCTCTGACAAGAGGTACAAGAATTTCTTTAGGGTTTTCAATTTTCCGAAGCAGACCGATGAGACATGGCGGATGTGAGTTTCAAAGGATAAGCCTGAGTCCCACTTGACGCCCAGGTTCCTAGCCGTCTCTAAAGGAATAGGCGCAGTACCAGCTCAGCAGGCCACCAAAGGCCTGAAGGTAGTGGGGGGGGGGGAAGGCTCACTGAAGAACAGGACCTCAGTCTTGTCTGCATTTAATTTCAGATTGTTGTTGTTCATCCAGCTGTCGATGTCCTTCAGGCACCCCATTATCTAGCAAATGAGTCCTTTGAATGATCCTTAAAGGAAAACCCTAGCTGAGTGTTGTCTGCATACGAGACAGCTTTCACATCCCAGGTGTCAATGAGATCGAAGAGTGGTATCAGGTAGGTGTTAAAAAGTAGGGAGCTTAGTGCCGAGCCCTATGGTACACCACATCTCAAAGGCTTGGGCGATGATTGATGCGGTATTAGAAACACACTTTGGATGCGATCAAGGAGATAGGACTGGATCAGAGCAAGGGCTATGCCCCGTAATCCAGGCTGTTTGAATCTGTTTAGCAGAATGGAATGTGCAGCCGTGTCGAAGGCCGATGACAGATCCAACAGGATCAGCATAGCGGATGTTCCAGCGTCCACCAACATTCTTACTGACTCCGCCACCTCCACCAAGGCGGTTTCAGTACTATATGCTGCCCGGAAGCCTAACTAAATGTCATGAAGGATGTCATGTGTGCCGACTTGGCAAATTGACGTTGCGCCAGTTTGTCTAGCATCTGAGCAGGTGCCGGTAACAGTGAAAATGGTCGAAAATTACCGAGCTCCGTGGGATCGGCATTTGATTTTTTCAAGAGAGGCAGTAGGACTGCCTGTTCCAAGACATCAGGGAAGATGCCAGAGGACAGTGACACATTCCAGATATGATTCAGCACTGGATTGATCCAGTGAGCCAGTAATCTGAAAATGTTGGGTGGACAAGGATCTGCAGGAGAGCCCGACTTGCATCTTAGGATTTCAGCCAGTGATTCCTGGTAGGTCTAGTCATAATTGTCAGGTTTTTTTTTTACATGACATTAACCTGGTGGAGTAAGCAACTAGGCTGTCTTTGGACTGCATGGAATCTTTCTTCTTAGCATTTAGAAAGAAGCACTGCACTGTATGTTTTATATAGTGCTGCATGCCACAGATGAAGCCTCCTTACTCTCTATATAAGCTTCACAGCTGTGCTATACTTCAACGTTTGCCTTGCAATGGAAAAATAAATAGTTACTTGCCTATAAGAGTCGTTTGAAGCTTGGAAAATTCTCAGGATCCACATGTTGAGCATCATTCCACCCTCTAGTGGTTGGGTCTGGATAAGCCCTTGTAGTCCCTTTTTTTTCCCCTCGGAGGCATATATCCTTTGGTATCCTGTCCACCCCCTGTGATTACACTCTGTCTGGCCACCACCCTTAGATTCTATTTTTTCCTTTGGCGTTTTTTGTCTTCCAATTTCCTTCTATATCTTCTTTACACGTCCTATATTGAAATAACCTCCTTGTTTCTGGGGAAGTGGGAGGGCCCCATATGAATCCAGAAAATTCTTTAAGCCGCAAAAGTACTCCTGCAGGTAATTAACCATTTCTGTTTGCAGCGTGATTCTTTTCTTAACTCACATGCTGTGCATCAATTAGGTAGCAATAGTCTCCCCTCTTAGAAGACTGGGTTGAACTGGTGCTTTAATACTCTTTGCCCCATCTGTGCCTCCTTGCTAACTTGGATATCATACAATAATGTTTAGAGAAGGTTTGACAAAATACCATGCGGCTGCCATACAGATGTCATTTATAGAAGCATTCGTTATGAATGCCAGCATTGCTCTTTTTTTTCCCCTGTCGAGTGGCCTTTTAGTTTTTGGCAATGGGGTGGACAAACGGTTGACATCTACTGCACTGCAAAATTAAATGCGGTGGACATGAATGGTGTATCCACCGCATTTTAAAATTATTATAAAAAATAAACTGCAATAAAAAAGCATTTTCTGTGTTGTGATCTTGGTAGAATGTTGGCATAGGCTACTATAAGGATGTGGACTTAAGGGGTAGAAGTTAGCGCCATCCTCAGCACCGGTGGTCAGGTGCTGAAGACAGCTCCAACATGTCCTAGCTCCCCCTGTGGGCTCGCCCGTATATGCCACTTTGGAGATGACAGCGAAAATACTTTTGCTATCACGCCCTACCCCATCAGTGCGCGCACGGCACTGACATCATCAACACGCGCCGGGGATGCACTGGAAGGCATTTGCTTCCAAAAAGAGTTTTTCCTTTCCCCGGTATCTCTCTAGAGTGCATTCCTGCTGTGGAATCACGGGTGGGACCAATCGCACAGCAGGAAGCACCACTACACAACAGGGATGTATTTTGTGATGTGAAGAGTGGTCTCCTTAGGCAAGGGTCAAGGGAGGATGAAAACCAGGGGTTTTACAATTATGCATGTTAGGGATCGGCACCTTTTGGAAGGGCAGCTTCCTTAAAATATTGGGACATATCTTCTGCCTCCGCCCGGGGAAGAGTGGCTATATTCTAGGCCACTCCACACGCAAGGGGAACGGAAAACCACTAGAAACTAGGGATGTATTGTTAATGCATGGTTGGGAGCGGCCTCTTGAGAAAGGGTCACTCTCCATTTTGAAATGTACATGTGCTTTATTTTCAGGGGGTGGCAGTTCAGCCATTTTTTAGGTGGCTCTGCCCCATGTAGGTAGGGGGGACATTTGGCTGGCAGTATGTGTGAACTGGCATTTGGCTGGCGGTGTATGTGGACTGGTGTCTGGCTGGTGGTGTGGTTGTCAAGCATTTGGCTTATGGTGTGTGTGAACTTAATTTGGCTTGCGACTGGGGTAAGGGTCACTCCCCTCTGGGATGCTAATTTTTTGGCTTTGCTTTGTGCCCCACTTTCAGGCAGATCAGACAAATGTGACACTGATCTGCCCCCCTATGCCCCAGGCGGCAGACTTCACTGTGTTTTTATAATGCTGTCTCATTTCTTGTCATCATTTAGATTTGTGAACATAATGTTTATTTCTCCTTTTTGCTTTAGTTCAAAGCTTTTGATTTCCTTGGTGGTGACTCCTACTTCCAGTTTCGGTAGCTTGTGTAGTTACTAGTTGTATGTGTTTGGTAAGAAAACATTTTGCAATGTTTACTTCAAATGGGTATCATTACCCCGCTTGATTGTGTTTCTTATTTTAAAATGTTTTAATTGCTGGGTATTCGGCTTATGTTTTTTTAATGTTTGGATTTGTGCACGATGTGTATTGTGCTGTCTTGTGAGTATTTTTTTTTGTTTTTTCCTTTCTAGTGGGATATCTTTTGGTACTTGCTGTGTCTGTGCAGAGTAGATACAGTTGATCCTCAGTCTAGCTGTCTGTGGCCCGAGAGGTATCTTTTTGGAGTATACAGTTCATTGTGCGGTTTGTATTGATAGTTTTTCTACATCATTATGTGAATAATTATATTTACTGTTTAACACGGCCACAGTTTGTTGACCTCAAATTTGCCACAGTATTGTTTATTATTGTTGTGATAGTTTGCAGATCAGAAACCATTTTGCTTTAATCCTATTTTCAGTTAATTTCAGACACTTATAGTTATCTTAAACAGAACTATGGCTTCTCTGAATGTGCATCCTCCTCAACCACTTATCATTAATGAAGGTGAATTCATCATAAAATGGGAAGAGTTGAAGGAGTGCTTCATTGACTATTTATCTACTTATAATGAGGAGTTTTCTCCTGAAAGGAAAGAAAACATTTATATTGCATTGGTCCTGGAATTTTAAATGTGAATAATTGTATGGACAAGAAACCGAGAGATGAGGATGCGGAGATGTATTCATGCATGCGTTAGAAAATATAGATATATATTTTGTATCTACTGTATGTGTGGATATTGACCGTTACAATTCAATTTCTTTCATAGGCAACAACAAAAAGATAGATCATTATGTTTCGACATTGAAAAAATTGCCCCTTACGTGTAAATTGATACACGATGACCTGATCAGGGATCAAGTCTATATGCATTGCAATAATACCACCATTCTGGATATGATGTGGGTAAATAGGAAGGCTGAGTTGAAGGATGTGACTATAATTGTCAGAAAAGCAGAGCTTACATCCAGATACGCTAAAGCAGTTCTAAGAGAAGATGGCGGTAATAAGGTGGAAACAGTAGCAAAGGCCATTACAAGAAAAACAACAAACATTGGTAAACCAATAGGCCTCACCTAGACGAGATCTATTGGTTTTGTCTATATTTTTAGCCATGTTGTACAGCAGAGTGGCAATGTGGCTAAAAGAGAAATTACATGGCCAGCCTGTCATAGTGCTTTTATTTTGTTATTCTTTACAGCTTCTTTAAGCAAATATTGGCAAAGCCAAATACTGACAAAGCCAAAAATCTCTCTCAAATTTTGACTAATGGTGATCAGGTTCAACAGCAATTAAGTGAAAAAACAGTGCTTGAATGCTAACACAGTATTTGTGCGAAAGGTATTGCACAAGAGATAAACACTCTATGCAGTATGTTCACATTGTGTTTATTTCTCTTCCCTTCCATTGGCTCATACTTTGGAAGCTGTGCAAAGTCAATAAATGCATTTTTTTGTTGCTCTCGAGCCACTTTTCCTGCTTCAGACTGCTATTTTCTCAAATGCAGTCACTTGCTAAAAATCTGCATTAATGGAGTGCGACAGTGAGCTACTTGAGTGTATAGGAAGCTGTAGGAGGTTAAAGCGTTGTTAGATTAACACGAACTCTAAACATAAAAAGAACCCTCCAAAGCGCACATACAGCCTGTGTAATTCTCCCACGTGTTCTTGTCATTTATTTTTTTAATATTAACATAAAGCAATGCTCTACATCATTGCCAAGTGCTTTGACAACTTAAGTACCACTTGAGTTAAATCAAATGTAACGCGGCTGGATTAGAAGGCGGGATGAAAAGAAGAAAGAGTAACTCCTGGAACCAAATGCGGTTTGGTTTTCTGATCATTGCGATTGCAGCAGAAAAAAAACAAGCATTGGCATAGCCAATAGGTCTCGCTTTTGGGACCTTCTAAGTATTTAGTTATGCAGCACAATATCCTTGGTGCAACAACATCAACTGTTGCGTGGCTAAACACTTATAAGGTCCCAAAGGCGAGACCTATTGGCTATGCCAATGCTTGGTGTGGTTGTATGTGTGGTTGTGTGTGTGTGTGTGGTTGTGTGTGGTTGTGTGTGGTTGTGTATGTGGTTGTGTGTGCGGTTGTGTGTGCGGTTGTGTGTGCGGTTGTGTGTGCGGTTGCGGGTGTGGTTGCGGGTGTGGTTGTGGGTGGTTGTGTGTGTGTGGTTGTGGTTGTGTGTGTGTGGTTGTAGGTGTGTGTGTGTGGGTTTGGTTGTGTGTGGTTGTGTGTGTGGTTGGCTGAGTGTGTGTTTGTGATTGGTTGTGTGTGTGGTTGTGTGTGTGTGTGTGGTTGTGTGTGTGGTTGTATGTGCGTGTGGTTGTGTGTGTGTGTGGTTGTGTGTATGGTTGTGTGTGTGGTGTGTGTGGTTGTGTGTGTGGTTGTGTGTGTGGCTGTGTGTGTGTGGCTGTGTGTGTGGCTGTGTGTGTGTTTGTGTGTGTGGTTGTGTGTGTGGTTGTGTGTGTGGTTGTGTGTGTGGTTGGGTTTGTGTTACTATCTTTGTGGGGACTTGAGTATGATAACACACTCACGCTGTGGGGACTTGATTGCACTGTGGGGACCTGAACCCAAGTCCCCACAAGGTAAAGTCTTCTAAATGATTGGAAATGACTTCAGAAACATCTGTGTCAATTTTTACAACTTTTTAAAAAAGTGCCTTGTGGGGACCTGTGTTTCACCATGTGTGTTTATTTTTTTGCTCAGCTCTGCCCCCATAGACTGGAGGTGGTACTGCAGCCTTAAACACACTTAACATATTAAACACACTTCAGTAATTGAATCCCATCTAGCAATAGAAGATAGGGCTTTTGAAGGAGCATATCCATCACAAAACTGAATAACTGATTAGAATGGCTTTTTTAATTGTATGTAACTTTTGTTTCGAAGCAAAACATTAATCAAATGAAGCGATTGACGTTGCACTTTTATTTTATTTGCTGGGTGTTTTCTTTGAAAAGCTAAGAAATGCACAATAGATTGAATGTTATTATTTTACATTTCCTACACATGACCGATTCCCTATTAAAGATCTCACATTACCTTATAGTTCAATTATTGATCATGACTAATGCATATCAACTAGGCCATTACATTTGTGCGCAATATAACTTGTTTTCTTATGGGTGCTCACAGTTAAGCTGAAAGTATATATGAGTACCTTTTCATTTGGATGTTATTTTGGTAAAAGTGGATACTCTATCGTGTAGAATTAAGGAGAACATTTCCTGCTAGAAATTTTCAATTTGTTATATGCAAAATGAAAATTTCACACATTTTATGCATTGTGAGTAGGGGTGGGCGGAATTTGCGAAAGTGACTTTCGCAAATTATCGCGAAAATGTTCAATTTCTCCGCAAACACGCGGAAAAATCGTGAAGATGCAAAAGTTTTTTTCCCGCCCGTTCGCGGTATTTTCTGCGTGGTCGCGGCTCGCCAACTTACCCATGCGGTTGCTCACGGGCGCGGCCATCTTGTTTTCACTCTTCTCGCGGTGCATGATCGCGAGAAGAAAGACATGGTCGCGCGACCAATTACATTGCTGCGGGCGCGAACTGTCGCGAGACAGCGCAAATGGCTACCAACAATCCAACATCTCGTGGAGAACGCGACCGGATCGGGAAAACTTGTCGGCGAACGCGGGGATTCAGGTAAGGCGATCTCGCGCGCGAGAATGTATTATTTTACAGCGCGAGCAAGAAACAAATTATCGCTAAGCTGCGGAATGCGGAAATTTTGACATTTTCGCGCTCTCCGCAGACCGCGAAAATGTCAAATTATCGCAATTTCCGCGAGCGGAACTTAATTTAGCCCAGGCCTAATTGTGAGTTTCACTAACTGAATTTCGCATGAGCCTAACAGGCCTAACATTTACGCAATGAATACAAAACTTTAAAAATAAACAATAAAACACTCTTTCTGAGTTTAAAATTGACACAATCTCAGGCAAATTGTGTTTGTGCACACTCTATTACAGCACTACTGCGTTAAACACATATTGCAGAGATTTACTGACCAGCTGTAACAGTTTCTTTTCCCGGCATAGTGAAATTTGCCCAGGTCAGTAAAACGAGTAGCCGGTTAGATATGCAAAACCAGCTGCAGGCACCATGCTTTATACTTAAAATGCAACACTTTTTCCACAGTAAAAAACCTAGCATTTCTTCAATCTATGAATGAGTGTTAGATATTTTTTCTAGCCGTTTATTTGTAATGGGATGAAAAACAGGTATGTATTACTCTGACACTGAAGGCACATCCGCCCGTCGTTAGAGGCCTGAATAAGATGATCAAAGATTAAATGGTGAGCGCATTCATGTCAATACAATTGAGCAGGTTAAAGCTAACCCCCCTGCCCTCCTCCTGAGCCATTCTAAACAAAGTGGGCTCTGCCTTTTGTGGTAAAAGTTCTGAGTCAGACGGTTATAAGCCAAAACAAATCAACTGTATTGACGGGAATGAAGTTAAGGCCTTATTAAATAGTTGTTTCTTTAACCAGGAATGTCTGCAAAATCGAGTTGCTCTGTAATTGCACTTTAGTATTGTGTTGACATTAAGAGCTATGTGTTCCAAAAAGATTAATGCTATAGTGTTGTTTATATGCTGTGATTGCAAACTCTTCATGTCACGTATACTGGATGCAGCATATTTATTTAAGTCTCCATGAGGCACTTACGCCGAGAAGTTATGCCTAACCTTCTTTTCCAAAATTGTGTGATCCTTGGCAAGCAATTTTAACCCAATGTACCAAATTTGTTGCTACCTACACTTGATTAATTTCATTGCACACTGTGCAAAACCATATATATATATTGCTTATTAGGGTATAACTGTGCTGCATAAAAAACATACCCATTTTTAACCATTATTGCAAGGGGCGCAAACCTGTATGAGTGCTAACAAGGCCGTCAGGGCATTGTTTTTAAAATGTTTTTAATTTCATATTTACAAAGTATAGTGTTTTTTGACTATCACTTTTAATGTGTTATGTGTAACTCAAATGAAAATCAGCACTGACAAAGCCAATATGTCTATTTTTGAATCTGGATTTTTGAATCTGGAGACCTCTCTGTAATGGCAATAAATCGGAAGGTAACATATTGAGTTGCATTGTGCCTTTCACAACCTACTGTGTGGTAGTACTATGTTTGGAAGAGTGTGAGTTTGTCAAGGGGGGTACATGGGTAGTGCTTTGATGTCATGCCTGAGAACAGTAGATGACCTATACTCATATTCCGTCATTAATCCTATGTGGCAATTCATAGTGAAAAGGTATGGTCCCAGGATGTCTTGGCATTACATGCTGGTAAATGGATGGACTGAAAGTGTGTGAATCTGTATGGCCTATCAGTGGAGCGTTATGGCATTAGGAGAGTATGAAAGAGGATGCTCAAATTGTCACAGCAAGTGCAAAGTTGCGCAACCACAATGTGATGCAGAAAAGTGTGAGAAAAGACACCATTGTTCATGCGAACATGTGCAAACCAGCCTAACATCTGATGCAGAAGCCTGCACTAGAGACTTTTAGGTGATAGGTGAGCTCACAGAAACAGCAACACATTACAACCAGATGTGGTCTTGATCACTGTGATTAAGACCAGACCTGGACAAAACACAGTTTTCTTTTTGATTTGTCATAAAATATTTTTTAGGACTCCATAGAGTGCAGCCGGTTTCTCCTTCTAGTGGGATTTTTATATATATTGTGCTGACCTTCAGCATTGGTTAGTGTTCCCAACCTTTCAGTTGTTGCCATGACTGTGGCTCTTGCAGTGTTCCCTAGATGTGCCCAAGCTTGTCCACTCTTCTGAAGAAGAACATTGGGTGCCCTGGATGGACTACACATAGGCCTAGCTCCAGCATTTGCAAAGTGTCTGCCATGTGGACAATGCAGCCAAAGAGGAGAAACTGCTGAGTTAAGGCACTTTGTCCCTGTCTGTCAAAGCACTCATTGGCTGCCCGTGGGGCATTCAGCATGCTCAATTAGAACCACCTGTTGCTGCAAAAGTGCATTGAAGCTACCAACTCACCAGATCGGTATCTGAAGGAAGAGTCCATCACTTCATTGTCCAGGGAGACCCAGTAACTATCACCAAGACTCACCAGTCCAGATTAAGTGGACCTGCTGCAACCTCGGGGTCCATTTCCTGTTGACGCTGTCTCTGTCTGAAGATAGCTGCCGCCATTGCCTCCAGGACACTGTCATGGAGACTGCACCAGCCCAACTTGAGCAGGGCAGCAGCATAACTTCACTACAACCATCAAGTCTCCAGTGAAAAAGGACTCTGTGCTGGAGACCAATCTGAGGCCTACCACAGCCCAGAGAACAGGTGAGAGACTGAACACTGCTATAGATTCAAAAAGACTGATATCTAAAGTTGGGAAGCACTACACCTGTACTGTTTTCTGTACCTGAAGCACCCTAGTACATGAGAAGGGGAGAAAGAAGAAGAGTGGAGAAGCAGCTTCCTAGCTGCATAAAACTTACACCCAGATATTCCAACTTGGTCTGGAGTGCTGCCAGCACATCACCAAATAAGTTAATCCTATGTCCCATGCCTGAAAGAAATATTCATGTTTTCTGGATCTTGTTTTAAAGTGGTCACTAGTGGTTCTATTGGTAAGGCAAATAAAAGTGGAGACATAAGGTATCCTTGTGGAGTTCATGTATGAATCCCTTTCAGATTTCCACGGGGCAGGCATGGGTTACTGGGCCCAACTGTGGTGGTTGAGGCCTGCTAATCCTGGTGTCGGGGGACCCGACCTACTATGTGGATTCTGAGTAACTGGGCCAAGCACTCTTTCTGCACCTGGCTCTCAGTGGTAGCTCTTGTCAAGCAGTCAAGTTTCCCTTGAGGGGGGGGGGGGGTTGCTACTGGTCAGTGAACAAAACTCACAACTCAAAGTGAAAACAGTGTGAACAATAAATCAATGTCCTGCCAAATACTTGAATTTATAGGAAAAAGTAGTATTTTATTTCTAACTATACACATGCAAAGGAATATGACATTCAGAGGCAACAACACAATTCCTCTTGGGGTCGTGGCTGTGATAGTTGTGAGGCAAATCCCTGTCCCACCTTCCTGTGTGTAACCAGTTCAGAGTTATTTCCCATTCATTGGTGGCTGAATCAGGTAATGCAAAGTATTAGTTCATAGTCAAGAGTTCTCCCTTCTGATTCCTCAGGATCTCAGTCAAAAGTATCTATGGCGCTGCCGCACCTTTAGCAGCAAGTCCCAAGGTGCCCAACAGGCCCATTTCTTGTCTTAATAGCTCTTGCAGCACAGCAGAGTTCAGTGATGCAGCGAGTACCTCCGACTCGCACACATTGGTCCTTAACTACCCAGAGAAGTTGGGCTGATTTTGCCCTTCACTGCAGCACTCGGCAGCACAGGCACTCTGAGCAGAGTGGCCTGGCCAGAGGTCATCCCGATATCAGAGCGGCCCCTTGCTGTTGAGGGAGCACTAAGATGACTTGGTACAACAGGGGTGAGGAATCCTTCCTTAGAGCTCTCGACTGGAGCCAGCAAGGATGCAACGTCCTCCATGGCATCTCCAGGAGTCCTCCAAGGTTCGCCGGGGGCAGCACCCTTGCAGCATGGATCAACCCACAAGTCGTAGCCTCAGTCTCTCCTTCGATGAAGTTGGTACCGGCAGCCCCTCCTGGTAAATTAGATTGCACTCTCTTCCAGCCTCAGCACCGGGGCCCAGACAGTCACAAGCCTTGGCACTCATGTAAATACTTTTTCCGGTGTCGCACTCTGGCATATGGGGTCATCGCCAGGTGGCGGTGGAGATGTAACAAGAAACGCATATTGCTCAACACAAGGCTCACTCTACGGTCGCCCTCTTCTGGCATACGAGGATCACTGAAAACTGTCCCCCACTTGGACTATGGCCCGATTTGTGCACAGCTAAATCCTCACACCCCCACGGGAAGTCCTCATGGTAGATCTCCCCACTGGACCTATCTCCCTCCAACGCTCTCCTCACAGGGCACAGTAGTCTTTTCAAGCAGGCAGGCACTGGTGCTTCACACTCCAAGGCAGGTAGTCTTGGTTTCCCTTAGTGATGTTCTCTCACTCAGCATGGAGAATAGCAAGCCTTGGCCCCCAGTCCTGGTCACAGGCAGAAGTCTTGCATTGTTTCTCCTTCTCACAGAGCCCATGTGGCTGCTTGGCAGTTTTTGGGAACTCATCTTCCACGTCTTATAGTTTTTCCTGAGACCAAATGTAATTTAGGGTCTTTGACTTTGAAGTTTTATACTGGAGTTCTGCTTCTTTTGAAATGGGCACTCCTCCATTTCATCTTCTTTCATAAAAGAGATCTGCCACAGCAGGCACAACTCTGAAGCTGAATGTCCATTACATTATTCATGTGAGTGACCAGAGTTTATACCTGGATGTCAGTCACAGTGATATGTGCATCAAGGGTTAACGCCAGACCACCCAGTTCCACTCTTTGTGATTCTCATCTCCTGAGTAACATTTAGTGCTATTTTCACAGTGCAAAATGCATCCTATGGACCATTTTAGACGCAAGAGTGCATATTGAGCTAAGAAAATAGCACTAAATGCTGGATTACGCCTCTCACATAATTATGACTAATTATGAGTAATTTTGTGGTAATTAGCCTGGTTATGCCAGTTATGCTCACCCCTGTTTTAAATCAAGATGTCATATTTTACTTTAATGGATGGCAGAAAAAAATATTTTTGCTTTTAAATTATTAATGCTTTTTGTATATTTTTCATTATCAATGACTGATGGTGATCATTAATCTTTTTCATTTCTGTAATCAAAGCCTATCAGAGTGTCATGTAAACAACTGCTTTTATTTCTTTTTGGGTTGAAATTTATTTTATAAAGAATATATTTTGTTGCTAGGCTTGGGCTGCAACCCAAAATGAATAAAGGTAAATCTGATCTGAAAGAACAGTTGAGGCAGTATGACGGTACTCAAGATGCCGAATCCACTCTTACGCGCAGATTTATCAATATTTTACTGTGCCCTTGCATGGTCATGCTGGACGATGCAAAATTCAAATTTACCAAGCCATGCAAGGCCACCCTGCGTGGCCCTGCATGGCTTGGTAAATCTAGTGTAACGCAAAGCAGCACAAGTTGTAAATTTGAAAAAAAAATGTCAATTTGATACTTGTATAGCGCACTACTCACCCGCAAGGGTCTCAAGGCGCTTGTACGAATACCGCTGTGGAACCCATCCTGGCTTTCCCTGTGAGGCGTCCACTCCTGGGCACCCCCAAGGTGGAGGCCAGGCATCCTTAGCGTTATGGGGGCCGTTGTGGAGATTAAGCAAGCTATTACCCAGAGTTGCAGAGTGGGACTCCATGATTGGAATAGGCACCGAGGTGAGAAATATCAGGTCCTGGGAATTTTCTTTTCTTTTTTTTTTTTTGAGCCCAAGACCCGCCGAGGCGGGGAATTGAACCCTGGTCCCGGGCTAGACCTCTGCATCAGGGTCTGCCGCTCTAATCATTGAGTCACACTTCTCCAGTTGCTGCCTTGTGTTACACTGTGTGGTGGCAGCATTACATGAGTGGGGTGTGGATGTTCCCATGCATCCACCAATGCATGCTGATGAATTCCCAGATTTTCCAAAACTGGTAGACCTAGGAATGCATCAGAATTGTACACCTTTGCACCAGAAGTGTAACAAGGAGAAATATCATTCTTGCTCCTCATTGTTTCCTCTTTCCAAATGTTCTGCAGCACAAGAAGGAACTGCATTTTAGGATTGTTTTTCGTGCAGGAAGGTGTCCTTTCCTGGACAAAAACAATCCTGCCTGTAAAGTAGGAACCATGGTACAAGGGTGCCTACATTGGTAGTATGCGCCACTGAGTATGACAGTGCAAGAAGAGGACAGGAATGCACGATATCTTGAAAGATATGGCACATTCCTGCCCTCTCCCTTTCACGCAGTGCAGCACAACAAGGTGTCTTGCTCCTTTGTGTTGAATGAAAAAATGATAAATCTGCCCCCTACTGCAGATCCATAAATAGAGAGCGCTGGCACAGGCCTTGAACTCCAACGACATTGAAATGGATATGTCCCCAAATTTGAAGTAAATGCATAAAAAATAGGACTGGAGCAATATCGGTTGCTTTGGAACCTTAGTCAATGGAGAAATGGAAAAAAGGTCTTATGTCACCAACGGCTGAGTTTCCTTTATACCTAATGTATGTCACTTTCCACTGAGTCACAAGACTTTTTTTAGAGTGTCAAGTGCCCCAACTGATATTGGTGTCTCTGAACCGCTACAAAAATATTTTGAAATACACTCTGGTGTCTGAGGAAGTACACTAAAGGAATCTACAGAGCAGTATCCATTAGAAACCTACTTTAGCTGGAGACGTTGATGCCAAATTTGTTTTTATGAAAGCCCTCTCATGGGGGATAATGATTCCCAAGATAAATATGTATCTACAACTCTTTTGGTGGAAATATTCACCTTTTTCCCAAAGCTGTTGAAATCCGAAAACTTTGCAAAGTCGTTATATTGTTATCTATGTATTTCCCCACCAACAGAAAAATGAATGTGCGCCACTAAATAATAGGCCGAGAAGAAATCCATAACCAATGCATACTTCAATTACAATTTTTTTTCAATAGTTGGGCTGAGGCAAGAGGAAAATACTATTAAAGGAGTGTGATTGAAGTCCTTATTGCAATGGTGTTAGAACTGTAAAAATGAATGGGACCTTCTGTTCAATCTGAAATCCGGGAGAACAGGGCTTCAGATGCCAAACCAGTGCATCAGACTGTTTCAGACTTTCAGCGCTCTTCTGGGTTATTGTCAGTCCCCCCTAAGCTCAGGTTCTCCAATCCCTGGTGCAGCTTCTCACAAGCTCAGTAGCTCTTATCAAGAAGTCCCTTGTTACCCCAGATTCTTAAGAGACAGAACGTCTGCTTATTTGTCCAGCTTGTCAGCCTCTCTCTTAGGCGTTTGCATTTCCTTACTGTAAACATTGACACACTTCTGAGCTACACACCCATTTTATCACTGGGAGAAAGAACTCTTGGGACACTTCGATAGTATTTTACAGCCAGAAGTTTTAATGTACCCAATATTGGTCAGGGCATCAAGTAACAACATTTTCTGTTGCTTATCACATAAATAATTGCAGGATCTTTGCCGGATTAGTTGTAGCCTTCGCTTGTGCTACTCAGATCCTCCTCTTCAAATGCCTAGCCATAACTTTTTTGTTGAAATGAAAAACAACATTTAGGGGCAGATTTACAAGAAACTGACGCATCTCTGCGTTATAGCAGGGATGTGTCAGTTTACTTGCGTCACTCAAAAAAACCCTTGCGCCACCATGGATGCGTCACATTTACAATGCAGCGCACCATGGCGCAAGGATTGAAAGGTGTGTCAATCATCTGTTGGCGTAAAGGTAACACATTGCTGGAGTTGTGTCGCAAGCTTGACACAACTGCAGCAATGCTCAGGAATGCCTATTCCTACTGTGCTGCGTCACTCCTTACGGCTGCTTCAAGCAAGAGTAAGGTTTTGACGCACTGGCGTCATAGAAGTTGCGCCGTGAAATCTTGTAGATTTCACTACATCACTTTTACGAGGCTTTCTTGCGTCTGAACGCCCACCCTGCATACATTATACCTGACGCAGGTATAGTGTGGCGCAGGGCTTTACAATGTGACGCATCTCCCTAGATGCGTCACATTGTAAATGTGGTGCAATGTATACGTCCCGTCACAACAGTGATGCAACAGCGAGGTAAAAATCTCGCAAGGGGCTTGTAAATCTGCCCCATAGTTTGTACTGTGTGCTTTACAGTACAGCCGTTTAATATTAGCTAGTGACTAAACGTGATTCCAGGGGACAGTAAGAATGTATTATATTTTCTGCTTGTAGAAGGCCTGAAGTGATGCTCAACATGTCCAATAAGGAGCTCATCTATCAGAGCAGCATTAGACAGAACTGCATGCTGAATTAAT